>NC_091180.1:7698305-8029555 GCF_040958095.1 Procambarus clarkii | reverse complement strand
AACTAACTTGGAACGCAATTACACAATAAACTTTATTTAATTTTAGTTATACAGTATAAAGTATATCCTATGTGAATGTTACTTGAAAAATTACCGACATCTTAACTTCGGAAATACCGGAGCTCCGGAAATAACGACCAGGGTACAGCCTCATATAGGCCGTTAAATACAGTGGATACTGCATATGCATTTAGTCTTGTAGAGAATTCTATTGCGAACACATTGATACCAAATTGAAAATCTTAGGACGAGAATTGAGCTGACAAAGTTGAAAAAAGTATTCACTTTTCAGAATTTACCGCGCTCTCCCTAGCACTCCCATGAAACGCCCAAACTCACCTGAGGTAGTGAGGAGGTTGCGCGCCCAGTGCGCGAAAGTGTTAAGGAGGTTTTGCTGCTGGCACTCGCCTCTAGTTGTAGGGATGGGGAAGCTTCATACTTTTCTCCAGAGGTATAATTTTTGCTCTTTTTAGCATTCATGGGTGTTATGTTCAATGACAATGACAATGACAATTTAGGGAAAAATACATACAAACAAAATGAGTTACAGGCAGAATGTTGGATTTCTAGGTAGAGCAAGTATTTACTCATTTGCATATATACTCGACTGGTAATTTGCACTCGTTCCCGTTTTTGGTAGTGAATGAGTTTGCGGGCTTCCAGAGGGTTCAGGTTTGTTGGTGGGAGTGTCTCTGCTCTTGCGCTGGCATGGGTGGGCTAGGGAAGACCTGGAGCTCTGCCCCATCCTCCAACTGGTAGGGAAAAGTAATTACCTAAGTGTAGTTACAGGATGAAAACTTTGATTCTTTAGTTTCAGTCTATGAGCCATGACCACTTGCTCAAGCTCTCAGTTCCTTTGCTCATGTGATACCTTTCAGGCATCTGCAGTAGGGATCCTGTATTGTGTTTATGCTGTGGAGAGCTCCGATGATTTTCAGCTTAGTGCTTCTCTGAACTTTATCCTAGGAGTTTTGTGTTTTGTGCACTGTGGTGTAGCATGGGCCTGGCTTTCAGTGAGCTTAGAGTTGCATGTTCTGTCTCAGGTGCAACCCATGAGTACCCCTCTGAGTGATCTTCTCTGAATTCCCGCTAGCACTTTCCCCCCCCCCCCCTGCAATGACACAGTGTAAAAGTACAAGCCTCTTACTACTTGTCCTTACTTAATAAATGAGGGGAGGGTGACTATAATGATCACTCAGGGATCATACAGGGGGGTTTATTGCTATAGTTATAAACTTAAAGGTATTTAACCACTGTGATGCGCCGAGTTTATTGTAATTACCTAAGTGTTCTTTTAGGTGCAATTTTGTGACATAACCCCTGTGCGCATGAAATCAAGTGTTCCCCCAAAATTATTTTTTGTTTGTAAAACGATAAATTCCCTTCCCTAAATATGTCTATGTAAAAATAAATACCAAATTCTACTTACTTTGGCTGTGGGAATGTGGACAAGGTGCACTGTGAAGTCATCACGGTTGGTCGGCCGAGCGTAAAGCTCCCAGACACGGTCGTGCGAGCCATTCAATCACCGCGAATTGCCACAAATATATTTCCAATTATTTGTTCTACGTATTTCTAATGCATTTATTTTTTTTTATCGTATATGGTGCATATTTGTGTCCTTTACAATATACAATAGAATGTTCATAATGTTCTATGGAGCTGTGATACATGTGTCACAGCTCCATAGAAGCCAATGTGTAATGTGTCCACAATAAATGTTTATTGTCGCAATATTACTTGTTAAAAATTCACCAAAATTACAATATGCACAGTTTCACATATTTACACAGTAACATACTGTATTACACAATCAGTACTTCGGAAGTGAGAAATAATGAGCGAAGTAGTCCATGGTACACAACACTACTTTGCTTTCGCTGCACCAGATACAGATAGATTTTCGCTTCCTGTTTCTTCGTTCTGTGTGCTTGCAAATAACGCACTCACGTACTCCCTTGGCTTTAGTACTTGTAGGTGGTATGTAGCCAAGCTTGTAAAGCATAAGGTAGTCTTGAAAAGATTACAGGAAAAGATCAATTTGTAAGGTTGTCTTGAAAAGATCACTTTGTAAGGTCCCACACTGGAAGAGATTCAGTCAATTCTCGAAGAGTGTCAGTCAATCTGGAAGAGATTCCAGCATTCTGGAAGAGATTCAGTCATTCACGAAGAGTGTCAGTCAATCTGGAAGAGATTCAGGCATTCTGGAAGAGATTCTATTCTGGAAGATTCATTTTGGAAGAATGGGCTATTCTTGAAAATATCTATGGAAAACACCACCATGGAAGCCGCTAACACTGTTCATCTATGCTACTTGTATCAGATGAATTATTACTGAACCCAGAAAACGATTCATCTATGTATCATCTATATAAATTGGATATGGCATATATCCAAGGTGGATATATCTATGTATCATCTATATAAATTGGATATGGCATATATCCAAGGTGGAGCGCCAAGGTGGCGCTCAGAGCTACAACTGGTTACGCTCACTGTATAGTCCTAATAGGTGCTGTATCACTTGCATCCGACCTTTGTGTTAGGTCCTTATTGCGCCTAGCTTCATCAATATCATGAGCCTTATGTTCTTCAAGCATTAAGGTCTGAATTTCACTGACAGAGAGCGATCTTTCAACACCGCGTCGGACCGGTGTTTGTGAGCCAGAAGCGCGTGCGCCACCCATGGTTGCTCACTCATTACAGTACAACCTCGATTCAACGTACCCCGATTCAACATACCCCGATTCAACGAATCTCCGGCTAGTTCCCACACTTTTCAGGCCGAATTTACTCACCCGGTTCGATGAACAATGGTTCACCGAAGCGAGGGATGTTCGGATTTGCTTACGATGTCCAGACAGAGTTCACAGACTGGTGGAAAACTTTCCCATTCTATAACAGATTACAATTAATAATTCTCTCATATGACCAGTTGGATCACACAAGTGGACCACACAAATGGACCACACATGTGGACCACAAGTGGTCCACAAGCTTACGATTTTGAGACAGAGTTCACAGAGTGGTGGAAAACTTTCTCATTCTATCACAGATTACAATTAATAATTCCTTCATAAGAAGTTGGATCACAGAAGTGAACCATATGAACCAAACACCAGCCAAAATGGTCCACACAAACACCAGCCAAAATGGTCCACACAAACACCAGCCAGAGTGATCCACACAAGTGAACAACTGAGTTTCCATGATTTTCGTTCACTGATTTGGGGCACACGTATCTTTGTACATTAATTTAAAGGATGAAGCGTGATTACCTAGCTACATGTGGTAAAATCTCCTTATAGACATTTTCTGTGATGAAACAAGATGAGTGAGGGTGGACAGATAAGAGAATACTATACTGTAAACCTCACTTTACAGTGAGGTTTCACTCACTTTCGTCTGTGTGTCGTCATAGTTCAGTGACCCATGACTTTTGAAAGTTTCATATTAATAAATAATTTCTAAAACCAGTGTTTTAATAGCTTTTTATTATCCTAATTAAACTAAACTAAATAAAACCGAAAATATACTGCAATATGATAGACATCTGCTCTTTGAGAAATTACTGTATGTAATTGGAACAACTCTAGCGTGAGTGGATGGGTCTAATCCCTGTACACACAGCACCATGCGGTGTTTCATCCCTCCCCCTCCCTCCCTCTCTCTCTCCCCCCCCCCCCTCCCTCTCCCTCCCTCCCCCCTCTCTCTCCCTATCTCTCTCTCTCTCTTTCTCTTTCTCTTTCTCTCTCTCTCTCTCTCCATCCCCTCCCTCCCTCCATCCATCCATCCATCCATCCTCTCCATCCATCCATCCCCTCCATCCATCCATCCCCTCCATCCATCCATCCCCTCCATCCATCCATCCCCTCCCATCCATCCATCCCCTCCCATCCATCCATCCCTCCATCCATCCCCTCCATCTATCCCCTCCCTCCATCCATCCATCCCCTCCCTCCATCCATCCATCCCCTCCCTCCATCCATCCATCCATCCCCTCCCTCCATCCATCCATCCATCCCCTCCATCCATCCATCCCCTCCCTCCATCCATCCCCTCCCTCCATCCATCCCCTCCCTCCATCCATCCATCCATCCCCTCCATCCATCCATCCCCTCCATCCATCCATCCATCTATCCCCTCCATCCATCCATCCATCCATCCCCTCCCTCCATCCATCCATCCCCTCCCTCCCTCCCTCCCTCCCTCCATCCATCCATCCATCCATCCCCTCCATCCATCCATCCATCCATCCATTCATCCATCCATCCCCTCCCTCCCTCCATCCATCCATCCATCCCCTCCCTCCATCCATCCATGCATCCCCTCCCTTCCTCCATCCCCTCCCTCCATCCATCCATCCATCCCCTCCATCCATCCATCCATCCATCCATCCATCCCCTCCCTCCATCCATCCATCCCCTCCCTCCATCCATCCATCCATCCCCTCCCTCCATCCATCCATCCATCCATCCATCCATCCCCTCCCTCCATCCATCCATCCCCCTCTCTCCATCCATCCATCCATCCATCCCCTCCCTCCCTCCCTCCATCCATCCATCCATCCATCCCTCCCTCCATCCATCCCTCCCTCCCTCCATCCATCCATCCATCCCCTCCCTCCATCCATCCATCCCCTCCCTCCCTCCATCCATCCCCTCCCTCCATCCATCCATCCATCCATCCATCCATCCATCCCCTCCCTCCATCCATCCCCTTCCTCCCTCCCTCCATCCATCCATCCATCCCCTCCATCCATCCATCCATCTATCCCCTCCCTCCATCCATCCATCCATCCCCTCCCATCCATCCATCCATCCATCCCCTCCCTCCATCCATCCACTCCCTCCATCCCCTCCCTCCATCCATCCATCCATCCATCCCCTCCCTCCATCCATCCATCCCCCCCCTCCATCCATCCATCCATCCATCCATCCATCCATCCATCCATCCATCCATCCCTCCCTCCATCCATCCATCCATCCCCTTTCTCCCTCCATCCATCCAGAATTGAAGAAACAAATCAAGTTAAAAAAAAAAAGTTAACTGGGTCAGAGTTAGGGTTATCAGCGAGTCGGTCCCTTCACCACCACCGACACACCTCCCCCACCCCTACAGCCCATACACACACACACACACACCCTCAAATCATCCATCCTTCCATCCCTCCCTCCATCCTTCCATCAATCCATTTCCATCCTCTCCTTCCCTGCCTCCCTCCCAAGCTCTGCCTGCCTCCCTCTGTGCCAGTCTCCCTCCGTGCCTGCCTCCCTCCCTGCCTCTCCCTCACAAGCTCTGCCTGCCCGCCTCCCTTCCTGCCTACCCCCTCCCAATCTCTGCCTCCCTCCCAAGCTCTGCCTGCCTGCCTCCCTCCCAAGCTCTGCCTGCCTGCCTGCCTCCCTCCCTGCCTGCCTGCCTGCCTGCCTGCCTGCCTGCCTGCCTGCCTGCCTGCCTGCCTGCCTGCCTGCCTGCCTGCCTGCCTGCCTGCCTGCCTCCCTGCCTGCCTGCCTGCCTGCCTGCCTGCCTGCCTGCCTGCCTGCCTGCCTCCCTGCCTCCCTGCCTGCCCTGCCTGCCTGCCTCCCTGCCTCCCTGCCTGCCTCCCTGCCTCCCTGCCTGCCCTGCCTGCCTGCCTCCCTGCCTCCCTGCCTCCCTGCCTGCCTCCCTGCCTCCCTGCCTCCCTCCTTCCCTCCTTCCCTGCCTCCCTGCCTGCCCATCCACCCACCAGTCAGCCATCAATGACACAATGAGTACATTTGGAGCCAACATGGTGCACGGATGTTCCTTGATTGTGCCGATATGTCCAACAAAGTCGCGGAATGAACGCTCCAGCCTCTTGACAAATCAAAATATAGTGTTAAAATTAAAGTTGCAGTAATTTTAGTGTACAATAGTTTTCATAAACTTTATTGTAGTACTCAACATACAACAGAACTACTCAACACAGTGTTAACGGCATAATACACTACAGTATGTATTTACTGTACAGCATTCACAACTCCATGAGACTTCAAGATGGACTTAACTCCAACAGTAAGGTAAATAACAAATGTAACAGTATTTGTTAGTAGAGTAATAATATATAGGTACAGTATATAATATGATAATGCATTTTTATTGTCTACAAGAAAAATAAAGACACTGATGCAAACGCCTCCTGAAGGTCACCTCTTGCAACGAATCCAACGCTCCAACGAACTGGGGTCGGTCCCATATAGTACGTTGAATCGAGGTTGTACTGTACTAACCCAGCCAGCAGCCCTAGGACATTCTGGAAATTTTTTCCAAGATGGCTGCCTTTCACTAGAGGTGCCAAGAGTTCATTTCGTACCCAACCTACCGTGAGCGCATTTCAACTGTGTACAAACAAATAAATACTTTTGTCTGTTGGCGCAGTAATCGGCAAAAGGCATTTGTCGTTTGGTGCAGTGCAGCGGTTAAGGGACTTAGGCACTGTTGCTAACAATTTCCAACATAATACGTGGCCCAGGCTAACCTACAAATATATATATATGGTTACACAACAGGACAGAAAATGACAATAATATACAACCTGACCTCTGGGACATACGAACAAAATATAAATAGCACCTCCGGTCGGCCGAGCGAACAACACGCTGGACTTGTGATCCTGTGGTCCTGGGTTCGATTCCAGGCGCCGGCGAGAAACAATGGGCAGAGTTTCTTTCACCCTATGCCCCTGTTACCTAGCAGTAAAATAGGTACCTGGGTGTTAGTCAACTGTCACGGGCTGCTTCCTGGGGGTGGAGGCCTGGTCGAAGACCGGGCCGCGGGGACACTAAAATGCCTCGAAATCATCTCATGATAACCTCAAGATAACCTCAAATCAATAAGTCTGCTGTAGTTACTATACCACATGGGGCATCCCTTTGACTTGAACCAACAAGTGGGAAGGTGGTCCGTACAGCACTGCCGCTCTGAGAGAAGTGAGCGAGCGTTCTCGGTTTCCATTCATCCTCCATCCTGGGGCTTAAATATTTGTCTAGTTCCCCAAATACAATGAGGCCTCGACTTACGATGCTAATCCGTTGCCAGAGACGGATCGTAAGTCGAAATATCGTAAGTCGAAGCGATTTTTCCCATAAGAAATACTGTAAAGGGATTTGAATTAATCTGTTCCCCACCCTCCAAAATATTAACATACAAATACATTTTATACTCAATACAATGTTTTTATATTAACTACAATATAGTACCTAAGTTTTATCTTATCTTTATGGAGGGCTCTTGATGGCATATGGAAGATAGTGATGAGGGGGGGGGAGGAGGAGAGTTGTTACTGTTTGGAAGGGGAGTTCCCTTCCATTATCACATCAGGCAGTGATGTTTTCTCTGGGGTACTCTCTCTCCTACGTTTTGCCTGAATACCACTAGGACCTGGTTGTGGTTCAGTGCTTGTTTGTCTCACTACAAATTTGTCAAGAGACATTTCTTTTTCCCTTCATTTTAACATTTGTCTGTAATGATGCATCACTTTAGCACCCATAATGTCCTTTTTATTAGCCAGTATGGTGGATGTCATTGACTGAGATTTGTTATATCGCCTAGCCAGTTCAACAACCCGTACACCATCTTCATATTTACGAATGATCTCTTGTTTCTGCTCTATGGTCATCCTTACATGGGATCTCATATGTTGAGCCTTACCACTGACTTTCCTGGGACTCATGGCGTGATATATAATAATTACTTTAATGTTTAAAATGCAAAAAATTAACACAAAAGCAAAATTTCTTATAGGTGCGATTGTCACTAAGCGGGCAGCTGTAGTAAGCTGAGGCAGGTCGGCCACGTGACCAGGAACCATGCGCTCGGTCGACTCGAACGTGTACCAACAAATATCGTAATTTGATGACACCATCGGATGTCGAGTCACATTTTTCGATGAAATTTACTTTGTAACTCGAAATTATCGTAAGTAGGGGCAATCGTAAGTCGAGGTGCCACTGTACTTCTTTCTGGGGGGGGGGGAACCCCTTCGGCTCCATGGAGCTATCCGGAATGATATCAATGAATTAGACCCTGGCATCAGTCAAAGCGAATGGAGTTCTAGATCTACCGGGGACCACGAGCCAGAACCTGGCCCCCTCAGAGAGGCAAGAGGAACAATGGCCTATAGAAACCCCTGTGTGGTTGGAAGCATTCTACTTCTGCCATTGACTGGGTTAGGCACCTAGAAAGGTATGCTCCCCAAAACAAACCCTATCTGGTTAAACAAAATTGCTACAGAAAACCAAACTGTTGGACAGAACTCCCCAACTGAAAAATGAGCAAACGAGCATGACATCCAAACCGTCACTGCGCCACCTCTGTGCAGCTCCCCCCTCCCTGGGAGGGAGGAAGGGTGAGCCCCAGACCCTCTCGCCGGCTATCCACACCCTTAGTTCTGTGGCCGATGTGAGACCTGGCGGTCATGCGACTCTGGCTCCAGACTCTATTCAGTGCTGTGCCTTGTAGTGTGGTCCTGTCCTTTGGTGATGTGCGACCCAGGAGTAATTTCACCAGTACTTGGTCTGCATATGCCTAGGGTTACCTTCCCTAGGTGCCCTATAAATACTGCCCTTGTGGGCTGCTTCCACTGAGGTCTTTTACAGCTCAGTAATTGCCCGCCCTTGGAGTCAGCTGGAGTGTTTCATGCACCTCTGTCTCTGGGTAGGTGGTGATTTCGTCACTGGTAGGGGAGCAAGGTATTGTGCAGCTGTTTTTCACCTGATAGAGCAGCCTAGCTCTGTTCTGCCTGGGTACGTTGTACTCGTACAGGGTTTTTGTTTTGTTTTTGTTTTTGTTTTCTGAACGTCTATGACCTCATGACCACTTGCTCAAGTTCTTGGTTCCTCCGATCAAGTGATGCCTTCCAGGCATCTGCAGGGCTCTTGAATCATGTTTATGCTGTAGTGGACCCTGATTCCTCTTTATGCAGCTACATTCCTCAATTGTGAGGCCCTTCCAGTGGATGCATTCTGGCTGGACTGGTCATTTTATTTTCCTTTGTGGCTCTCAGAAGGCAAAGAAGCCTCTTGGCTCCTTTGTGGCCAGCTTAGCCTTGGTTTCAGGCACTGCTCACTCGGTATCTGAACCAGGGCATTTTTCCATGGCTCCACCTCATTCATAAGATCAGCCCAGTGAACCTTGCTGGTTCAACCTCCATGGCTATTCGCATCTGGTAATTTTCAAACATCTTTATCACCATATCTATGGCAAGTATATATATTTTTTTTTTTGCTGTCACACCTGTATTTGTCTTCTTGATGACTTTATGATGTTTCTTGGTGTTCTTTTCACCCCTTCCTGTCTTTGTGTCATAGTTCTTCAGGTTTTGTATGTATAGTTCTTTCCTTTCATTCTTGGTAGTTTCTTGATGGGCACTTTATGCCAAATACTGTCGCCTCTTATTGTGCGGTGCTTACAGAGCTACCATTGCTTCCATTCAGTGTTCATGCCTCTTCATTGCTGTTTTGGAAGCTTTCTCATGCATGGTTTTGCCTCAGGCCTGCTCATGTACTGCTGGAGCCCATGGTCTTTGAGCTGTGCTCTCACTTTTCTTTTCTTTTCTGGGTTTCCAGTGTCCCATCTGCTCTGGGATTCTTCTTTTTTTTAGCTCTCTTTTTGTTGGCCTGGTTTCCAGTTGAGGGTCTGGGAGTTCTATACTCCTTTAAAGGCAGGATTTTTGTTGGTTTGGCCCTGGTGGGCATTGTGTTTGTCCACAGCTGGCTCCTTTTCTGGCAACGAACGAGTTTGCTGGCTTCTGGAGGGGGTCCTTGGGTTGTCGTTGCTTTGTTGGTTTGGCCACGGATTCATCATGTGCTGTTCTAAGATGCATTTTTTTAGCCACTACTCTCATGCCACCGATTCTGCCTCAGTTGATGCTTCATGAGTCAATCTTATCCTTCGTTCCCTGTTTCAGAGCTCAAGTTTTTCATGTTGTCTGGTCATCTTGACTGCCTCCTCCCTGGTGCACGATATAAGGCGACAGTATCCAGCATGACATGGCGACAAAGAAAAAGCCAAGAAAGAAAGGAGAGCACTACATGCTCAGAGACTGAAGAAGAATGACGAAGGGAAAGGAAGTAGCAAAAGGAGCACCACGAAACCTCATTCTGTCTATGAGAAGAGGAATGTAGGTGGGACACCATCAAAGAACCCACCTGCCCACCTTAAAGATGGTGATAAAGACACATTAAAAAGACCAGACATGAAGAGATAACATCGAACCAGGTCATTGTGCCTGCCAACCAGGGAGCCAGAAGGAACACTTTCCCATAGAAGAACATCAACCTGGCTAGAACTCAGAACAACAGCTGGACTGGGAAAAGGGGGCACATGAACCCCCACCTTGACCAATCCAGGGAAAAAGTATCCACCATGAAGGCGTCACGATTGAGGAACTGAGCCACTACCTTTGTGTCGCCACTTCTGCTTCAGTGGATGCTTTGAGGATTACTCCCATTTCCTTGGTTCCCTGTTCCTAGGCTTGTGTATTTCTGGTCGCCTGCAATGATATTAAGTCTAGTAAGCCTGCAGTCTACCCTCGTGTCCACAATGTTTGAAAGTATGGCGCTTTCACTGCTGTATTTGCTAATACAGTAACCACTTGATTTAACGGCCTATATGGGGCTGTACCCAGATTGTTAAATGCAAGGCGCCAGTATTTTTGAAGTTGTTGAAGTGTCGGTAATATTTCAAGTAACATTCGGGTAAGATATATCTTATATAACTAATATGAAATAAAGTTCATTGTGTAATTGCTTTCCAAGTTAGTTCCTGTGTCAGTGCCCATTCTATCACAGGTTACAATTAATAATTCCTTCATATGACAAGTTGGATCACACAAGTGGACCACACAAGTGGTCCACAAGCTTATGATGTTGGGACAGATTTTAGACTGATGGATAAGTTTCCCATTCTATCACAGGCTAAAATTAATAATTCTTTCATATGACAAGTTGGATCACACAAATGGACAAGCAGACCACACAACAAGTGAACCATATTAACCCTTAAACTGCGCATGGCGTATATATACGCCCTGAGTAACATGTCCCATGGTGCGCATGGCGTATATATACGCCATAGGGTGCCAGGCCTGATTCAAATGGCCCGCGGCTACACGGGGTTCACAGTAGCTTCCTCAGGGCTCTTGTAAACAGATGCCATTTAAAAAAAAAAATCGTGGGCAATATTCTCAGGTGTGAGAGGCACAGTACTGTTGGAGCAACCAAGGCCGGCGCACGCAGCATGAGCGAACAGCATTGCTGTTCAGCTTGTGACCACAGCATCGCCAAAAATTGTCAAAATAAATATATAATTGTTATTATTTACCGATGACAATATTACAGATGACCAATGACTGTGATATAAATAACCAGGGTTGTGATAATAACAGGATTGTTGTAATAATTAGCGCTGTGGGAGGAGTGATGCTGAGAGACGGAGGGAGACAGCATCGTTTACTGACTGTGTGGCCACCTGTTATTGTTTGCATTCACCATACCAGCTCAGTGGTTCTCTATGGTGAACACAAATGTAGATACTTATATATAATGTGTGTATTAGTGTAATAACAGCAAAAGGATTATGCTGGGAGGAGCCATATGGGTGACAGAGGTGACGTCGTCTGCACGATTTGTCTAGCCGTTTAGAGGGTGGCCACTATGCTCTTTGGGCGCACTACAAGCTTAGGTGTACAGTTACGGTGCATAAAACATGTAGATATTTATATATAATATGTGTATATAGGGTAATAACACTGCAAAAGGTATTGTTGGGGGAGAAAGTTTAGTGCGTGTGACCTTGAAAGAGTGAGGGAGCCGCCAGCCGCCATCTGTGTATAGCGACGACTCTTAGTGCCTGAACTAACTATATCAGCTTAGTTGTACAGTTGTGGTGAACAAAATATATACATACTTATATATAACGTCTGTATATAGTGTAATAACACCACAACTGGTATTGTTGGGGGAGAAAGTTTAGTGCGTGTGTTGAGGGAGTGGCAGCGAGTGGCTGGCTGGTGTGTGGCAGTAACTCCTCGTTGCTTTTCGACTCTCAATACCAACTTAGTGGTTCATTATGGTGACCAAAACATGCCAATACTTATATATAACCTGTGTATAGAGTGTAATAGCAGCAAAACTATTTGTTTATAGTTTTATAAACATAATAATTGAATCACTAATATGCACATCATACTTTTGAGTATAGCGATTATTAACCACTTTTATTATATAAATATATTACAATACACACTATTGAATAATATTACTGCAAAAAAACTAAGAAAAAATCAATCGGAGACATTGAAACAATTAGGTAATAATATCTTTGTGGCAACTCCCATCTGTCAACGCGGGTGACGCTGACCGGGTCTGACGACCGCTCTGTCAACGCCCACTTTTTGCCAGACTTCCTCGGTCAATTGCGCCCAAAATATGTCACCTACGATTTTTTTTTTTTTCCGTGCTCTGGAGACACAAATTAACATGTTTAGAAGACGAAAAAAAAAATTTGAATTTTTTTTTTTCTTGCGCACAGGGGTGTAAATGTCCCAAGGACCCCTGAGCAGTGTAAGGGTTAACCAAACACTTCCCTCCCTCCCTCACCCCCACTCTTCCCTCACCCCCTGCTCTTCTCTCACCCCTCACTCTTCCCTCGCCCCCCCACTCTTCCCTCGCCCCCCACTCTTCCCTCGCCCCCACTCTTCCCTCGCCCCCCACTCTTCCCTCGCCCCCCACTCTTCCCTCGCCCCCCACTCTTCCCTCGCCCCCCATTTTTCCCTCACCCCCCACTCTTCCCTCGCCCCCCACTCTTCCCTCGCCCCCCACTCTTCCCTCGCCCCCCACTCTTCCCTCGCCCCCCACTCTTCCCTCGCCCCCCACTCTTCCCTCGCCCCCCACTCTTCCCTCGCCCCCCACTCTTCCCTCGCCCCCCACTCTTCCCTCGCCCCCCACTCTTCCCTCGCCCCCCACTCTTCCCTCGCCCCCCACTCTTCCCTCGCCCCCCACTCTTCCCTCACCCCCACTCTTCCCTCACCCCCACTCTTCCTTCACCCCCCCCCCCTCTTCCCTCACACCCCCCCCCACTCTTCCTTCACCCCCACCACTCTTCCCTCACTCCCCCCACTCCTCCCTCACTCCCCAGTCTTCCCTTGCCTCCCACTGCTCTTCCCTCACCTCCCACCACTCTTCCCTCACCCCTGCTCTTCCCTCACCCCCACTCTTCCCTCACCCCCGTTCTTCCCTCACCCCGGCTCTTCCCTCACCCCCGCTCTTCCCTCTTCCCTCACGACTGGAGGGAGCCGGTCGGCCGAGCGGACAGCACGCTGGACTTGTGATCCTGTGGTACCGGGTTCGATCCCGGGCGCTGGCGAGAAACACTGGGCAGTTTCTTTCACCCTATGCCCCTGTTACCTAGTAGTAAATAGGTACCTGGGTGTTAGTCAGATGTCACGGGCTGCTTCCTGGGGGTGGAGGCCTGGTCGAGGACCGGGCCGCGGGGACACTAAGCCCCGAAATCATCTCAAGATCTCAAGATAACCTCTGCTCTTCCCTCACCGCCCTCACCGCCACTGTAGCCTCGCCCCCCGCTATTCCCTCGCCCCCCGCTCTTCCCTCGCCCCCGCTCTTCCCTCGCCCCCGCTCTTCCCTCGCCCCCGCTCTTCCCTCGCCCCCGCTCTTCCCTCGCCCCTAGTCTTCCCTCACCCCCCACTCTCCCTCCCTTCCTTACAACTTCTATCCTTCCCTACCTCTCCCCCCTCAATGCCTCCCTCCATCAATCACTGCCTTCCATCCCTGCCTCCCCTCCCTCCCTCAAGGTTGGTATCCAAAAATATTTAACTTACGACTCTGGACGATCCAGGTCAGCGGCCTGTTGCTATGTGAAGTGCGCCAATGCCAAAACAAACCCAATACCGACCTAAGGCTTTATTGACCACCAGACCGGTAAATGAGGCTCCAGATACCAGTCTCCCAAACCGGTCGATGGAACTGGCAGATTGGTAAATAAGAGGACATTAAATCGAGTGGATACTATGTCTTGGGCGATATTCAGGCATGGGGGTTTTGGAGGTCTAACAGGGTTTTGGAGGTCTAACAGGGTTTTGGAAGTCTAACAAGGGTTCTGGTGGCCTGGTATTTTGTAAATGCTCCCAGACTTTGGTGCCCATGTGTGGCCTTAGGTCATGACTCTCATCCGACAATCTCTTCTTCATCCTGACTCCTGCAGTTCTCCCTCCTCCCTAGTAATTTCCCACATGTTCTTCCTTCTTTGTAGGTAGTTAGTTTCAGGAAGCTTCAAGGAGCTTCCCCAGAAACCAGCATGGACTGCAATGAAACCTTAATTTCAAGGCGAGCCCTAATGGCTTCCTGATAATCCAGATTAGTTTTGCTTGTGCATCTGCTTCAGAACTGACTGCTCAGACTCCAGAAGGTGGTGAGCCCCCTTCTCTTCTCCCAGACGAGTGGCAGTTGTGGGGTGAACATCCTCATGCAAGTCTCAAAAGATTAAATAGTTTGTTTTGAGGCTTCAGTCTCTTTTGAACCCAGCAGTGGTTTTTGACTGGCTGACTTTCTGATGCTTTTCCCAGTGAGGTGGTGAAATGTTACCACTCCCTGCACTTCTGTGAGGGAATGAAGTTCTGTCTCTGATCCCTAAGAACTTCACTGCTGATGTAAGGAAGGGACCTTTAACCAGTGCATTGCGCAACATGCCTGTAGGGGCTTGAGGGTGGTGTGCAACGCGCCTCAGAAATCTTATAGACATAGAATAAAATTTACAACTGGCGCACGGTGACATGGGTACGGAATGGATGACTGCGGGGCCCCAGTGACCGTCCGCCATTTTGAAAAAAAAATCCCAGCATGCCCCACAGCCGTGGGGAGCCTCAGTTTCAAGGAAGCAACCATGTTTGACACATCCTCTACGAGCTCCCGCTCCACGGTCAGCTGCGGTCATACAAAACGATCATGGGAACAATAATAAAAAAATCGTAAGTGGCATATATTGCCCGCTATAGGGTGGGGAAGTCTGGCAAAAAACAGGCGCTGACTCAGCGTGAGTCCCAGGCGGTCTGTTGATCGCCAGCTGTCAGGCCGGAATTGCCACAAAGAGATAATTACAGTACAACCTCGATTCAACGTACCCCAATTCAACGAATCTCCGGCTAGTTCGCACACTTTTCAGGCAGAATTTACTCACCCGGTTCGACGAACAATGGTTCGCCGAAGCGAGGGATGTTCGGATTTGGTTACGATGTCCAGACAGAGTTCACAGACTGGTGGAAAACTTTCCCATTCTATAACAAATTACAATTAATATTTCTCCCATATGACAAGTTGGATCACACAAGTGGATCACACAAGTAGACCACACAAATGGACCACACATGTGAACCACAAGTGGTCCACAAGCTTACGATTTTGGGACAGAGTTCACAGAGTGGTGGAAAACTTTCTCATTCTATCACAGATTACAATTAATAATTCCTTCACAAGAAGTTGGATCACACAAGTGAACCATATGAACCAAACACCAGCCAAAATGGTCCACACAAACACCAGCCAAAATGGTCCACACAAACACCAGCCAGTTATCCACACAAGTGAACAACTGAGTTTCCATGATTTTCGTTCACTGATTTGGGGCACACGTATCTTTGTACATTAATTTAAAGGATGAAGCGTGATTACCTAGCTACATGTGGTAAAATCTCCTTATAGACATTCTCTGCGATGAAACAAGATGAGTGAGGGTGGACAGATAAGAGAATACTATACTGTAAACCTCACTTTACAGTGAGGTTTCACTGGCTTTCGTCTGTGTGTCATCATAGTTCAGTGACCCATGACTTTTGAAAGTTTCATATTAATAAATAATTTCTAAAACCAGTGTTTTAATAGCTTTTTATTATCCTAATTAACCCTTAACATGCTCGGGGTCTAATATCCTGCCATCCACACAGGCGCATGTCATTTTGAAAAAAAAAAATTTTTTTTTTTTTGCTAATCTGTTAAGTTCTGTTCACTGATCACGGGAAAAATAATAAAAAAATTATATTGTACTTACTTTTGTTGCAATAGAGCCGAGAAGCACGGTGATGACGTCACAATCTGCATGTTCGCTCGTGCAGTACACGCCCGGAAGGTGTTGCGCGCGGTCCTCAAACAGCCAGAGTTGCCACAAATATATTTTCGCGGTATTTATTTACAATGTCTAAGCGCATTTTATCTAATTTTTTTTCACTAATTGTGTTTCAAATACTGTTTGAACATATTTTGTATCAATAATTGTTGCATATTTGAGTATACACAGGCGCACACAAATGTTTTCAATTACGGCAATATAATATGTCATTACAGTCTATTATATTGTATGTTCTGCTTATATTTGTATATATTTACACACACGCACACGCTATCTGCTTATATGTTTACATATTTACACACTTGCACACGCTATACACACTTTGAAGCACACTTAGAAGATTTCTAGACTGTGGTAGTCATTGAAGCAGTCGACAGCACATAATGGGATACCACACGTTTCACACCATGTTTGCACAAGCTTCCGTTTCTTGTCTCTACGTGTCGTTGTTTTACACACCAAGCAATCACGTTGGGCTATTGCACGCTTCACACCAGGTGGCAAATACTTAAGTTTGTGTGCTAGGAAGCCTTCAGTGTGAGCGAGGCGTGGAGTACCAGCATGCTGCAACAGTGGGTTTATGATGGGCCGCTGAATACCTGGGACATCTTTTGCAAACTTTCCTAATAACTGTATTGCAGCATCAAATACAAAGTCACGGAAAGTGGGCATACGTCCAGTTCTCACAAGGTACATGTTGAAACAGTTCAGCATGCTCATGTCCACAAGATGGAAGAACACTTTTTTCGTCCACCTACATGTCTTCCGCACACACTCTGCAGTGCCAATCATCATGTCTGATTTATCAATCAACCGCATGTTGATATTATAGTCTAAAACACAGTCTGGCTTATATAGTGGTGCGTTTGTTTTATGGCTCACTTTCCCACTGTTCACCATTGTTCCATCATGAATTGTTGTCAACAAGTTCACCTCTCTTTTGTCTTTCCACCAAACTGACAGAATGTTATCACTTTTCCTTCTCTGACACTCACCAACTGCAATGTCGTTGTCAAACACAGGCATTTCCCTTCGTTGTGGCTTTACTGTACCAACCAATCCGGTTCTATTTTCTAGCAAGAACCGAGCTAGCAAGGGACTTGTATAGTAATTATCTGTGTATAAAATGTGTCCCTTGTTCATCCACGGAGCCATGATGGTCTTCACTACACTCCCCGAGAATCCATGTTCGTCGTTACCGGGAATGTCTACATCACTAGCCGAGTACAGAATCATGTGTAACACGTATCCTGTCTCACAATCACAAAGAACAAAAAATTTCAGGCCAAATCGGTTTCGTTTTGAGGGAATGTACTGTTTGAATGGAACACGTCCCTTGAAAAGTATGAGAGATTCATCAACCACCAGCTTCTGTGCTGGTACGTAAAAATCTCTGAATTTTCCAATAACATCGTTCATGTAGTGCCTCACTCGCCACAGTCTATCATCAGGTGTTCGGTCCTGAACACTTCCAAAATGTAGACACCTGAGGAGTATCTGAAACCTGTCTCGTGACATATATTTCCCGAATAAAGGTGTTGGTATTGTCTTGTCCTTGCTCCAATAGTCATTTATTGCATGTATGTGACAGTGCTTCATCAACAAACAGAGTGCCAAAAACACAGACCGTCAGTAGTTTCAAAGTGTTATATGACAAAGAGTGCTGGGAAGACGGGACACCACGAGCGTAGCTCTCATCCTGTAACTACACTTAGGTAATTACATACATTTCCACCACTGTGGTATTTTTCCAACGCTGCAGTCGTGAAAATTCTGTGATTTCCCTCTCAATCAGGTAAGCAGCATGCAGATTCGTTTGGTGTACAATGTATTCCATGAGTGGTTCATCATAGAATGCTGTAAAATATTCCATCTCAGCCATGTCCTCACCTTGATTAGGGAAAACGTTTGTAATCCCTACATCTTTATCGTCAAAGTGAGGAATATTAGGAATAAAATCGTCACCATCACTCCACTCAAGTACACCAGGCGTCCTGCGAGATGCAGAGGAAAGACGGCGAGGAAGCGATGCATACCGGCGACCAGGAGCTGAATACCGTCTGCGAGAAGCACGGCGGCTACGTGCACGTGAGGTGGGTGCACGTGAGGTGGGTGCACGTGAGGTGGATGCACTTGAGGTGGATGCACTTGAGGTGGATGCACGTGAGGTGGATGCACGTGAGGTGGATGCACGTGAGGTGGATGCACGTGAGGTGGATGCACGTGAACACGAGGGTCTTGGTCCCTCATGTGGTGCCATGCGGTGGCGCTTGGCCGGGCGAGATGCTGCTGACGCGACAATTTCTCGCCCAGTTACACCACTGGTACCAGCCACAGGCTCAATAAAACTTTGATCTGAGTCACTAAACCCAGAAAAGGCGTCACCTCCCTCTGACTCGTCACCCTCAAACAGAAAATATCCACAGGAACTGTGAGGTCGTGGTAGAATTGGGGTAGAAAATGGGCGAGGAGGCATGGGAGAGCGTATAGGCCTCGCCATGGCATAGGCGGTCATTCTCACTTTCACTGCTGCTGCTACTATCACCCGACAACTGTGTATAATCCTCATCGTTGTCTGAATCGTCAAACACACTTTCTTCACCTTCAGAGAATAATTCGTGGGCTATTTGCTCTGGGGTGAGGGACTGAATGGTGCGTGCCCGTGAGGCGTTTGACCGTGCGCTCGCCATGGTGACTCTCGCTAAACTGAGGCCTCCCATGCCATCGGATCGTGAGCTGGAATTTTTTTCAAAATGGCCGCTGTTTACTAGAGCCCCTGGGCAGCGTATGGGACCCCCAGCTACACCGCGGGCCATTCAAATCGTGCGCGGTACCCATACACTTCATATGAAGTGAAGCGCAGTTGACTGGTAAAACGATTTACACTTCATATGAAGTGATGCGCACTTTAAGGGTTAAACTAAACTAAATAAAACCGAAAATATGCTGTAACATGATAGACATCTGCTCTTTGAGAAATTACTGTATGTTATTGGAACAACTACAGCGTGAGTGGACGGGTCTAATCCCTGTACACACACCATGCTTGTTTCATATCCCTCCCTCCCCCCTCCCTCCCTCTCCCCCCCTCTCCCTCTCTCTCTCTCTCTCTCTCTCACCATCCATCCATTCATCCATCCATCCCCTCCCTCCATCCATCCATCCATCCCCTCCCTCCATCCATCCATCCATCCCCTCCATCCATCCCTCCATCCCCTCCCTCCATCCCTCCCCTCCCTCCATCCCTCCCCTCCCTCCCTCCATCCCTCCCCTCCCTCCATCCCTCCCCTCCCTCCATCCCTCCCCTCCCTCCATCCCTCCCCTCCCTCCATCCATTCCCTCCCTCCCTCCATCTACTCCCTCCCTCCCTCCCTCCATCCATCCATCCATCCATCCATCCATCCATCCATCCATCCATCCATCCATCCCCCCCCTCCATCTGTCCATCCATCCCCTCCCTCCATCCATCCCCTCCATCCATCCATCCCCTCCCTCCCTCCCTCCATCCACTCCCTCCCTCCATCCATCCATCCATCCATCCATCCATCCATCCATCCATCCATCCATCCATCCATCCATCCATCCCCTCCCTCCCTCTCTCCATCCACTCCCTCCATCCATCCATCCTTCCCCTCCCTCCATCCATCCATCCCCTCCCTCCATCCATCCATCCATCCCCTCCCTCCATCCATCCATCCATCCCCTCCCTCCATCCATCCATCCCCTCCCTCCATCCATCCATCCCCTCCCTCCATCCATCCCCCCCTCCATCCATCCATCCATCCCCTCCCTCCATCCCCTTTCTCCCTCCATCCATCCAGAATTGAAGAAACAAATGAAGTTAAAAAAAAAGTTAACTGGGTCAGAGTTAGGGTTATCAGCGAGTCGGTCCCTTCACCACCACCGACACACCTCCTTCCCCTCCACCCCTACAACCCATACACACACACACCCTCAAATCATCCATCCTTCCATCCTACCATCAATCCATCTCCATCCTCTCCTTCCCTGCCTCCCTCCCAAGCTCTGCCTGCCTCCCTCCGTGCCTGTCTCCCTCCGTGCTTGCCTCCCTCCCTGCCTGCCTCCCTCACAAGCTCTGCCTGCCCACCTCCCTCCCAACCTCCCACTGATTTGTGGCAGACGTATCTTTGTAAATTAATTTAAAGGCTGAAGCGTGATTAGCTAGCTACATGTCGTAAAATCTCCTTATAGACATTTTCTGTGATAAAACAAGGTGAGTGAGGGTGGACAGATAAGGGAATACTGTTCTGTAAATCTCACTTGGTTTTCCTTCGTCTGTGTCGTTATAGTTCAGTGACCCATGACTTTGAAAGTTTCAGACTAATAAATCATTTCTAAAACCAATGGCTTTTAATGGCTTTTTATTATCCTAATTAAACTAAACTAAATAAAACCGAAAATATACTGTAATATGATAGACATCTGCTATTTGAGAAATTATTTGTTATTGGAACAACTCCAGCGTGAGCGAGTGGACGGGTCTAATCCCGGTACACACACCATGCGTTTCTCGTTTCAATTCGTCGCCACAGTTCAGTGACTACAGCTTCGAAATAATAAAATTAATAAATCAGTTCTAAAATAAGTTTTTTATATCTCTTATTATCCTAATAATGTTACTAATCTAAATATATAACCTAAAAATATATAATATGATGTAAATCCAATATTTGAGATAAATTTATGTTACTGGATCTGGCTTAAACACCAGCCTACTGGAGGGTGTATAGACCTAGTCTGCGTTTATACAGTAGGCACCCAGTGCCGTTACATTTGTCTGTGTGCGAGTGACGTGTTTGTCCGCCGGTGAAAGAATAATCGTGGAATTTACCATTTTTTTGACTACAGCTTTATTAATATACAACAAGATGTCTCAAGGGCTTGCTAATCGTGCTGTATCTACAAAGAGGAAGAGAAGTTTTTTATCCATTGAGCAGAAATTAGACATGATAGAGAAACATGAACGATATGGATGAGAATGATAGCAGTTTACAATCTGCTTCGTGTGCTGACGCATTGTTCTATGTTGAAAAACTCCTTGATATTGTTTCACAAACTGACAATCCAGAGCTACCAGGCTTTTATCAACACCTAAGGACGATGAAAGATATTTGTCTCAAGGACATGACACAAAGAAGGAAACAAATGAAAATGAGTCAATAATTTTCACGAACTAGCAGCAAATCAATCAGCACAGCCGTTCCCAGCAGTAGCACAGCCGTACCCAGCACCAGCACAGCCGTACCCAGCACCAGCACAGCCGTACCCAGCACCAGCACAGCCGTACCCAGCACCAGCACAGCCGTAGCCGTACCCAGCACAGCTGTACCCAGCACCACCACAAAAGCAGCTGAAGCCAACACAGCAGCAGCGAGCACCAGCAAAGCTGATGCAAACATCTAAAAACATCGTGTGTGAAGTGAACAATTAGAATAAGTGTTAAATTTAAGTGTGTACATAGTGTTAAAATTAAAGTTGCAATAATTCTAATGTACAATAGTTTTCAAGAACTGTATTGTAGTACTCAACATACAGCAAAACCACTTTTAATAATACAGTGCTAACGGCTTAATGCACTGCAGTACCTATTTACTGTAGAGCATTCACAACTTCACAAAACTTCAAGATGGACATAACTCCAACAATAAGGTAAATACATGAATTACAGTATTTTTAGTAGAGTAGTAAAATATAGGTACAGTAAGTAATATGATACAATGCATTTTTATTGTGTACAAGAAAAAAAAAAAGACACTGACGCAAACGCTTCTTGAAGGTCACCTCTTGCAACGAATCCAACGCTCCAACGAACTGGGGGTGGTCCCATATAGTACGCTGAATCGAGGTTGTACTGTACCTAATTATTTCAATGTCTCTGATTGATTTTTCATAGTTTTTTTTGCTGTAATATTATTCAATAGTGTGTAGTTTGATATATTTATATAATAAAATGAGTGAATCATCGCTGTACTCAAAAATATGGTGTGCATATTGTTGATTCAATTATGTTCATCAATCAGTGAACAAATACTTTGTCGGTTATTACACTATATACACAGGTTATATATAAGTATCTGCATGTTTTATTCACCATAACGAACCACTAAGTTGCTATTATGAGTCAAAAAGTAACAAGGAGTGACCTCCTCACACCAGCCAGCCACTCACTCCCTCCCTCAACACCTCACTCGCCCACATTCTCCTCCCACCATACTGTTTTTGCTTTTATTCACTATATACAGACGTTATATATAAGTATCTACATTCGTGTTCACCATAACGAACCACTAAGTTGGTATTCTGAGTGGCAGTGTCATTGGCAGCCTGTCACTGGCTGCCACTCCCTCCCTCCCTCACCTCACCTGACTTGCATCCATTCTCCTCCCACCATACTGTTTTTGCTTTTATATACAGACACTATATATAAGTATTTACATATTTTGTTCACCATAACTGTACTTCTAAGCTTGTATGGTGAGTAAAGGCACAAAGACGTAGCTACTCACACAGTCAGCTGGTGGCTGCAGCCCTCAAAGCCAGGTGCACTAATATTTCTTCTCCAACAATACTGTACTGTTTGTGGTGTTATTATGCTATATACACACATTATATAGAAGTATCTACCTGTGTTATTCATCATACTTGTACAAATAAACTGGTAAGGTGCCCAAAGACCATCGTGGTCACCAGTAAACAACATGATAAGCCATGCAGACGACGCACGGCCCTCACCAAAATGACGGCTCCCAACCTACTCCTGTAATTACCTAAGTGTAATTACCTAAGTGTAGTTACAGGATGAGAGCTACGCTCGTGGTGTCCCGTCTTCCCAGCACTCTTTGTCATATAACGCTTTGAAACTACTGACGGTCTTGGCCTCCACCACCTTCTCACTTAACTTGTTCCAACCGTCTACCACTCTATTTGCGAAGGTGAATTTTCTTATATTTCTTCGGCATCTGTGTTTAGCTAGTTTAAATCTATGACCTCTTGTTCTTGAAATTCCAGGTCTCAGGAAGTCTTCCCTGTCGATTTTATCAATTCCTGTTACTATTTTGTATGTAGTGATCATATCACCTCTTTTTCTTCTGTCTTCTAGTTTTGGCATATTTAATGCTTCTAACCTCTCCTCGTAGCTCTTGCCCTTCAGTTCTGGGAGCCACTTAGTAGCATGTCTTTGCACCTTTTCCAGTTTGTTGATGTGCTTCTTAAGATATGGGCACCACACAACAGCTGCATATTCTAGCTTTGGCCTAACAAAAGTCATGAACAATTCCTTTAGTATATCGCCATCCACGTATTTAAATGCAATTCTGAAGTTAGAAAGCATAGCATAGGCTCCTTGCACAATATTCTTTATGTGGCCCTCAGGTGATAGTTTTCTATCTAGAACCACTCCTAGATCTCTTTCTTTATCAGAATTCTTTAAAGATTTCTCACATAATATATAGGTTGTGTGGGGTCTATGTTCTCCTATTCCACATTCCATAACATGACATTTATTAACATTAAATTCCATTTGCCAAGTGGTGCTCCATATACTTATTTTGTCCAGGTCTTCTTGAAGGGCATGACAGTCATCTAAATTTCTTATCCTTCCTATTATCTTAGCATCATCAGCAAACATGTTCATATAATTCTGTATACCAACTGGTAGATCATTTATGTACACAATAAACATCACTGGTGCAAGAACTGAACCCTGTGGTACTCCACTTGTGACATTTCTCCATTCCGATACATTGCATCTGATTACTGCCCTCATTTTTCTATCAGTCAGAAAATTTTTCATCCATGATAGAAGCTTACCTGTCACCCCTCCAATATTTTCCAGTTTCCAGAACAACCTCTTATGTGGAACTCTGTCGAAAGCCTTTTTTAGGTCCAGATAGATGCAGTCAACCCAACCATCTCTTTCCTGTAATATCTCTGTGGCTCGATCATAGAAACTGAGTAAATTCGATACACAGGATCTTCCAGATCGAAAACCATACTGTCTGTCTGATATTATATCATTTCTCTCTAGGTGTTCTACCCATTTAGTTTTGATTAGTTTTTCCAATACTTTCACTATTACACTTGTCAATGATACAGGTCTATAATTGAGGGGGTCTTCCCTGCTGCCACTTTTGTAGATTGGAACTATGTTAGCCTGTTTCCACCCGTCTGCTACGATTCCTGTACACAGGGATGCCTGAAAGATCAGGTGAAGTGGAATGCTGAGCTCAGATGCACATTCTCTCAGAACCCATGGTGAAACGCCATCTGGGCCAGCTGCTTTGTTCTTACCGAGCTCCTTGAGCATTTTTTCCACTTCGTCTCTAGACACCTCTATGTGTTCTATGTTGTTCTCTGGAATTTTTATTGTATCTGGTTCCCTAAAGATTTCATTTTGTACAAACACACTTTGGAACTTTTCGTTTAGTGTTTCACACATTTCCTTTTCATCTTCCGTGAATCTATTTCCCATTTTCAACCTCTGAATATTATCCTTTACCTGCAATTTGTTGTTTATGAATTTATAGAATAGACCTGGTTCTGTTTTACATTTGTCCGCAATCCCTTTTTCAAAATTTCTTTCTGCCTCTCTCCTCACTGCCGTGTAATTGTTTCTCGCATCTTTGTATCGCTGGTATGTTTGGGGGTTCGGCCTCTTCCTGTATTGATTCCATTTTTGTGTCTTTCGGTCTCTAGCCCTCTCGCAATTTCTATTGAACCAATCCTGTTTCCTAGTTCTGCATCTCTGTTTTGGTATAAATTTTTTTGTGCCTTTATCATATATTTCACAAAACTTGCCATACATCTCATTCACTTCCTTGCCTAGCATCAAGTCTGTCCAATTATACTCACTAAAAAAATTTCTAAGGTCACCATAATGTCCTCTCCTGAAGTCTGGTTTTTCAACTGCTTCAACCTCCTTATTTTCTTCCAGCTTATAACGCATTGCATACTTTATTCCCAAAAAGACATGGTCACTTTTACCCAAGGGAGGAAGGTACTGAATGTCAAATATCTCTTCCTCCTTCCTGGTAAATATCAAATCTAGCATGGAGGGAACGTCCCCTTCCCTCATCCTCGTAGCTTGTTTAACATGTTGATACAAAAATGTTTCCAGGATGAGGTCTACAAATTTACAGGTCCAAAAATCTTCTGTCCTGTGGTGGTCCTGTGGTGTTTGTGTGTTGCTGAGGAAGTCTTGGTTGTAGGGTTGATATAAAGCCATTGCTTGGTTACTGATTTTAATACTTATAAACGATTACATGACTAGCTGCTTCCAAGCTGGTAGCGTCCTGTATGCTCTCTTGTTTACCTCTCTCTCGCCTCTGACTCGCAGCACATAGAAAACGGATGGTACCGTTTTCTGTGAACACGACATCCCTCCTTTTCTTTAAAAAACCAGCGTTGAATGTAATGAAACGCCATTTTTTGGGTGAGACCCGGAGGCTTCCCGGAGCTTTACCGGCTGATGTGTTAATGTCAGACTTTGGCATCAGTCATGTGTATGGAGTTCTAGGGCCTACCGGGGACCACGAGCCAGAACCTGGCCCCCTCAGAGAGGCAAGGGGAGCAATGGCCTATAGAAACCCCCGTGTGGTTGGAAGCATTCTATGTCTGCCATCGACTGGGTCAAGCATCCAGAAAGGTAAGCATTCCAAAACAAACCCCTATTCTGGTTAAAATTGCTACCTAAAGCCGAACTAGTGGATAGAACTCTTCAACAGAAAACAAGGAAACTAGTATGACGTCATACGTCACCGCGCCGCTGTCTGCGCAGCTCCCCCCTCCCCGGGAGGGGGAAGGGGGAGCCCCAGACCTCCCACGCCGGCTATCCACCCATCAGTTCTGAGGCTGGATGTCAAAACACGCGAAAAACGCCGAGGGAGGGTTGCCGGAGAGCCTCCGGGTCTCACCCAGAAAATGGCGTTTCATTACATTCAACGCTGGTTTTCTGGGGGGAGCCCCGTCGGCTCCCCGGAGCTAACTACCCACAGAGGAAGGTCAAAGGGACAGAACCGGGAGGCGGACACCACGCACTCCCCAAGGAGGCGAGACAACCGGCAGCAAATGCCAACACAAGGCGCCACAGCCCCGAAAATCCTGGGAACAACACGAGAACCACGAGCAGCAAGGCCCCTGCACGAACACCAAAAATCCATGCCCGAAAGACTGCAAGGCCACGTCGCCCAGACGACAGCGAGAGCAGCGAAGCCACGAACGCCACAGGCACGAGGGAAGAACACAGGCAGCTTAGCCGCAAGAACACGGCTGACCACCCGGGACACTATCACCCGCGAACCGGGAAGAACAGAACCGGATCAACGCAAAACGCGCTCTGGACCCAAACTCCATGGCACGCAAACAACAGCGGAGGGCCGCCACTGAACACAAAAACGACACACCCCCTGGCACGACCAACGAAGCACCAACAACCCTGGACCCCTCCAGAATGCAGCAGCCCCACCCCGCGCCAGAAAAGATGGAGACTGCTGCCACCAAACAACCAAAACGCTAAAACCGAAGGAGCAAGAAAACTCAGCGACTCGACCCCCAGAGGCAAAGGCCCAAAGGAAAGAGCCGACGAAAAAACACACCGGAACCGAAGGGGCACTACCAACCGAGGAGAAGACAGAGCACGCTGACAAGAGACCAGGATGGTGCAAGCGGCGCACGAACAGGCCGGAGGTGAAACGACACACAAGACAGCTGACTAACAGTGCAGAAGCAACACCAAGACCGAAAGCTAGCTGAAGCGGCTCCGCCCGCGCCGCACGAAAAGAGGCGACAGTATGTGGCAAGACGACGGCCCCCAACCCCCACCAGAAAACCAAGCCGAGAGTAAACCAAGCAAACAAGAGTAACCACCTAAGAAGGGACAGGAAAAGGAAGGACCGCCAAAATACCCCATACTGCCGCCAAGAGAAGCACGCAGGTGGGACACCTACCACGAAGCTACCCGACCACCAACCGGAGGCGAGACCGCGAGGCAGAACATAAGCAGCCCCGACAAGGCCCCTCCGAGCCCAGGAAAAAGGCGGAGCCGCGGGAAGATCTCGGGCGCGACCACCGAAACCCAGGCGGCACAAGGAGATGGAATGTAGCGAAAAACCTTCCCGTACCCTCGAGAACACAGAAGCCAACACTAGTCCCGAAGGCACACGAAGGCGCAGGCGCACCCGAGATTAGAAGTCACGCAGAACCCCATCGAACGGGGAAACATGACGAAAACACCGTCCCAAAAAGGGGTGGGAGGAAACATCCACCCACAGGACGGAACCAACCGACTCAAAGGCCAAGGAACCGAGCCCGGGGAGAGGCCGACGCCCAACAGCACGTACGGCGAGTGGGGAGGAAAAACCCCACTCCTCGTAACCACAAGCAAAGTCTAGAGGGGGATAAAAAAAAACCACGGGGTCCAACGGGGCCAAGGCCCCCCAAGTCAGCCCCTTCCCAGCCCCGGGAACCTACACGACAGGCCCCGGGGCCGAGTCGTTTCCCTAAAGCCCCTGCCGTACCAGAAAACCGGGGCAGCCGTGAAAACACTATTGAAGGGAGCCCACTGGCAGACTCGTACAACACGGCTGGAGGAACAGGCTCAAATGCCCCCGTCACTACCCCGGAAGGGGAATTCCCCGAGACTGCCCGAGTCTCAACACCATCAAAAACCCCGCCCCGAACCTACAGATGGTAAGGAACCGGATGCAGGCAGGAAGGGTGATCCAGGGGAAAGACAAGGGGGCGTGGATGGAACCGAAGCAACCAACACTCCCAAGTCCCAAAACGAACTACAACGGGGCAGCCCCGGGGCTCCCGGGGAGGAAACCATGAGAACGTTGCCACCACCAAGGCTCAAGTGCAACGCCCCTGCTGCCCGCACCCGCTTTGTTAGCACAACTGGGTAACCGAGCCACAATGAGCAACCAAACTCGCAGGACTCTGGGTCAAAGGTGTCACCGACCCCACAGGCAGCAGACGGAGGCAAAACAGAGAGGCACCCAGAGACAAAGGGTGAGAGCAACCCTCAAACTCGCTGGAAGCGAGGGGGGGACTCTGGGGTCACATCCATCGGACCCGGGCGCCCCCAGGGGTTTCCCAGGGTCCCGAGCGTTTACTAGAAGTGGACTCGCGCACAGGTAATCCCAGGCAGGGTACTGCTAACCGGCACCCAAAGCTACCAAACAACTTTCTAAGAGCTTAACCCCCGGGACGTGTACACTCACGGGGACCTAGCAGGGGTACCACCAGAAAATACTCAGAACACAAACACAAGGGACACAAGGGGCAAGAACGAAGGCAGACCCCCCCCCACCAGGTAGATAAACAAAAAGAAAAAGAAAACCCCGCAAGAGGACAGCGTACCCAAGCGGAACAGAGCTGGCCGCTATGATTGGTAAAGACAAGCTGCACAGTACCCTGCGCCCCACCAGTGCAAAAACTGCCCCTTACTCTAAGGCGAACAAGGGAGACAGAACACCCGAGCACACAAAGAGCGGCCGAAAACCAAGCAGTAAACGGCCAAGCAGGGGCAGGACCCAAGGAACTTGTGGAAGGTGGCCCCAAGCCCCAAGGGCAGTACTTACAGGGCACCTAGGGAAGGGAACCCTAGGCGCATGCAGCCCGAGTACTGAAGAATCACTCCCGGCTCACGCACCACCTAGAAAACAGACACCACACTCTAGGTACAGTGCTGAAACAACCACTAGAGCCGGAGCACATAACCGTTGCCTATAGCATCAGCCGAAGAACTGATGGGTGGATAGCCGGCGTGGGAGGTCTTGGGCTCCCCCTTCCCCCTCCCGGGGAGGGGGGAGCTGCGCAGACAGCGGCGCGGTGACGTATGACGTCATACTAGTTTCCTTGTTTTCTGTTGAAGAGTTCTATCCACTAGTTCGGCTTTAGGTAGCAATTTTCACCAGAACAGGGGTTTGTTTTGGAATGCTTACCTTTCTGGATGCTTGACCCGGTCGATGGCAGACATAGAATGCTTCCAACCACACGGGGGTTTCTATAGGCCATTGCTCCCCTTGCCTCTCTGAGGGGGCCAGGTTCTGGCTCGTGGTCCCCGGTAGGCCCTAGAACTCCATACACATGACTGATGCCAAAGTCTGACATTAGCATATCAGCCGGTAAAGCTCCGGGGAGCCGACGGGGCTCCCCCCAGAAAAGAATGAATACAGGATGTCTACCATGCTTGTAGCACAAAGCAAAGTTATTGACACAAAGTTATTAACATATCAAGAGATATTGCATACATTTAACATTAATTAAGCACACAAAGAATTTAAACAACTTAATCTTTACCACACAGGATTTCAATGTTAAAAATACATATGCAATGTTAAACAAAAATGAAAAAAACTGTAATACAAAGTTACAAAATATTGAATGAGAGATCTGCATTATTCAAACAATATTAAATTTAGTTTAGCATAATAAGTAAATACTTTGCATTACATAGGAACACAATTAATCATCAAATCGTGTAGGGCGTTTAACATGACGTTTAGGACGAGAGTCCCCAAATACAAGAATATCCCTTGATGACTTGTTTGTCGGGTTATAACTATTTTTTTCTTTATCGTTTGTACGACTTTACACTTCATCATTTTCTACACTAGTTGGAATCACTTTGAAATAGGCCATATTACGTGTTATACTATGATCTCTATTACTCTCTGTTACCATAGTTCCTTTTACACTAATCACTTTATATGGTTCTGTATGATATGGCATATCTAGCTTTCCCTCTTTTTTCTTTTTAACGAGAACAGTATCTCCAACCTTTATGAATTGTTCCTTTGCACGTTGATCATGAGCAATTTTCATTTTGCCGTGGGCTAGTGCATCCTTCTGAGCGAGACGTTTATCCGTTACCTCGGCTGGCATGACAGGTAGCGAGATCCTCATAGGACGTCCAAATAAAAGTTCACCAGGCGACTTGCCCAGTGTTCCATGTGGTGTTGCACGGTAGTTCCTGAGAAAAGCATACATAACTTGTTTCCAGGATCGTCCTTCAGCATGAGCACAGCGTACAGCTTTCATGAGAGGTTGCATGAATCTCTCAACTTCTCCATTTGCTTGAGGATGTAGTGGCAACACACGGCGGTGTTTGAATCCAATATGCTCAGCAAAGTTGACGAAGTCTTGTCCATTGAATGGCAGTCCATTGTCCGTCTTGACAACTTCAGGAATGCCAAAGTTTGAAAAGATCTTGTCGAGTTTTGGGATGACAGCCTTTGCAGATGTGGAAGTGATGATTTCTACTTCTGGATAACGTGAGTGATCATCAATGACTACCATCAAGTACTCTCCAGTTGGTAGCAGTCCGCAGAAGTCCATCGATACTTCCATCCATGGTGCAGCAGGTAGTGGTGAAGGTTGTACAGGTGTTGGTCTTGAAGTATCCACTGCAGCTTGGCAAGGGACACAGGCATCATGCATATCCTTTGCTTGACAATCAATGCCAGGAAACCACACCTTTTCTCGTAGCAGCTGTTTGGTCCTAACAAGACCTTGGTGTCCTTGATGTGCAAGCTTCAGAGCACGTTGCTGGAGAACAGCTGGAATGACGATACGAGTACCTCGCAGCACAGTGTCGCGTTGTTGTGTAACACTTAATTCTGTCTGGATGCGTTCAAGTCCTTTGAATGCATCTTGGGTCAACTCCTGAGGGTGGGATGCGTGGAAACTTTTTCTTAGTCAATGCATCCACTGTTGCTTGCAGAGTTGGGTCCTCTAGGGTTGCAGTACGGATTTCATCAAGAGTGAGAGCCTTAGGGACTGCATCACAGGTTACAGAGTGTACATATTCCTCGGCAACTTGCTGATGCTTGGTGATGGTGAAACTGTTGGCAGGATGTCGACTGATGTAATCAGCGGGATTGCCTGCACCCGGCTTGTATTTCACCGTAAAGTTGTATGGTTGCAGACGAAGAGCCCATCTCTCAATGCGAGCTGGTGGTTTGGACTTTGGATTATTGAAGATGGTCTCCAACGGTTTGTGGTCAGTGACTATCGTGGTGAAGGGTGCACCAAGCAGATACACATTGAAGTGTTCACAGCCCCATACAAGAGCAAGAGCTTCCTTCTCTGTCTGACTGTATCGTTGCTCAACATCTGTGAGAGAACGGCTGGCGTAGGCAATTACTACTCTGGAATCTGGTTGACCAGGTAACAACATAGCACCTAAGCCAACAGGACTAGCATCCACCGTTAACTCAATGTCCATTGATGGATCAAAGTACGCAGCAGTCACATTTTCTACTAGTGCATCTTTCACAGCATCAAATGCATTTTGCTCGATATCGCTCCAGTACCATGATGTATTTTTCTTCAGGAGCTCACGTAGAGACTTCGTAATGGTAGCAAAATCTGGAATGAAGCAAGAACAGTAGTTTGCCATTCCCAGAAAACTATGTACTTCAGTGGACGTTGAAGGAGGTGCAGCATTCTTGATATCTGCAACTTTCTTAGGATCTGGAGACAGACCTTTGTCACTAAGTACATGTCCAAAGAATTCAATTTTATGTTGATTGAACTCACACTTTGCTCGGCTTAGCGTCAGATTCTTTTCTCGTAAGCGTTGCAATGTTGCACGAAGAGCTTTGTCGTGTTCAGCTTACCTTGAGGTTACCTTGAGGTGCTTCCGGGGCTTAGCGCCCCCGCGGCCTGGTCGTCGACCAGGCCTCCTGGTTGCCGGACTGATCAACCAGGCTGTTGAACGCGGCTGCTTGCAGCCTGACGTATGAGTCACAGCCTGGTTGATCAGGTAGCTTGGGTACGGCCATAAATAATGATGTCATCAGACATGTTGTCAGCATTAGGTATATCTTGCAATACCTGGCTGATGATGTGCTGGAATACCTCGGCAGCACTGTTGATGCCAAAACTCAGGCGCTTGTACCTATACAGACCTCGATGTGTCGTAAACGTTGTGATGAAGCGACTCTCATCATCAAGTTCAAGCTGATGATAGCCCTTGTTTAAATCTAACTTGCTGAATACAGTTGCACCATTCAAGCGGTAAATCATATCATCTACAGTGGGTGTAGGATGGCGTTCACGCATTATTGCCTTGTTGGGAACACGCATGTCCACACAAATGCGTATCTCATCTGGATTCTTCGGCTTTGGTGGAGTGACAATTAGGCTTACCCATGGTGTTGGGCCTGTTACTGGTTCAATGATATCTAGTTCCATCAGCCTATCCAGTTCGGCATCGACTTTCTTGCGAGTATGGAATGGTTGTCGGCGATGTGGTTGGGCAACTGGAATTACATCTGGGTTGATATACTGATAGCAAAGTACATCTGCATAACAACCTATGGAATTAAATCGATCAGAAAATTCAGCAACAATAGCATCAACATTGTCTGCAGCTTCCGCTGCTACAGCATTAGAAAGCTGAAGTAGCCCCAATTTGGTTGAAGTCTTGTAACCGAGTAGAGACTCCTTTGCATTCCTAACAACATGGAATGTAGTAGTGAGCATTGCACTCTTTGACTTAATCTCTGCAGTGAAAGTTCCAATCACTGGCAAGGCTACCTTTGAAGCATAGGTAGTGGCTTTGCCAATATAGTTCTCAAGCTTTGGGAACTGTTTTTTAAATTTTTCATAGTGACATTCAGCAATGGTGTCAATGTTTGATCCAGTGTCAATGAGAACTTTGAGACAAATACCAGCAATGTATACTATAGTCTCTGGGTTGTTTGGAAGATCATTCCATTCTGTGATTGCTTGTACTCCAGAAATGTACTCACATTCACTGTCATCTGAGACTGGTTGTAATGACATGTTGTCTTGTACATTATTAACATTTTGGATATGAGGTGCAAGATTGTGTTTACCACCTCGACCCCTCTGACCTGATCCTCGTACAGTGCTTTTATTCACTGACTGTGGTTTCTTTAGTGCGGAACAACACATAGCACCAAAATGACCTAGTTTTCCACACTCATAGCACTTTTTACCTTGAGCAGGACAAACATTATCTTGCTGTGGGTAGTTTCCTCCACAATTGTAACATTTATTGTTGACACCCCTCTGATGTGGGTCGTTGTGATTGCTTGAGTCTTGTTCCTTGACCCCATTTGTGATGTGGTTCTCGGTTCAAATTTTGTTGGGTTTGCCATATCTTCTTTGATTACGATGTCCTCCCTGAACCTTACATACCTCATCACTGTTAGTAACAGTGGCAGAACCATTGTTGGCACTGCACTCCATGACACGAGCATCACGTGCAGACTCTTCCATTCGACGAGCCATATCCAGTATCTTGGTAAGAGGACTTTCATCATCAACAAGTTCTAGAGCTCTTCGACAGAGAAGTGTAGATGTGCATGTTTCAATTATTTGCTGTTTGATTTCTTTGTCAACATCAGCAAACTCACAATGGGCTGCTAAACCCTGCAGACGTGTGTGGTATTGATCAACGGTTTCATTAGAGTTGTTTTGCTCTCCTGAAATGCATAATTTCCATTGTAGTGTTTTGCCTTGGTTTGAAACGTTTAGTTAATTTGGCTTTGGCAATGTCATAATCTTTGGCACCACCTGTGTCTTTCAGTGTGTCAAATATGTCACAAACTCGATCACCTGCATAATGAAGTAGAAAGGCACGCTTTCTTTCAGCACTTTTGATGTCTGAAGCTATCAACAAATTTTCAAACCTTTTAAGCCATTTGACGTACCTCTGTGACAGGTTTGTCTGGTCACAGTCAGGATCAAATGCAGGAAACTGAGGTATATTTGCCATTTTTACTGAATAAATGTAAACTTATCACTTAAATGTTCCTCAGAATATTAAACACTTACTGCACTGTATATGTTAGTTAAGAATTCACTGTAATTACTTTAATTTTGCAAAGCACACAAGCATTTTAATGCAAAAGTTCACAGCAGTGCACAATATAGCAGCAACTGACTTCTTACCCAGCTTTTGTGTACATAGTGTTGTTCCTACTCACAGCAGCACAGCAGTTGCCAGCAGTTGGCACAGCAGTCAGTTCACAGCCTGAAGAATTGTAGCACATAGCGCGTTTCGTATACAAAACATCGGGTTTGGTATACAGCATCAAAGTGTCGTTTTCTACACAGCGTCGGCAGATTCCCAAATTCTTTAGTACACAGCTTCAGTCAGCACATAGCATTGGTTAACACAAAGCTTGGGTTGTCACATAGCTTGGGTTAGCACACAGCACTGGATAGCACATAGCATCGGTTATGGTGCTCACAGACAGCACGACTTCACTCCTCCTCCGGGGGTGAGACGGCATGTTCTACTTGTGTTTTAAGCAGAACAAATACCTGCGTTCACAGTTCATCCTCGTCGCCAGTGTGGTGTTTGTGTGTTGCTGAGGAAGTCTTGGTTGTAGGGTTGATATAAAGCCATTGCTTGGTTACTGACTTTAATACTTATAAACGATTACATGACTAGCTGCTTCCAAGCTGGTAGCGTCCTGTATGCTCTCTTGTTTACCCCTCTCTTGCCTCTGACTCGCAGCACATAGAAAATGGATGGTACCGTTTTCTGTGAACATGACAACTCCTCTTGCTGTTTATACCCTCTATACACACGTTATATATAAATATCTACATTTGTGTTCACCATAGCGAACCACTAAGCTGGTATGCTGAGTGCAGTCAATAAAAGGTGGCCACACACATTCAGAAGACAATGCCACCACCCTTCCTCCCACAGCATTACTCCTCCCTCCATGGAGCGCAGCGCTAAATATCACCACAATCCTGCTATTATCAGAACCCTGGTCAGTTTTATCACAGTCAGGGGTCTTCTGTAATAATATCATTGCTACATAATAGCATAAACAAGTTTATTATGGCATTTTTAGGCGATGCTGTGGTCACAAGCTGAACAGCAGTGCTGTGAGCTCATGCTGCGTGTGTCAGGCTTGGTAGCTCACTCAATACTGAGGCCCCTAACACCCGGGAATTTGGGCCACGATTTTTTTTTTAAATGGCGTCTGTTTACAAGAGTCCTGATGAAGGTGTGGTGAACCCCGTGTATCCACGGGCCGTTTAAATCTTGCGTAGTAGTACTCCAAAGCATCATATGATGCGATGCGCAATTTACTGCAAGTCAGTCAAAGCATCATATGATGCGATGCGCAATTTACTGCAAGTCGGTCAAAGCATCATATGATGCGATGCGCAATTTAAGGGTTAATGCCTCTAACCTCTCCTCGTAGCTCTTGTCCTTTAGTTCTGGGAGCAACTTAGGGGCATGTCTTTGCACCTTTTCCAGTTTGCTGATGTGCTTCTTAAGATATGGGCACCATACAACCGCTGCATATTTTAGCTTTGGTCTAACAAAAGCCGTGAACAATTTCTTTAGTATTTCGCCATCCATGTATTTAAAAGTAATTCTGAAGTTAGAAAGTGTAGCATAGGCTCCTCACACAATGTTTTTAATGTGGTTCTCAGGTGACAGTTTTCTATCTAGAACCATCCCTAGAGCCCTTTCTTTGTCAGAATTCTTAAAAGATTTCTCACATAATTTATAGGTTGTGTGGGGTCTATGTTCTCCAATTCCACATTCCATAACATGGCATTTATTCACATTAAATTCCATTTGCCAAGTGGTGCTCCATATACTTACTTTGTCCAGGTCTCTTGAAGGGCATGACAATTATATAGGTTTCTTATCTTCCCTATTATCTTAGCATCATTAGCAAACATGTTCATATAATTCTGTATTCCATCTGGTAGATCGTTTATGTAGACAATGAACATTACCAGTGCAAGAACTGAACCCTATGGTACTCCACTTGTGACATTCCTCCAATTCGATACATTGCCTCTGATTACGGCCCTCATTTTTCTATCAGTTGGGAAACTTTTCATGCATGTTAGAAGCTTACCTGTTACCCCTCCAATATGTTCCAGTTTCCAGAACAACCTCTTATGTGAAACTCTGTCAAAAGCCTGTTTAAGGTCCAGATAGATTCAGTCAACCCAACCATCTCTTTCCTGTAAAATCTCTGTGGCTCGATCATGGTAACAGTAAATTCGTTACACAGGATCTTCCAGGTCGAAAACCATACTGTCTGTCTGATATTATATAGTTTTTCTCCAGATGTTCTACCCATTTAGTTTTAATTATTTTTTCCAATATTTTGACTATTACACTTGTCAGTGATAAAGGTATATAATCAGGGAAGGGGAAGCAGGGAAGGGGTCTTCCCTGCTTCCACTTTTGTAAATTGGAACTATGTTAGCCTTTTTCCACACATCAGCTACAACTCCTTTACACAGAGATGCCTGAGAAATCAGTTGAAGTGGAATGCTGAGCTCAGGTGCACATTCTCTCAGAACCGTGGTGAGATTTATCAGTCTCCGTGGTGTAGTGGTAAGACACTCGCCTGGCGTTCCGCGAGCGCTATGTCATGGGTTCGTATCCTGGCCGGGGGGTATTTACTGGGCGCAATTCCTTAACTGTAGCCTCTGTTTAACGCAACAGTAAAATGTGTACTTGGATGAAAAAACAATTCTTCGCGGCAGGGGATCGTATTCCAGGGACCATAGGATTAAGCACTTGCCCGAAACGCTATGCGTACTAGTGGCTGTACAAGAATGTAACAACTCTTGTATATATCTCAAAAAAAAAAAAAAAAAAAAAAAAAAAAAAAAAAAAAAAAAAAAAAAAAAAAAAAAAAAAAAAAAAAAAAAAAATGGTGAAACTCCATCTGAACCAACTGCTTTCTTCTTACTTAGCTCCTTCAGCATTTTTTCCACTTCGTCTCTAGACACCTCTATGTGCTCTATGTTGTTCTCTGGAATTCTTATTGTGTTTGGTTCGCTGAAGATTTCATTTTGTACAAACCCACTTTGGAACTTTTCGTTTCATGTTTCACACATTTCCTTTTCATTTTCTGTGAATCTATTTCCCATTTTCAACCTCTGAATATTATCCTTTACCTGAAATTTGTTCTTTAGGAATTTATAGAATAGACCTGGTTCTCTTTTACATTTGTCCACAATCCCTTTTAAAAAATGTCTTCCTGCCTCTCTCCTCACTGCCGTGTAGTTGTTTCTCACATCTTTGTACTGCTGGTATTTTTGGGGGTTTGGCCTCTTCGTATATTAATTCCATCTTTGTGTCTTTTGGTCTCTGGCCCTCTCGCAATTTCTGTCGAACCAATCCTGTTTCCTAGTTCTGCTTCTCTGCTTTGATATAAATTTTGTTGTGCCTTTATCATATATTTCACAAAACTTGACATACATCACATTTACTTCATGTCCTCACAGCAAGTCTTTCCAGTCAAATAACTTAAAGAAATGTCTGAGTTCCCCCATAATGACCTCTTCTGAAATCAGGCTTTTCAACAGCTTCAACTTCATTTTCTTCCAGATTATAACACATCATTGCATACCTTATTCCCAAAAAGACATTGTCACTTTTATCCAAGGGAGAGAGGTACTGAATGTCAAATATCTCTTCCTCTTTCATGGTATATATCAAATCCAACATGAAGATCCCCTTCCCTCATCCTTGTAGCTTGCTTAACATGTTGAAACATGAATGTTTCCAGGATGAGGTTTACGAATCTACAAGTCCAAAAATCCTCTGTTCTAGCTTCATATGCCTCCCAGTCTATGGATTTCAAGTTGATGTCGCCTACTACCAACAGTCGTGATCTATCTTTATCAGCTCTCACTATAATTTCTCTCATTATTATTACAAGACCCTCTCGTTTATTATCTAGCTCCTCCTTTGTCCATGTGTTGCTTGGCAGTGGACTGTATGCATTTATGATCGTTAGTTTATCATCCTGATTGCATATCTCCAGTGCTATTATGTCAACTTCTTGTGGATTGGCAATTATTATTTCGTTTACCATCAGGTGTTCTTTCACCAGCACAGAAACGCCACCGCCTTTCCTAATTTTTCTGTTCTGTCTCCAAACTGAGTAGACTCTTGGGAATATGACCCCATTTAAAATATCATCTTCAAGTTTTGTATCCGTGAGTGCAACAATATTTGGTGTCTGCAAATGTATTACATCACTTAACTCCAGTATCTTTGATCTCACTCCATCTATGTTGGTGTATGCAATTTTTAGGACTTGTTCCCCCTCTCCTTATTCTTCACTTCCCCTCTCCTTATTCTTCACTCCCCCTCTCCTTATTCTTCACTCCCCCTCTCCTTATTCTTCACTCCCCCCCTCTCCTTATTCTTCACTCCCCCTCTCCTTATTCTTCACTCCCCCTCTCCTTATTCTTCACTCCCCCTCTCCTTATTCTTCACTCCCCCTCTCTCTAATGATTTTGTTGGTTTGCCTTTATGTACCACTTTACTGGTCTGCCTACACCCTATCACTTTGTAGAAAAATAGAATTGATTTCTTCTTCATTCCTGCTCTCATTTAAACGTTTTGCCTCGGCGAGATTCAGCTTCAGCTTCTCCCTGTCTTTTTTTGAAAGATCTCGTCTTAACGGCCATACTTTCCCTACCTCATCACTTTGCAGTTTTCTAGCATTCCTTAGTACTTCTTCCATCTGTTTGGCACTGTTCAGGGTGATCCTCAAAGGTCGATCTTTCCCTTTTACGTACTTCCCAATCCTTCTGTAGTTGCAGACATTCTCGACGTTAGAAAGACCTTCCATGAGGCCAACAATTTTATCTACTTTCTCTTCTTCTACAGCTCTTTCTGATTTAGATGTTATCTCCTTTTCTTTGCAACTAAAAATTAATGGATACTTCGATCAACTGTATTTTGCACCAATTTAGGATTTGATGCCAGTTCCTTTCTGACTTGCAGCGTAATGTTTGCTTTTATCCTGGTTTCTGCAGTTTTTGGCTTCCTTTACTGCTTCTTTTATTTTTTCCTTCTCCTTGGCCACTAGTGCATAGGTGAGTTGCATATCTTTTTGCACTGTTCTATTCCCTGTGCAACTTCCTCCATCTGTACTGACAGAAGCTGTTTTTCCCGTTGAATTTCTTTACCTAACCTTTTGTAGTTGTAACGGTTCTATTGTTACGTAGAGTATGGTGACAAACACAGACACTAAGATACTATATATATATTTGGTCGAATATACAGAAGTACACAGGTGATACGTTGATGTGAGTTGAGCGCACTGAGCGTTGGTACAGTATCTCGCAAGTGTCTGCTCTAGACCACACTTGAAAGTAGACTCTGGTTAATGTTTGCTATTGCTGCTTATATGCCCGGGCAACGCCTCACCTCATTCATCTCCAAAGATTGACAGGAATATTAACAAAGCATTTGGAGCGAGTATATTATTGGGATAATCTACTCGCTACAGAACTCCCCCTCCCAGGGGATGAAAGGAAAAATACTTGATCAAGGAACTTAGCTGGTCGGTGAATTGTACGCCCTGCTCGCGTTACATAACCATCAAAGTTAACTTCCTCCTCTTCGCTGATGTCATCTAACTGGGGTCGTAGGGTGGGAGGTCGCACAGGATCGTCCGTCGTCGTAGGAGGCGGTGCTGCTGGTAACTGTGGTCGAAAAGTGAACTGCGTAGTCGGCGGATGTGTCTCTGGATTTAGCAGTGTCGCAGACGTTGAGACGAAGCCTGGAGCAGAGCAGAGAGCTGAGTGAGGCCGGAGTCGTGGAGCTCTATGTGGGAGAGCGTGGCGGCTCGATTGAGAATTGTGAGTGTCTAAACTCGGGGAGCGAGAGCGTGGCGGCTCGATTGAGAATTGTGAGTGTCTAAACTCGGGGAGCGAGAGCGTGGCGGCTCGATGCGGTCGTAGTCTGCTGTCTGCTCTGTGTCGAAGCTGTAGCGTCTTGGGTTGATTAAGACTGTACACGCCGAGTACTACATTGTTGACTGTGGAAATTGTAGTACTAAAAGATGTAGGCAGTGTGTGGACAAGCTCGGTGTAGCAGGAGAGAAGAATGTGCATAATTGTTGCGTCCTTGGGTCGCTGGTGGAGCATTTAGATCCGGGGCGGATGGGCTCGGGCACCAGGACATTTATTAGGAGGTAATGTAGGCACGTAGTTAGGACAACGAGGTAATCACTGCTAGAGCTGAATTGTCCTGGAGGCGACGAAGAGTCGGAAACGCAAGCTGTAAGTCCTGTACTGCGCAAAGTGCTTGAGTCGGCAGAGTATCAGAATGCAGTGAACGTGTAGATGAATCTGACGAAAAAGCAGCTTTCGTGGGCGCCCCTGTAGAACAAGCAGTGCCCTGGCAGCGACGGAGAGTCGGCAGGACAGGCTGTAGATCCCACATTATGTAGTTACTGATGAAGCTGCCAGATGAGTGAGTAGTGATCGTGGAGCAGCAAGCCGTAGTAGATGAAAATGCAGAGACGATCGCGATGAAAATCATAGCTATGGCAAGGGTGTTGGCAACGTTCCATGACAGGTGGCTGCGGTCCACAGCAAGCAGCAGCAGTGGAGGTCCAGTGAAAGTCCATGTTGTAGTCCATCGTGGCTGGGTATCGTCGAAACTTCGTGAAGGTCGAAAATAGCCTCCATCTGCATGAACCAAAATTCTGGCTCATCTGCGTTGTATGCTGGAAACCTGGTAGATAAATCCATGACGAAGATCTAGTTTGTGACTAGGTGTTCTTTTTCACTCACTGGGTCACCAATGTAACGGTTCTATTGTTACGTAGAGTATGGTGACAAATAAACACAGACACTAAGATACTATATATATATTTGGTCGAATATACAGAAGTACACAGGTGATACGTTGATGTGAGTTGAGCGCACTGAGCGTTGGTACAGTATCTCGCAAGTGTCTGCTCTAGACCACACTTGAAAGTAGACTCTGGTTAATGTTTGCTATTGCTGCTTATATGCCCGGGCAACGCCTCACCTCATTCATCTCCAAAGATTGACAGGAATATTAACAAAGCATTTGGAGCGAGTATATTATTGGGATAATCTACTCGCTACATAGTCATTTAAGTTTAAATTTGCTTTAACCTCCTCCAAAGCTATTTTTATGAGTTTATTTCCTCTTCCATGGCATTGCAATTTGTTTCCAACTGATTCTTGTCCTTACATAAGTCTTTCACTAACCCCTCAAGACCTAAAACCTTGCTACTCAAGTGCTCATTACTTTCTTTCAATTTGCTAATTATTTGTACATGATAGTTCACTATAACTTCTAATTTTGCTAATTTGTTATGTAGACTGCTTATATCAATGCTTTCTTCATTAAAACCCCCAAATCTAGCTTTGTTTTGTTTTTCTTCTTGCTGGTGGCCATCTTGAATGTTTTTGTCTGGACTGTAAACACTAGAGTCACTTTTTCTCATCCAATTTTTCACTTCACTTTGCACATTAGTGTTATCTCACCTATTTTTCCAAAACACTACACTTTTATGTTCCTTGGGACACCACTCACTATTATCAATCTGTACTACAATACTTAGGAATGGTGAAATATACTTGAGCTCCTCTGATGCAGGTGCTGACACTAGGGGCGTCACCTTTTGAATCCTTTTGAATTAAGTAATTACCTAAGTGTAGTTACAGGATGAGAGCTACACTCGTGATGTCCCCTCTTCCCAGCACTCTTTGTCATACAACGCTTTGCAACTACTAACGGTCTTGGCCTCCACCACCGCCTCCACCACCACCTCCACCTCACCTAACTTGTTCCAACCGTCTACCACTGTTTGCGAAAGTGAATTTTCTTATTTTTTTTTTATTTTGAATTTTCTTAGGCATCTGTGTTTAGCTAGTTTATCCATATACTTATTTTGTCCAGGTCATCTTGAAGGGCATGACAATCATTTAAGTTTCTTATCCTTCCTATTATCTTAGCATCATCAGCAAACATGTTCATATAATTCTGCATACCAACTGGTAGATCGTTTATGTAGACAATGAACGTTACCGGTGCAAGAACTGAACCCTGTGGTATGCCACTCGTAACATTCCTACAATCCGATACATTGCCTCTGATTAACCCTCAAACTGCTAGGGGCCCAAATGGAATTAACATCCACAGGCGCAACAAAAAAAAAAAATCCAAAAAATTCTTTCGTCTTATAGAAGTGTTCATTTTTGCTCCCCGATCACAGAAAAAATAACAAAAAAAATCATAGGTGGCATATTTTAGCCGCAATAGGGTAGGGAACTCTGGCAAAAAAGGGGCGTTGGCAGAGCCTTCGCCAGACGAGGTCTACTCCGCCCGAGCTGTCAGACGACAGTTGCCACAAATATATTATTACCTAATTATTTCAATATCTCTGATTTATTTTTTTCTTATTTTTTGCAGTAATATTATTCCATACAGTGAATTGTGGTATATTTATATAATAAAATGTGTGAACCATCGCTGTACTCAAAATTATGGAGTGCATATTAGTAATTCAATTATGTTCATAAAACAATAAACAAAGAGTTTTACTGTTGTTACACTATATACACAGGTTATATATAAGTATCTATGTTTTGTTCACCATAACGAACTACTAAGTTGATCTTGTGAGTCAAAACGCAACGAGGAGTGACCGCCACACACCAGCCAGCCACTCCTTCCCTCAACAACACCTCACTCGCCCTCATTCTCCTCCCACAATACTGTTTTTGCATTTATTCACTATACACAGACATTATAAGTATCCACTCAATTTAACGGCCTCTTTTATACCGATCTGCCGGTAATAACGATCGGTTTGGAAGATCGGTATCTGGACCCTCATATACCAGTCTGGCGGTCGATATTACCGAAGGTCGGTATTGAGTTTGTTTTGGCATCGGCAACCCCTCACGTGGCAACAGGCCACCGACCTCCAAGGCCTTGCGGGAGGGATGGGGTGGTGTTGAGGGAGGTAGGGGGAGGGGTGGTGTTGAGGGAGGCAGGGAGAGGGGTGGTGTTGAGGGAGGCAGGGAGAGGGGTGGTGTTGAGGGAGGCAGGGAGAGGGGTGGTGTTGAGGGAGGCAGGGAGAGGGGTGGTGTTGAGGGAGGCAGGGAGAGGGGTGGTGTTGAGGGAGGCAGGGAGAGGGGTGGTGTTGAGGGAGGCAGGGATAGGGGTGGTGTTGAGGGAGGCAGGGAGAGTGGTGGTGTTGAGGGAGGCAGGGAGAGGGGAGGTGTTGAGGGAGGCAGGGAGAGGGGGGTGTTGAGGGAGGCAGGGAGAGTGGTGGTGTTGAGGGAGGCAGGAAGAGGGGTGGTGTAGAGGGAGGTAGGGAGAGGGGTGGTGTTGAGGGAGGCAGGGAGAGTGGTGGTGTTGAGGGAGGCAGGGAGAGGGGTGGTGTTGAGAGAGGCAGGGAGAGGGGTGGTGTTGAGGGAGGTAGGGAGAGGGGTGGTGTTGAGGGAGGCAGGGAGAGTGGTGGTGTTGAGGGAGGCAGGGAGAGGGGTGGTGGTAAGGAAGGCGGAGGGCAGAATTGCTGACCAAGGCGATGGTGCCAAACCTCTCACCCCATACTGTATTAAATTTTGTAATCTTAGTTGTAAAATATTTATGCCAAAATGTTAATTTTCGTATATAACTATACATTATTAATCAATAACATGTTTTATAGTTTCCTATTTGTTAATTAAACAAATATAGTTTTATTTATGAATTATGCACAGCTGGCATGTGCGAGCAGGCGCTGACAGATGTCTGAGTAGCCAGGCCTCGACCCCTATAGTAGCTCCCTCGACCCCATTAGTAGCTCCTTCCTCCATCACCTGCTGTTCTCATGTTATGAGGAACGCAGTGAGGGAGGGGATGGAAGATAATGAGGGAGGGGATGGAAGATAATGAGGGAAGGGATGGAAGATAATGAGGGAGGGGGTGGAAGATAATGAGGGAGGGGGTGGATGATAATGAGGGAGGGGATGGAAGATAATGAGGGAGGGGATGGAAGATAATGAGGGAGGGGATGGAAGATAATGAGGGAGGGGATGGAAGATAATGAGGGAGAGGATGGAAGATAATGAGGGAGGGGATGGAAGATAATGAGGGATTGGATGGAAGGCATTGAGGGAGGGGAGGGAAGATAATGAGGGAGAGGATGGAAGACATTGAGGGAGGGGATGGAAGATAATGAGGGAGGGGATGGAAGACATTGAGGGAGGGGATGGAAGACATTGAGGGATTGGATGGAAGGCATTGATGGAGGGGAGGGAAGATAATGAGGGAGAGGATGAAAGACATTGAGGGAGGGGATGGAAGATAATGAGGGATTGGATGGAAGGCATTGAGGGAGGGGAGGGAAGATAATGAGGGAGAGGATGGAAGACATTGAGGGAGGGGATGGAAGATAATGAGGGAGGGGATGGAAGATAATGAGGGAGGGGATGGAAGACATTGAGGGAGGGGATGGAAGATAATGAGGGAGGGGATGGAAGATAATGAGGGAGGGGATGGAAGACATTGAGGGAGGGGATGGAAGATAATGAGGGATTGGATGGAAGACATTGAGGGAGGGGATGGAAGACATTGAGGGATTGGATGGAAGGCATTGATGGAGGGGAGGGAAGATAATGAGGGAGAGGATGAAAGACATTGAGGGAGGGGATGGAAGATAATGAGGGAGGGGATGGAAGACATTGAGGGAGGGGATGGAAGACATTGAGGGAGGGGATGGAAGACATTGAGGGATTGGATGGAAGGCATTGATGGAGGGGAGGGAAGATAATGAGGGAGAGGATGAAAGACATTGAGGGAGGGGATGGAAGACATTGAGGGAGGGGATGGAAGATAATGAGGGAGGGGATGGAAGATAATGAGGGAGGGGATGGAAGACATTGAGGGAGGGGATGGAAGATAATGAGGGATTGGATGGAAGACATTGAGGGAGGGGATGGAAGACATTGAGGGAGGGGATGGAAGATAGTGAGGGAGGGGATGGAAGACATTGAGGGAGGGGATGGAAGATAATGAGGGAGGGGATGGAAGACATTGAGGGAGGGGAGGGAAGGAGGTGTTTGGTTTATATGGTTCACTTGTTGTGTGGTCCACTTGTTATACAGTATAAAGTATATCCTACCTGAATGTTACTTGAAAAATTACCGACATCTTAACTTCGGAAATACTAGAACTCCGGAAATAACGACCAGGGTACAGCCCCATATAGGCCGTTAAATTGAGTGGATACTATATGTATTTACGTAAATATATACAGTACAACTTCGATTCAACGTACTATATGGGACCAACCCCAGTTCGCTGGAGCGTTGGATTCGTTGCAAGAGGTGACCTTCAGGAGGCGTTTGTGTCAGTGTCTTTTTTTTTCTTGTACACAGTAAAAATGCATTATCATATTACATACTCTACCTATATATTACTTCTCTAATAAAAAATACTGTAATTCATAAATTTACTAAATTTACTAAATTGTAATTCATAAAAGTAGTTCTGCTGTATGTTGAGTACTACAATACAGTTTATGAAAACTATTGTACACTAAAATTACTGCAACTTTAATTTTAACACTGTGTACACACTTAAATTTAACACTTGTTCTAACTGTTCACGCTGCACACGATGTTTTTAGATGGTTGCATCAGCTTTGCTGGTGCTCGCTGCTGCTGTGGCTTCAGCTGCTTCCGAGCTGGTGCTGGCTGTTGTTGTACCAGTGCTGGGTACAACTGTGCTTGTGCTGGGTACGGCTGTTGTACCAGTGCTGGGTACGACTATTCTCGTGCTGGGTACGGCTGTTTTCGTGCTGGGTTCGGCTGTTCTCGTGCTTGGTATGGCTGTTCTCTTGCTAGTACGGGTGTTCTCGTGCTGGGTACGGCTGTTCTCGTGCTGGGTACGGCTGTTCTCGTGCTGGGTACGGCTGTTCTCGTGCTGGGTACGGCTGTTCTCGTGCTGGGTACGGCTGTTCTCGTGCTGGGTACGGCTGTTCTCGTGCTGGGTACGGCTGTTCTCGTGCTGGGTACGGCTGTTCTCGTGCTGGGTACGGCTGTTCTCGTGCTGGGTACGGCTGTTCTCGTGCTGGGTACGGCTGTTCTCGTGCTGGGTACGGCTGTTCTCGTGTTGGGTATGGCTGTTCTTGTGCTGGGTACGGCTGTTCTCGTGCTGGGTACGGCTGTTCTCGTGCTGGGTACGGCTGTTCTCGTGTTGGGTACGGCTGTTCTCGTGCTGGTTGATTTTCTGCTACTAGTTCTTGCAAAATATTGCTTCATTTTTGGCATTAATAAGGCACTATTAGTAAGCCCCTGAGACATTTTGTTTTATAACCAAAGAGCTGTAGTAAAAAAATGGTCAATTCCACGATTATTCTTCCACCGGCGGATAAATACTGTGCGTCAATCGCAGACAAAGCTAAGGGCACTGGGTGCATACTGTATGAACGCAGACTAAGTCTATACGTACACCCTTCAGTAGGCTGGTGTTTAAGCCTGATCCAGTAACATAAATTTCCCTTAACAACTCGATTTACATGAAATTATATATTTTTGGGTTATATATTTCGTTTAGCAACATTATTACGATAATAAGAGCTATAAAAAATACTTATTTTGGAACTGATTTATTAATTTTATTATTTCGAAGCTGTAGGTCACTGAACTGTGGCGACGAAATCGAACAAAACACTGCCTGGTGTTGTGTTCGATTTCCAGTAACATATATTTCTCTCAAATATTCAATTTACATCAAATTACATATTTTTGGGTTACATATTTAGTTTAGCAACATTATTACGATAATAAGAGCTATAAAAAATACTTACTTTGGAACTGATTTATTAATTTTATTATTTCGAAGCCGTAGATCGCTGAACTGTGGCGACGAAATCGAACACAACAAGCATGGTGTTGTATGGACAGGGATTAGACCTGTCCACTCATGCTGGAGTTGTGCCGTCAATAACATGAATAATTTCTCAAATAGGAGATATCTATCTTATTACAGGTTATTTTTGGTTTTATTTAGTTTAGTTTAATTAGGATAATAAAGAGTTATTAAAACACCAGTTTTAGAAATGATTTATTAATGTGAAACGTTCAAAGCCATGGGTCACTGAACTATGACAACACAGACGAAAGTGAGTGAAACCTCACTGTAAAGTGAGATTTACTGTACAGTATTCCCTTATCTATCCACCCTCACTCGTCTTGTTTCATCACAGAAAATGTATATAAGAAGATTTCAACATATTAGCTAGCTATTCACGCTTCAGCCTTTAAATTAATTTACAAAGATACGTGTGCCACAAATCGGTGAACGAAAATCACTGAAACTCAGTCGTTCACTTGTGTGGACGACTCTGGCTGGTAGTTGGTTAATATGCGTCACTTCTTGTGGACCATTCTGGCTGGTGTTTGGTTCATATGATTCACTTGTTGTGTGGTCGACTTGTGTGATCCAACTTGTCATATGAAGGAATTATTAATTGTAATCTGTGATGGTATGATAAAGTTTTTCTACCACTGTGAACTCTGTCCCAACATCGTAAGCTTGTGGACCACTTGTGGACAACATGTGCAGTCCACTTGTGTGGTCTACTTGTGTGATCGAACTTGTCATATGAAGGTATTAATAATTGTAATCTGTGATAGAATGTGAAAGTTTTCCACCAGTTTGTGAACTCTGTCTCGACGTCGTAAGCAAATCCGAACATCCCCCGCTTCGGCGAACCATTGTTCGTCGAACCGGGTGAGTAAATCCGGCCTGAAAAGTGTGAGAACTAGCTGGAGATTCGTTGAATCGGAGTACGTTGAATCGAGGTTGTACTGTAATTATGTATGTATATATATGTATGTATTTACATATATAATATATATGTAAATACGTAATTATATATACGTATTTACATGTTTTGTTCACCATAACTGTACATCTAAGCTTGTATGGTGAGTAAAGGCACAAAGACGTTGCTATTCACACAGTCAGCTGGTGACGGCCGCCCTCAAGGCCAGACGCACTAATATTTCTCTTCCAACAATATTGTTTGTGGTGATATTACGCTATACATTATATATAAGTATCAACCTATTTTATTCACCATACCTGTACAAATAAGCTGGTATGGTGCCCAAAGACCATAGTGGCCACCAGTAAACAACATGACAAGTCGTGCAGACGACGCACCTCCCTCACCAAAATGGTGGCTCCCAACCTACTCCTCTTGTAGACGATGCTGTGGTCAAAAGCTGAACGACGGTGCTGTGAGCTCGTGCTGCATGTGCCAGCCTTGGTGGCTTGCTCAATACTGATGCCCTAACACCCAAGAATGTTGGCCTGGATTTTTTTTCTAGGTGTGGCATCTGGCAACTATTGGTCGTGGCTGTACTATAGCTGCCCCTATCGCAGGCGGGGCTTTTAAATTATAGTGCTAGACACGAAAGCATATATAAATGATGTGCGCGGTTTCGGTTTTGTCACTGATATCATATATATATGATACAGGTATGCGCGGTTTAAGGGTTAAGGCCCTCATTTTTCTGTCAGGAAATTTTTCATCCATGTTAGAAGCTTACCTGTCACCCCTCCAATATTTTCTAGTTTCCAGAAAACCTCTTATGTGGAACTCTGTCGAAAGCCTTTTTTAGGTCCAGATAGATGCAGTCAACCCAACCATCTCTTTCCTGTAAAATCTCTGTGTTTCCATCATAGAAACCGAGTAAATTCGATACAAAGGATCTTCCAGATCGAAAACCATACTGTCTGATATTATATCATTTCTCTCCAGGTGTTTTACCCATTTAGTTTTGATTAGTTTTTCCAATACTTTCACTATTACACTTGTCAATGATACAAGTCTATAATTGAGGGGGTCTTCCCTACTTCCACTTTTGTAGATTGGAACTATGTTAGCCTGTTTCCACATGTCTGCTATGATTCCTGTACACAGGGATGCTTGAAAGATCAGGTGAGGTGGAATGCTGAGCTCAGATGCACATTCTCTCAGAACCCATGGTGAAACTCCATCTGGACCACCTGCTTTGTTCTTACTTAGCTACCTGGTTGATAGGGTTCTGGGAGTCCTTTTACTTCCCAAGCCCGGCCCAAGGCCAGGCTCGACTTGTGAGAGTTTGGTCCACCAGGCTGTTGCTTGGAGTGGCCCACAGACCCACAAACTCACCAAAGCCCGGCTGATCTGGAACTTCTCTTAGAAAACAGTCCAGTTTTCTCTTGAAGATGTCCATGGTTGTTCCGGCAATATTTCTTAATAGTCGCTGGGAGGACGTTGAACAACAACAGACCTCTGATGTTTATACAGAGGTCTGATTTTATTTCTCTGATTGTGCCTATGGCACCTATGCTCTTCACTGGTTCAATCCTGCATTTTCTTCCACATCGTTCACTCCAGTACGTTGTTATTTTACTGTGTAGATTTGGGACCTGGCCCTCCAGTATTTTCCATGTGTATATTATTTGGTATCTCTCTCGTCTCCTTTCTAGAGAATACATTGGGAGAGCTTTGAGACGATCCCAATAATTTAGGTGTTTTATCTCGTCTATGCGTGCCGTATATGTTCTCTGTATTCCCTCTATTTCAGCAATCTCTCCTGCTCTGAAGGGGGAAGTGAGTACTGAGCAGTACTCGAGACGCGACAACACAAGTGACTTGAAGAGTACAACCACTGTGATGGGATCCCTGGATTTGAAAGTTCTCGTAATCCATCCTATCATTTTTCTGGCTGACGCAATATTTGCTTGGTTATGCTCCCTAAACATTAGATCGTCGGACATCATTACTGTCTCCACTCGATCATCCGGACTATATGGGAAGGACCCCCAGCCGGATTATCACATTTTTCGGATAATGGTACTTTTTCACCTACGAGTCCAAAAGTGACCATTTCCAACTATTTTTATACTGTACTACAAACAACATAATTTGAATTGCCTTGCCACATACAATTATTAAATATTCAACTAGAAACCTCAACTTACCTTGTTGGTGTTCGTCTTCTTGATTGATGCCACACATCTTGAAGTTAAAAATTCTTAACAATTTACGTAACCTATACTAACACAACACTAAAATTAACACTTAAAATTACTGTACAGTTCATTAAGCTAAGTTAGTTTTGACTGCCAGCTGCTGAAGCCTCACTGGTTGAGGGCATTTGGGTTGCCTGTGAGGCCTCACTTGTTGAAGGTGCTTGCTTGCACCTCACTTGTTGAAGCGCTTGCATGCCCTCACTTGTTGAAGGCGCTTGGCTTGCCTGTGACGCCTCACTTGTTAAAGGCGCTTGCTTGCGCCTCACTTGTTGAAAGCGCTTGGCTTGCCTGTGGCGCCTCACTTGTTGAAAGCGCTTGGCTTGCCTGTGGCGCCTCACTTGTTGAAAGCGCTTGGCTTGCCTATAATGCCTCACTTGTTGAAGGAGCTTGGCTTGCCTGTGGCGCCTCACTTGTTGAAGGCGCTTGGCTGCCTGTGACGCCTCACTGTTTGAACAACACGTAACTTGTCTTTAATTGCTAGGACAATCTTCTTCCTCTTAACACTTCCAGAACGATTGATGCTGCTACCAGACATATTCTTGGCCAAAAATGTTCAAAATTACTATGAAAATTAAGAAAGCTATTTAAAAAAATATTTCACTAATGACGCAACACTGTGAGGCCGCACTGGTTGAGGCGTATAACTGTGACTTGTCTTTAATTGTTAGGACAACTTTCTTCCTCTTAACACCTCCAGAACGATTGATGCTGCTACCAGACATAGTCTTGGCCAAAAATGTTCAAAGTTACTATGAAAATAAAAAAGTTATTTAAAAAAATATTTCACTAATGGCGCAGCACTGTGTATAACACGAGGGACGGACGCACATGGGTTGACCAGTGTTGGACAGGTCCACTTGGGGCAGCCATAACGCGTTATGTAGGCCGCCAGGAGGAAAAAAATTCACAATATTTTTTAAGGAAACTTCAGCCTGTGCACAATGCTTTTAGGAAACTTATTTATTTGTTATTACATAATTACTAGTAGTTATTTTATTTGTTTTTGGCTATGATTAATTGTTCTAAAATTAATGGTAATGCCTGTACCCAGGTAGTCCCTCCTGACGCACCCCTCCCACCACCACCCACCCACCCCACCCCCACCTACACCATGCGCCTCGAGTTTCGGGCAGACGGGATTAATACCGTATGGCCTGCCTCATGTTTTCATATACGGACAAAGGCACGATTATCTGGGGGACTGACCGGATAGTGTAATTTCTGCAGAAAACCTGCTTTAATCCGGTCCCTGTGGCTATTTTGGCCGGATATTGTGATAACTTTATCCGTTCACGATTTTGGCCGTATAAGGGCGTTTTTCGGATGTTCGAATCCCGGATAATCGCGAGGTTACAGTATTCCCAAATCCTTGACATGTTGTTTTCCTACTATGGGCAGATTCGATTGTGTTTTGTACCCAGTATTATGTTTCAGATCCTCATTTTTGCCATACCCGAGTACCTGAAATTCATCACTGTTAAACATCATGTTATTTTCTGCTGCCCAATCGAAAACAGCTCCTTTAGCATATTTTCCACTTCATCTCTAGACACCTCTATATACTCTATGTTGTTCTCTGGAATTCTAATTGTGTCTGGTTCTCTAAAGATATCATTTTGTACAAACACACTTTGTAACTTTTCGTTTAATGTTTCACACATTTTCTTTTCATTTTCTTTGCATCTGTCCCCCATTTTCAACCTTTGAATATTATCCTTTACCTGCAGCTTACTTTTAATGAATCTATAAAAAAATCCTGGATCTGATTTACATTTGTCTGCTATACTGTTCTCAAAGTTCCTCTCTGCCTCTCTCTCCTTACTGACGTGTAGTTGTTTCTTGCATCTTTGTATCGCTGGTATGTTTAGGGGTTTGGCCTCTTTCTATAATGATTCCATGCTTGTGTCTTTTGATCTCTGGCCCCCTCGCAATTTCTGTTGAACCAATCCTGTTTCCTAGGACTGCATGTCTGTTTTGGTACGAATGTTTGTGTGCCTTCATCATATATTGTGCAAAATTTGGCATACATCTCATTTACTTCCTTGCCGAGCAACAAGTCTGTGCAATTATACCCAAGAAAAAAATTTCTAAGTTCCCCATAGTGTCCTCTCTTTATACAAGTTTAACAACTGTTTCATTGTCCCCATTCTCTACTAGATTATATCGCATAGAGTATTTAACCCCTTAACTGCGTTGCCTTCAAATATGACATCCCGCAGTGCGCAGGAAATAAATTCTCTGGAAAAAATTCTTTTTTCTTTTTAAAGTGTCAGAAACCCTTCCCTCAGTATGGGTATGCAGAAAAAAAATCGAAATTGTACTTACTTTGGCTGCTATGGGGTCCGTAAGTTGGGGCGTGACGTCATCATTCCCTGTTTGCCCGTGATGTACGCTCACGGGGCCAGTAGGGTGCTCGGGGTGGGGTGCGCGAGTTGCCGCGAATATATTTTCGTTCATTTTTTTCGCACAGTTCCAAATACATTTTATTTGTTTTTACATGCTAATCCTATGTATAGTGAACACGTACACTATATTATGGCAGTAAAACATCCGTACTGTCTGAAGACACTGTGTTACGTGCATGACACTTGTGTACACATATGCAGCACATATTTACTATGTATCATGCTAATATATGTATATATACAATCTATTTACACACTATACACTGTCACACACTACATACATTCACCATCAACACACTCGGAACACCTCGAGTGAGAGCAGCCACACCCAGCCAGTCTCCCTCACTCCAACATCTTACTCGCCAACATTGCTCCTCCCACCATACTGTTATAGTTCTTATTACACATGTTCTATATACCTATCTACATGTTTTATTTACCAGAACTATGCAAGTAAGCCGGTATTGTGTCCAAACAGTACAGTGGCCACCATACACTGCATGAAAAATCACACAGCCGACAGCAGACGACGCTACGATTACATCACCTCCCTCACCAAAATAGCTCCTCTCAACATTCTCCTGGTGCTGTTCTTACACTATATACACACACTATATATACCCATGTACATATGTGTTGCCCATAGCGAACCACTAAGCTAGTATGGTGAGCAAAACAAGAGTGGCAGCCACACACACACAATGAGGCTACCTCAATTCTCGCCCTCCCTCCCTCACCAAAATTCCTCCTTCCACAATACTACGCACAACGCTAATTATAACCACAATCCTGCTATTACAGTGGTACCTCGGAATGCGAGTGTCCCTGTATGCGAGGTTTTCGGAAGACGAGCAGTATTTACTCCAAAAATTTGTCTCGGAAGGCGAGGGTTACCTCGGGACGCGAGTTTGTTGATACGCGTACAGGCCGACCTAGCGCGTGGTGGTTCGGCGATCGTCGCCCCTCTGCCCCGCCGCCCCTCAGTTTACCATTGTCTTGCGCTCAGTGACTACCCCCACATCAATTCTTCTCGCGGATTTTCAGTGTTTTGTTGGATTTTTGGTGATTTGTCTATACAATTTGTTATTATATATCTCACCATAGGTCCCAAGAAAGCCAATGGTAAGGATAAAGGCCAGAAAGCTCATGTGAGGATGACAATAGAGGAGAAACAAGAGATCATTCGGAAGCATGAGAACGGTACACGTGTTGTTGAACTTTGTAGGCAGTACAACAAAGCCACATCAACAATATGCACTATACTTAAGAAGAAAAATGAGATTATGGGTGCTAAAGTGGCAAAAGGAGTAAGAACATTAACGACACAAAGACCACAAATACTTGAAGAAGTGGAAAAGTTGTTACAGAGCACCACTTGGTTTCCGAACTTTAGTTATCCGAAACTTCCAGTTTCCCGATTGGGGTTGGGGAGTCATGCTACCCGAACAAAGTTCGGGTAGGAAGGGGTCCGCCAAGCGTCACGCCGGCTTGTTGTGGTGGGTGGGAGATGGTCCAGTTTGCCCACTGTGACTTCACAGATTCACGGCCTATTATTCCTATTATTTTGAATTGCCATAAGGCTGGAATGTTCATTCTGTGCTTTTGTTTTACATATCTGCACAATCAAGAAACATCTGTGCACCATGTTGGCTCCAAATGCACGCATTGCATCAGTGATGGCCGACTGGTGGGTGGATGAACGATGCAACTTAGGTGGGAGGCAGTATGAATGAGGAGGGGGGGAGAATCAGTGACAGAGGGGGAGAGAGAGATGCTAGGAGGGAGGGGGAGGTAGGGAGAGATGTTAGGAGGTAGGGAGAGATGCTAAGAGGGAGGGGGAGGTAGGGAGAGATGCTAGGAGGTAGGCAGGAAGGGATGGAAGTAGTGAGAATTAGGGAGGGAAAGGCAGGCTGGCAGGCACAGGCAGGCAGGCACAGGCAGGCAGGCACAGGCAGGCAGGCAGGCAGGCAGGCAGGCACAGGCAGGCAGGCAGGCAGGCACAGGCAGGCAGGCAGGCAGGCAGGCAGGCGCAGCAGGGAGTGAGTGGTAGTCACGCGGTTGAACCGCGTGACCTTGAGAGATGGGATGTAGGGGGGCGGGTGGTTTGTTGGTGGTGGGGGTGAGACCGGCTCATTCCCGAAGATAAGCCTAACACACACTACCCGTTAGCATGATGGCAGGGAGGGAGGCAGGCTGGCTGGAAAGGAAGCAGGCTGGCAGGCTGGGAAGGAGGCAGGCAGGCAGGCAGGCTTGCAGGCTGGGAAGGAGGCAGGCAGGCAGGCAGGCTTGCAGGCTGGGAAGGAGGCAGGCAGGCAGGCAGGCTTGCAGGCTGGGAAGGAGGCAGGCAGGCAGGCAGGCAGGCTTGCAGGCTGGGAAGGAGGCAGGCAGGCAGGAAGCGATATATGGGTGTTGAAGTGAACCATGAACCACGTGACCTTTGAGTGTGTGTGTGTGTGTGTATGGGTTTGGGGTGGGGGGAGAGGGGGAGGTGTATCGGTGGTGGGGGAGGGACCGGCTGACTCCGTAAGCCTAACCACACTCCACAGACCTGTGACCCAGATTTGTTTCTTAAATGTACAGTACAGCATCGTATATTTTAGGCAGGATGTGCCTGCAGGCTGGCAGGAAACATCAAGAGGATGTTTGCCAGACGTCTTAATAATCAGTTAGGAACAATTAAGGACTTTTATAAAGCGGATCAGGACTTCACTTATTGGTGAGTACAAACAAAACACAGTTGCATTTACGCTATGAACCTGTCGATTTTTTCCCCTAGAGTTTTTTTCGTGAATTTTTTCTGAAAAATTTATTTTTACATTTCTAGTTTATTTTTTCCCCTCTATTTCTCGTATACGAACTTACATGTTAACCGACGGGTCTCGTCCCCAAGGGGTTCGGAAACCAAGTGGTGCTCTGTATTAATTTGGATACACGACAAGGAGTTGAGGGGTGATAGTGTTTCGGAGGCCATTATTTGTGAGAAAGCCAGGGTGTTGCACGAAGACCTTCTAAAGAATACCCCTGCAACGAGTGATGCAGAAACGAAAGAGTTTAAGGCAAGCAGGGGCTGGTTTGAAAAATTTAGAAAGAGAAGTGGTATCCATAGTGTTACAAGGCATGGGGAGGCAGCCAGCTCAGACAAACCAGCCGCTGGACGATTTATTGACGAATTTAAAGAGTTTGCAGAGGCTGAGGGATACCTCCCGCAACAAGTGTTTAATTGTGACGAAACAGGACTGTTTTGGAAAAGAATGCCTAAGAGGACATACATTACCAAGGAGGAAAAATCCTTGCCTGGACACAAGCCTATGAAAGATAGGTTTACACTTGTGCTGTGTGGAAATGCGAGTGGCGATTTGAAAATTAAACCCTTGCTAGTGTATCATTCTGAAAATCCAAGGGTTTTCAAACAGTATAAAGTGCAGAAAACCCATTTGTGTGTGATGTGGAAGTCTAATAAAAAAGCATGGGTGACTAGGCTTATTTTTTCGGAGTGGGTGAATGAAGTGCTGTGCCCTGCCATAGAAAAATATCTGCAGGAGAAACAATTGCCACTCAAAAGCCATGCTTCTCCTTGACAATGCTCCTGCTCATCCTCCAGGCTTGGAAGATGATTTGTTGCCTAGATACAATAAATTCCTCACAGTTAAATTCCTTCCTCCTAACACCACTCTTCTAATTCAGCCTATGGACCAGAAAATCATAGCGAATTTTAAGAAACTTTATGAAAGGGCACTTTTCCGGAAATGTTTTGAAGTGACTGAAGCCACAAACCTCACCCTCAAAGAGTTCTGGAGAGAGCATTTTAACATTTGTAGTGCTTTAAAACTCGTTGACAAAGCCTGGCAAGAAGTGACTCAAAGAACCCTGATCTCTGGCTGGAGAAAATTGTGGCCTGAATGTGTGAGAGAACTAGACTTTGAGGGGTTTGAGCCTATAAATGATGCTCCTATTGTTGAGGAAATTGTTAGTCTAGGCCAGCAAATGGGCTTGGAATTGGATGGTGATGATGTGGAGGAGTTGGTGGAAGAACACAACGAAGAACTGACCACCGAAGAACTCCTAGCCCTTCAACAGGAACAGCAAGCCAACGCAGCAGCGAATGATTCTGCAGTGGAGGAGGAGGTGGCAGCAGCACCAGCGAATGTCCCTTCTGCAGTAATTAAGAAGGTGTGTCAGATGTGGGAAGAGATTCAAACAACTGTTGAACAGACTCACCCAGAGAAAGCTGTAGTAGGCCGTTGTCTTAATCTTTTCAATGACAATGTGATGCCTTACTACAGAGAGAGCTTGCGAAGAAGGGAAAAGCAAGCTTCCATGGACAGATTTGTGGTGAGGAAATCGAGCAGTGAGCCTCACCCAGGACCTAGTGGCACTCAGGTAAAACGTCCCAGGGAGAGCACACCAGAAAGGTCCTCACTGCCTGATGTGATTATGGAAGGGGACTCCCCTTCCAAACAGTAACTCCTCTCCTCCTCCCCCCTCCTCACCATCTTCCATACGCCTACAGCACTCGACAGCAAGGTAAGTAATAAATGGAACATAGTTTTGTAGGTTTATTTAGATGAATTAGGTAAATTAGGTATAAAAATTTAGTTTGATGTGGGGTTTTTGGGGTAGTCAGGAACGGATTAATTCATTTCCCTTTATTTCTTATGGGGAAATTAACTTCGGAATGCGAGTTTTCGGAATACGAGGCGTCTCCAGGAACGGATTAAACTCGTATACTGAGGTATGCCTGTATTACAATCCTGGTCAATAATTCCTGTAAATGAATAATTGACCACACGTTTATTTTGAAAAGGAACCTAAGAAATCATTTGAAGATTCCTAGATGGACGAAATAATGCTGTGGTGCTGTGGCTAGCGCTGTGAACATCGTGAACAGCATTGAATCACTGATATTTGAACATTTTAACCAGTCATTATCACACTCAGGCTCTTCTATAACACTATCATGGCTAAATAATACAAGTTATATATATGTTGACCAGACCACACACTAGAAATTGAAGGGACGACGACGTTTCGGTCCGTCCTGGACCATTCTCAAGTCGATTGTGATGGGGAGGTAGGGACAGGCATTAAATAGGCAAGAGAGAGCTGAGGAGGAAAGTCAGGTGTAGGGGATAGTAGTAATGAGAACTGCAGCAGGCCTATTGGCCCATACGAGGCAGCTCCTATTATAACCACCGAAGGAGATATTAATAGGAATAAGAAGAGGATAGCAAGGGAGCGTAGGAGAAGACAAGGAACAGAAAAAGGGAGAAGAGAGAAAGAAAGGGAAAGAGAAAGAAAGAAATGGAAGGGGGAAAGCTCAGGTTAAGTCACGTTTGTTAGAAAGATTAGAGCATTTGAGTATATACTGTGAAAGGGAAGAGTCCACAGCAACAAAGCCAGGACTCAAGTTCATGTTGGGTACATTGTTAATAAGAGCCAATTCTACAAGACGGCGTCTGTGTAGAGTAGAGGCAGGAAAGATTATTTTGGAGGAAGACCAATCAATGGGATGATTAGAATCCCTCACATGGCAGAAGAGAGCATTGTTAGTGTCTGCAGACATAACACTTCTCTTGTGTTCTTTAAGTCTGTCATTCAGTGTACGGCCAGTTTCGCCAAAGTATTGGAGAGGACAAGATGAACAGGAAATAGAGTAGACACCAGCAGCATTAGAAGCAGGAGGAGCAGTGTGAACTAGATTGAACTCGTCTTTCGACAAACTAACACACTTCGTAGCAATCTAGTTCACACTGCTCCTCCTGCTTCTAATGCTGCTGGTGTCTACTCTATTTCCTGTTCATCTTGTCCTCTCCAATACTTTGGCGAAACTGGCCGTACACTGAATGACAGACTTAAAGAACACAAGAGAAGTGTTATGTCTGCAGACACTAACAATGTGAGGGATGCCATGTGTGCCATGTGCCATGTGATGCCATGTGTGCCATGTGAGGGATTCTAATCATCCCATTGATTGGTCTTCCTCCAAAATAATCTTTCCTGCCTCTACTCTACACAGACGCCGTCTTGTAGAATTGGCTCTTATTAACAATGTACCCAACATGAACTTGAGTCCTGGCTTTGTTGCTGTGGACTCTTCCCTTTCACAGTATATACTCAAATGCTCTAATCTTTCTAACAAACGTGACTTAACCTAAGCTTTCCCCCTTCCATTTCTTTCTTTCTCTTTCCCTTTCTTTCTCTCTTCTCCCTTTTTCTGTTCCTTGTCTTCTCCTATGCTCCCTTGCTATCCTCTTCTTATTCCTATTAATATCTCCTTCGGTGGTTATAATAGGAGCTGCCTCGTATGGGCCAATAGGCCTGCTGCAGTTCTCATTACTACTATCCCCTACACCTGACTTTCCTCCTCAGCTCTCTCTTGCCTATTTAATGCCTGTCCCTACCTCCCCATCACAATCGACTTGAGAATGGTCCAGGATGGACCGAAACGTCGTCGTCCCTTCAATTTCTAGTGTGTGGTCTGGTCAACATACTTCAGCCATGTTATTGTGACTCATCGCCTGCAAGTTACATATATATTTTGACATTATTAGGCGATGCTGTGGTCACACGCTGAACAGCAGTGCTGTGCGCTCATGCTGCGAGTGCCAGCCTTGGTTGCTCACACACTACTGAGGCTCTCACACCCGGTAATGTGGACCACGATTTTTTTTAGAGATGGCGTCTGTTTACAAGAGCCCTGAGGAAGTTGATGTGAACCCCATGTAGCCGCGGGAGCTTTGAATGGAACGTGAAAAATACAAATACCCGGAGGTGCGTTGCGCAAACCAGACGTGAGCCTGCAGGCGCGTTGCGCAGTTTAAAGGTTAATGTCCAAGAGGACATGATCACTCTTTCCCAAGGGAGGAAAGTACTAGATGTCAAATATCTCTTCTTCTTTCCTGGTGAATACTAGATCCAGTACTGATGGAACATCCCCTTCCCTCATTCTTGTGGCCTGCTTGATGTGTTGATACATGAATGTCTCTAAGATGAGGTTTACAAATCTGCCAGTCCAAATGTCCACTGTTCTTGCCTCATAGGCCTCCCAGTCTATTGCCTTAAAGTTAAAGTCCTCCAGTACCAACAATCGGGATTTATCTTTGTCAGCTCTTACCATAATCTCTCTCATGACCATTATGAGGCCCTCTCGTTTGTCATCCAGTTCTTCCTTTGTTCATGTGTTGCTTGCTGGTGGGCTGTAGGCAATTAACAGTCTCGCTCGCTTTGGACATTGATCACGTCTATCTTTTTTCTCTTGAGTCCTAGCCGTGGACAGGACTCACGTTCACTACAAAAATATTTGTATAAAATTCATTTTTTATCTGATTGACCTCGGGATAGTTTCAAAATAAGCGCCTTTATAATGTGCACAATTTGATACCAAAATGAAAGATGTAACACAAAACTTGATGTCAGAACACTTGAAAGATTATTAACCCTTAACATGCTAGGGGTTTAACCCTTAAACTGCGCAACGCGCCTGCAGGCTCACGTCTGGTTTGCGCAACGCGCCTCCGGGTATTTGTATTTTTCACGTTCCATTCAAAACTCCCGCGGCTACATGGGGTTCACATCAGCTTCCTCAGGGCTCTTGTAAACAGACGCCATCTTTAAAAAAAATCATGGTCCACATTCCCGGGTGTGGGAGCCTCAATAGTGTGTGAGCAACCAAGGCTGGCGCTCGCAGCATGAGCGCACAGCACTGCTGTTCAGCGTGTGACCACAGTATCGCCTAATAATGTCAAAATATATATAACTTGTATTATTTAGCTATGATAGTGTTATATTAGAGCCTGAGTGTGATAATGACTGGGTACAATGTTCAAATATCAGTGATTCAATGCTGTTCACGATGTTCACAGTGCTAGCCACAGCACCACAGCATTATTTCGTCCATCTAGGAATCTTCAAATGATTTCTTAGGTTCCTTTTCAAAATAAACGTGTGGTCAATTATTCATTTACAGGAATTAGTGACCAGGATTGTGATAATAGCAGGATTGTGGTTATAATTAGTGTTGTGCATAGTATTGTGGAAGGAGGAATTTTGGTGAGGGAGGGAGGGCGAGAATTGAGGTAGCCTCATTGTGTGTGTGGCTGCCACTCTTGTTTTGCTCACCATACTAGCTTAGTGGTTCGCTATGGGGAACACATATGAACATGGGTATATATAGTGTAAGAACAGCAACAGAAGAATGTTGAGAGGAGCTATTTTGGTGAGGGAAGTGACGTAATAGTAGCGTCGTCTGCTGTGTGATTTTACATGCAGTGTATGGTGGCCACTGTACTGTTTGGACACAGTACCGGCTCACTTGCATAGTTCTGGTAAATAAAACATGTAGATAGGTATATAGAACATGTGTAATAAGACCTATAACAGCATGGTGGGAGGAGCAATGTTGGCGAGTAAGATGTTGGAGTGAGGGAGACTGGCTGGGTATGGCTGCTCTCACTCGAGGTGTTCTCAATGTGTTCATGGTCAAATGCTCCTATTGACCCATACGAGGCAGCTGCTATTGGCCCATACGAGGCAGCTCCTATTGGCCCATACGAGGCAGCTCCTATTGGCCCATACAAGGCAGCTCCTATTGGCCCATACGAGGCAGCTGCTATTGGCCCATACGAGGCAGCTCCTATTGGTCCATACGAGGCAGCTGCTATTGGCCCATACGAGGCAGCTCATATTGGCCCATACGAGGCAGCTCCTATTGGCCCCATACGAATCAGCTTCTATTGGTCCATACGAGGCTGCTCCTATTGGCCCATACGAGGCAGCTCCTATTGGCCCATACGAAGCAGCTGCTACGTGATGTTCTGAATGTGCTGATGGTAAATGTATATAGTGTGTGACAGTGTATAGTGTGTACATATGTTGTAAATATACATAAATGAACATGAAACATTGGTGTGAATAACTGTATGATGGGAGGGGCAAAGTTGGCGAATACAATGTTGGAGAAGTGAGGGAGGGCTGGCTGGGTGTGGCAGCTCACACTCGCTGTGTTCTGAATGTGTTGATGGTGAATGTGTATAGTGTGTGACAGTGTATAGCGTGTAAATAGATTGTATATATATATATATTAGCATGATACATAGTAAATATGTGCTGCATATGTGTACACAAGTGTCATGCAAGTAACACAGTGTCTTCGGACAGTACGGATGTTTTACTGCCATAATATAGTGTACGTGTTCACTATACATAGGATTAGCACGTAAAAACAAATAAAATGTATTTGGAACTGTGCGAAAAAAATGAACGAAAATATATTCGCGGGAACTCGGGCGCCCCGCCCCGAGCGCTGTACTAGCTCTGGGAGCGTACGTCACGGGCGAACAGGGAATGATGACGTCACACCCCAACTTACGGACCCCCTTGCAGCCAAAGTAAGTACAATTTCGATTTTTTTCTACATACCCATACTGAGGAAAAGGGTTTCTGACACTTTAAAAAGAAAAAAGAATTTTTCCAGAGAATTTATTTCCTGCGCACTGCGGGGGTGTCATATTTGGAGGCAACGCAGTTAAGGGGTTAATATTCTTTCATCTCCACAGGCGCATGTCATTTTGAAAAAAAAAAAAATTTTTTTTTTTTTTTGCTAATCTGTTAAGTTGTGTTCACTGATCACGGGAAAAATAATAAAAAAAATCTATTGTACTTACTTTTGTTGCAATAGAGCCGAGAAGGTCAGCGATGACGTCACAATCTGCATGTTCGCTCATGCAGTACACGCCCCAGAGGCATTGCGCGCGATCCTCAAACAGCCAGAGTTGCCACAAACATATTTTCGCGCTATTTATTTACAATGTCTAGGCGCATTTTATCCAATTTTTTTTCACTAATTGTGTTTCATATAAAGTTTGAACATATTTTATATCAATAATTGTTGCATACACAGGCGCACACAAATGTTTTCAATTACGGCAATATAATATGTCATTACAGTCTATTATATTGTATGTTCTGCTTATATGTTTAGATATTTATAAACACGCACAAGCTATCTGCTTATATGTTTAGATATTTACACACACGCACAAGCTATCTGCTTATATGTTTAGATATTTACACACACGCACACCCTATACACACTTTGAAGCACACTTAGAAGTTTTCTAGACTGTGGTAGTCATTGAAGCAGTCGACAGCACATAATGGGATACCACACATTTCACACCATGTTTGCGCAAGCTTCCGTTTCTGGTCTCTACATGTCGTTGTTTTACACACCAAGCAATCACGTTGGGCTATTGCACGCTTCCCAGCTGGTGGCAAATACTTGAGTCTGTGTGCTAGGAGGCCTTCAGTGTGAGCGAGGCGTGGAGTACCAGCATGCTGCAACAGTGGGTTTATGATGGGCTGCTGAATCCCTGGGACATCTTTTGCAAACTTTCCTAATAACTGTATTGCGGCATCAAATATAAAGTCACGGAAAGTGGGCTTATGTCCAGTTCTCACAAGATACACGTTGAAACAGTTCAGCATGCTCATGTCCACAAGATGGAAGAACACTTTTTTCGTCCACCTACATGTTTTCCTCACACACTCTGCAGTGCCAATCATCATGTCTGATTTATCAATCAACCGCATGTTGATATTATAGTCTAAAACACAGTCTGGCTTATACAGTGGTGCCTTAGTTTTATGGTTCACTTTCCCACTGTTCACCATTGTTCCATCATGAATTGTTGTCAACAAGTTCACCTCTCTTTTGTCTTTCCACCGAACTGACAGAATGTTATCACTTTTCTTTCTCTGACACTCACCAACTGCAATGTCGTTGTCAAACACAGGCATTTCCCTTCGTTGTGGCTATACTGTACCAACCAATCCGGTTCTATTTTCTAGCAAGAACCGAGCTAGCAAGGGACTTGTATAGTAATTATCCGTGTATAAAATGTGTCCCTTGTTCATCCACGGAGCCATGGTGGACTTCACTGCACTCCCCGAGAATCCATGTTCGTCGTTACCGGGAATGTCTACATCACTAGCAGAGTACAATATCATGTGTAACACGTATCCTGTCTCACAATCACAAAGAACAAAAAATTTCAGGCCAAATCGGTTTCATTTTGAGGGAATGTACTGCTTGAATGGAACACGTCCCTTGAAAAGTACGAGAGATTCATCAACCACCAGCTTCTGTGCTGGTACGTAAAAATCTCTGAATTTTTCAATAACATCATTCATGTAGTGCCTCACTCGCCACAGTCTATCATCATCTGTTCGGTCCTGAACACTTCCAAAATGTAGACACCTGAGGAGTATCTGAAATCTGTCTCATGACATATATTTCCCGAATAAAGGTGTTGGTATTGTATGGTCCTTGCTCCAATAGTCACTTATTGCATGTTTGTGACAGTGCCTCATCAACAGAGTGCCAAAAACACATACATTTCCGCAACTGTGGTATTTTTCCAACGCTGCAGTCGTGAAGATTCTGTGATTTGCCTCTCAATCAGGTAAGCAGCATGCAGGTTCGTTTGGTGTACAATATATTCCATGAGTGGTTCGTCATAGAATGCTGTAAAATATTCCATCTCAGCCATGTCCTCACCTTGATTAGGGAAAAGGTTTGTAATCCCTACATCTTTATCGTCAAAATGAGGGATATTAGGAATAAAATCGTCACCATCACTCCACACAAGTACACCAGGCGTCCTGCGAGATGCAGAGGAAAGACGGCGAGGAAGCGATGCATACCGGCGACCAGGAGCTGAATACCGTCTGCGAGAAGCACGGCGGCTACGTGCACGTGAGGTGGGTGCACGTGAGGTGGGTGCAGGTGAGGTGGGTGCACGTGAGGTGGGTGCACGTGAGGTGGGTGCACGTGAGGTGGGTGCACGTGAGGTGGGTGCACGTGAGGTGGGTGCACGTGAGGTGGGTGCACGTGAACACGAGGGTCTTGGTCCCTCATGTGGTGCCATGCGGTGGCGCTTGGCTGGGCGAGATGCTGCTGACGCGCCAATTTCTCGCCCAGTTACACCACTGGTACCAGCCACAGACTCAATAAAACTATGATCTGAGTCACTAAACCCAGAAAAGGAATCACCTCTCTCTGACTCGTCACCCTCAAACAGTAAATATCCACAGGAACTGTGAGGTCGTGGTAGAATTGGGGTAGAAACTGGCCGAGGAGGCATGGGTGAGCGTAGAGGCCTCGCCATGGCATGGCGGTCATTGTCACTCTCACTGCTGCTGCTACTATCACCCGACAACTGTGTATAATCCTCATCGTTGTCTGAATCATCAAACATACTTTCTTCACCTTCAGAGAATAATTCGTGGGCTATTTGCTCTGGGGTGAGGGATTGAGTGGTGCGTGCCCGAGAGGCGTTTGACCGTGCGCTCGCCATGGTGACTCTCGCTAAACTGAGGCCTCCCACGCCTTCGGTTCGTGAGCGGGAATTTTTTTTCAAAATGGCCGCTGTTTACTATAGCCCCTGGGCAGCGTATGTGAACCCCAGCTACACCGCGGGACATTCAAATCGTACGCGGAACCCATATACGTCATATGACGTGAAGCGCAGTTGACTGGTACAACGTCTAACACGTCATATGATGCAATGTGCACTTTAAGGGTTAATACGTTTTTGAGTCTAAATTTTAAATTTTAAAATATTTGTTAAAATTCTAATTTTGTGCTATTATTATGGGATTAGTTTTACAATGCGCGTCTTTATATTGCGAACAATTTGATACCAAAACGAGTGATGTAACATGCAAATTTATGTCAGAACATTGGAAAGATAAATAATTTTGATGACGAGCGTCGAAAATTAAAATATTTGTTAAAATTCCAGTTATTGCTCTATTATTATGAGACTAGTTTTAAAATGTGCACCTTTATATTATGAACAATTTGATACCAAAACTAACGATGTAACATGAAAATTGATGTTATCAAACTGAACGAGTATACAAATTAGGTTGTGGTGTACAAATTGGTCCACGTTCACGGGTAATTTTAGGTGTGCTGTCTGGAGTCTCACCAGAAAGACTCCCCACATTCATATTTTGGACATTATATGCATATAAATCTGCAGGGAATTTAATTGCAAACACAATGATACCAAAACAAATGACGTAGCACGAGAATTAAGGTGAGAAAACTGAAACCAGTATACACATTTTACTGATTTTGTGCACTCACGGTTAACTTTTCTGACTTTAGGCTTTGCTGTGGGGAGTCTCGCCAGGCTTTTGGACATTATATGCATATACCTCTGCAGGGAATTTAATTGCGAAAACAATGATACCAAAACGAACGACGTAGCACGAGAATTAAGGTGAGAAAACTGAAACGCGTATATACATTTAGGCATCGCCGTATGCTCGCCCACACCATTAGCCCCATGACGTCAAAGTCTGCGACGCTCACGTGGCGCACGCAATAGTGTTAAAGTTATCAGCTTATCATCTTGATTCCAGAGCTGCAATGCCATTATGTCGATATCACGAGGGTTTTCAAACATTAATTCTCTTACCTACATGTGTTCCTTCACCAGCACAGCCACTCCTCCCCCCTTCCTAGTTTTCCTGTCACATCCTGAGTAGCCCCTTGGGAATACGACCTCATTTAAAATATTTTCTTCAAGTTTTGTCTCTGTTAATGCAACAATATCTGGGACTTTGAGCTTGATTATATCCTTCAACTACAATATTTTCAATCCCACTCCATCTATGTTGGTGTATATTATTTTCAGGAACATGTTCCCCTTCCCAAGTAGAAACAAGCTCGTGCCCTTACACTGATGCGACCTGGTAGATGGGAACCTTCTCAGTGTATAGCTTCATTGAGTCACTGGCTCACCCAGAAATTGGCATTTATTGCATTCAATTGAATGCTGATTTTTTACCTGATAAGGTATTAATGAAAAAAAGAAAGAAAAACCTACAACACTCACCTGTCTGAGGCCATGGTATATACAGAGCCAGAAGAGAAGGAGGGCACACAAGAAGGTGGACTGGAACACAGTGTCCACTAGTGCTGGTACCCATGAAGCCATCAAGAATGTCATAGGGAACACTGGGTCTGTGGAAAGGACACCTTTTTAAGAATTCTTTGCCTATCAGTCTTTTGCCTGGATTCAGAAGCTTTATTTTGTATTTGTGTTTGTTTGCAATATGATGAAAAGTTGTGAAGTACATTGATCAAGTATGGCTTTTCGTTGGTATGTTCATGTCGTATAATGAAGGTTTCAAGTTACTGCTTAAAAGTACAAAGACTGTTTGTCTTTCACTCACAGTTATAAACCAATTCATTTCAATTCAGATTATTAGGTCATGTGAGATGTCTCGCCACATTTTCAACAATAATTTAAATAATACAGTGGAACCTTGGTTGACGACTGCCCTAAAAGACAATTTTTTTGGAACAAATCAAATTTGTTGTAATATTTGAACTGTTACACAATGGTTTACTTTGAAGACAATATCTGTTCGTACGCGTATGGGTCGAACGAGCGCATGGTGCTGGAGGGGGGGGGGGCGAGGTGCTCTCAGTTTGTTTACAAGTCTATCCCGCAACCGATCTTGAATTCTTTGTAAAGAATTTCTTTATTTTTCTGCTTTTTTGTTTTCTGAACAGTAAAGTTCTGTAGCGAGTACAATCAATATTCTCACTTCAACTTCTCATTAGCTTAACCCTTAAACTGCGCAACGCGCCTGCAGGCTCACATCTGGTTTGCGCAACACGCCTCCGGGTATTTGTATTTTTCACGTTCCATTCAAAACTCCGCAGCTACATGGGGTTCACATCAGCTTCCTCAGGGCTCTTGTAAACAGACGCCATCTTTAAAAAAAATCGTGGTCCACATTCCCGGGTGTGGGAGCCTCAGTAGTGTGTGAGCAACCAAGGCTGGCGCTCGCAGCATGAGCGCACGGCACTGCTGTTCAGCATTTGACCACAGCATCGCCTAATAATGTCAAAATATATATATAACTTGTATTATTTAGCTATGATAGTGTTATATTAGAGCCTGAGTGTGATAATGACTGGGTACAATGTTCAAATATCAGTGATTCAATGCTGTTCACGATGTTCACAGCGCTAGCCACAGCACCACAGCATTATTTCGTTCATCTAGGAATCTTCAAATGATTTCTTAGGTTCCTTTTCAAAATAAACGTGTGGTCAATTATTCATTTACAGGAATTAGTGACCAGGATTGTGATAATAGCAGGATTGTGGTTATAATTAGCGTTGTGCGTAGTATTGTGGAAGGAGGAATTTTGATGAGGGAGGGAGGGCGAGAATTGAGGTAGCCTCATTGTGTGTGTGTGGCTGCCACTCTTGTTTTGCTCACCATACTAGCTTAGTGGTTCGCTATGGGCAACACATATGTACATGGGTATATATAGTGTGTGTATATAGTATAAGAACAGCAACAGGAGAATGTTGAGAGGAGCTATTTTGGTGAAAGAGGTGACGTAATCGTAGCGTCATCTGCTGTGTGATTTTTCATGCAGTGCATGGTGGCCACTGTACTGTTTGGACACAATACCGGCTTACTTGCATAGTTCTGGTAAATAAAACATGTAGATAGGTATATAGAACATGTGTAATAAGAACTATAACAATATGGTGAGAGGAGCAATGTTGGCGAGTAAGATTTTGGAGTGAGGGAGACTGACTGGGTGTGGCTGCTCTCACTCGAGGTGTTCTGAATGTGTTCATACGAGGCAGCTGCTGTTGGCCCATACAAGGCAGCTGCTGTTGGCCCACAAGAGGCAGCTGCTGTTGGCCCACAAGAGGCAGCTGCTATTGGCCCACACGAGGCAGCTGCTATTGGCCCACACGAGGCAGCTGCTATTGGCCCATACAAGGCAGCTGCTATTGGCCCATACGAGGCAGCTGCTATTGGCCCATACGAGGCAGCTGCTATTGGCCCATACGAGGCAGCTGCTATTGGCCCATACGAGGCAGCTGCTATTGGCCCATACGAGGCAGCTGCTATTGGCCCATACGAGGCAGCTGCTATTGGCCCATATGAGGCAGCTGATATTGGCCCATACGAGGCAGCTGCTATTGACCCATACGAAGCAGCTGCTACGCGGTGTTCTCAATGTGTTGATGGTGAATGTATATAGTGTGTGACAGTGTATAGTGTGTAAATAGATTGTATATATACACAAATTAGCATGATACATAGTAAATATGTGCTGCATATGTGTACACAAGTTTCATGCACGTAACACAGTCTCTACGGACAGTACGGATGTTGTACTGCGATATTATAGTGTACGTGTTCATTATACATTGCATTGGCACATAAAAACAATGAAAATGTATTTGGAAAGGTGCGCAAAAAATGAACAAAAATATATTCGCAGCAACTCGCGCGCCCCGCCCCGAGCGCCCCACCGCCCCCGAGAGCTTACAGCACGGGCGCACGGGGAATGATGACGTCACGCCCCAACTTCCGGACCACATAGCAGCCAAAGTAAGTACAATTTCGACTTTTTTTTTTTACATACCCATACTGAGGGAAGGGTTTTTGACACTTTAAAAAGAAAAAAAGAATTTTTTCCAGAGAATTTATTTCCTGTGCACTGCGGGGGTGTCACATTTGGAGGCAACGCAGTTAAGGGGTTAATGACATAACTAATTAGCAGTAACTACACAAGCTATAATCCTATCACTATTTACAGGTAACATTCTTTCCATCCAAGTTGGAGGAAGCCGAGGTGTAGTCACCAAATATACACAAGCGAATTGCAAATAGCCGATAGTACAATTTTCACAGTGAGTCGGATAACTGCAGTACAGACGCTTTGGATTTACGTCACCTCTTCAACCTCAAGAATGTAGCACTCGGCGTGTACAGTTCTAATCGACTCAAAACACTAAAGCTTCGACACAGAGCAGACAGCAGACTACGACCGCATCGAGCTACAACTCTCTCGCTCCCCGAGTTCAGACACCCTCAATTCCCCATAGAGCCGCCACGTTCTCCCGCACAGAGCTCCGCGACTACGGCCTCACTCAGCTCTCTGCTCTGCTCCAAACTCCGTTTGAACATCTACGACAATGCCACTAACCGACTACTGTAATCAAGACTACTTAGTAAATATGAAACTCACTAAACACTGTGTATCTAATCTACCTAACAACGTAACATAATCGTACGTTACTGTTATTATATATCATGCAATAGGTCCAAGGATGGTGAGGGGACTGGATGGATGGATGGATGGTGGGGGAATTGGATTGATGGATGGATGGTGGGGGAAATGGATAAGGAGGGTGGATGGATGGATGTGGAGGGGGACTGGATGGATGGAGGGGGGGGGACTAGATGAATGGTGGGGGGGGGGACTGGATGAATGGTGGGGGGGGGGACTGGATGGATGGTGGGGGGGGACTGGATGGATGGTGGGGGGGGGACTGGATGGATGGTGGGGGGGGACTGGATGGATGGTGGGGGGGGGACTGGATGGATGGTGGGGGGGGGGGGAACTGGATAATAAACGGAGAGGGGGAACTGGATTATTGGACAGAGGGGGGGGGGGAACTGGATGGATGGTGGGGGGGGGGGACTGGGTAGATGGATGGAGGAACTGGATGCTGGATAGGGGGGTGGATGGAGGAACTGGATGCTGGATAGGGGGTGGATGGATGGTGGGGGGGGACAGGATGGATAGAGGTACTGGATGGATGGTGAGGGAACTGGATAGATGGATGGTGGATGGGGACTGGATGGATGGTGGATGGGGACTGGATGGATGGTGGGGAGACTGGATGAATGGATGGTGAGGGGACTGGATGGATGGTGAGGGGACTGGATGGTGGAAGGGGACTGGATGGATGGTGGGGGAACTGGATGGATGGTGGGGGGACTGGATGGATGGTGGGGAGACTGGATGAATGGATGGTGGGGGAACTGGATGGATGGTGAGGGGACTGGATGGTGGAAGGGGACTGGATGGATGGTGGGGGAACTGGATGGATGGTGGGGGAACTGGATGGATGTGGGGGGGACTGGATGGAGGGATGGATGGTGGGGGAACTGGATAGAGGGATGGATGGTGGGGGAACTGGATAGAGGGATGGATGGTGGGGGGAACTGGATGGAGGGATGGAAGGTGGGGGGAACTGGATGGATGGTGAGGAGAACCTCCACCCAGCCACATCTGAACGGTATTAAGATGGGCTTCGTTGCTACCAGCTGGTGGATCAGGAGGCAAACTGCATGACATTAACCCTTAACCCTCAAACTGTGAGGGGTCCAAATGGCTTTAACACCCACAGACGCAACAAAAAATAAATCCAAAAAATTCTTTCGTCTTATAAAAATGTTCATTTTTGTTCCCTGATCATGGAAAAAATAACAAAAAAATCGTAGGTAGCATATTTTAGCCGCAATAGGGTACGGAAGTCTGGCAAAAAACCAGCGTTGAATGAAATGAAACGCCATTTTCTGGGTGAGACGCGGAGGCTCCCCGGAGCTTTACCAGGCTGATATGCTAATGTCAGACTTTGGCATCAGTCATGTGTATGGAGTTCTAGGGCCTACCGGGGACCACGGCCAGAACCTGGCCCCCTCAGAGAGGCAAGGGGAGCAATGGCCTATAGAAACCCCCGTGTGGTTGGAAGCATTCTATGTCTGCCATCGACCGGGTCAAGCATCCAGAAAGGTAAGCATTCCAAAACAAACCCCTATTCAGGTTAAAATTGCTACCTAAAGCCGAACTAGTGGATAGAACTCCCCAACAGAAAATAAGCAAACTAGTATGATGTCACACGTCACCGCGCCGCTGTCTGCACAGCTCCCCCCTCCCCGGGAGGGGGAAAGGGGAGCCCCAGACCTCCCACGCCGGCTATCCACCCATCAGTTCTGAGGCTGGATATCAAAACATGCAAAAACTGCCGACTGGAGGGAGGGAGGGTTGCCGGGGAGCCTCCGGGTCTCACCCAGAAAATGGTGTTTCATTACATTCAACGCTGGTTTTCTGGGGGGAGCCCCGCCGGCTCCCCGGAGCTAACTACCCACAGAGGAAGGTCAAAGGGACGGAACCGGGAGGCGGACACCACACACCCCCCACGGAAGCGAGACAACCGGCAGCAAAACGCCAACCCAAGGCGCCACAGCCCCGAAAAGTCCCGGGAACAACACGAGAACGAGCAGCAAGGCCCCCGTACGAACACCAAAGATCCACGCTCGAATGACCGCAAGGACACGTTGCTCAGACGGCAGCGAGAGCAGCGAAGCCACGAACGCCACGGGTATGAGGGAAGAACACAGGCAACTGAGCCGCAAGAACACGGCTGACAACCTGGGACACCATCACCCACGAACCGGGAAGAACAGAACCGGATCACCGCAAAACGCGCCCCGGACACAGATGCCGTGGCACGCAAGCAACAGCGGAGGGCCGTCACTGAACACAAAACACGACACACCCCCCGGCCCGACCAACCAAGCACCAACAAAACATGGACCCCTCCAGAACGCAGCAGCCCCACCCCGTGCCAGAAAAGATGGATACTGCTGCCACCGAACCAAAACGCTAAAACTGAAGGAGCAAGAAAACTCCGCAACCCAACCCCCAGAGGCAAATGCCAAAAGGAAAGAGAGCCGACGAAAAAACAAACCAGAACCAAAGGGGCCCCTACCAACCGAGGAGAAGACACAGCACGCTGACCAGAGACCAAGACGGTGCAAGCGGCGCACAAACAGGCCGGAGGTGAAGCGCCGCACGAGACAGCTTACTAACGGTGCATAAGCAACACCAAGACCGAAAGCAGGCCGAAGCGGCTCCGCCAGCGCCGCACGAAAGAGGCGACAGTATGCGGCAAGACGACGGCCCCCATACCCCACCAGGAAACCAAGCCGACGCTAACTAGAGTAGCCACCTAAGAAGGGACAGGAAAAGGAAGAACCGCCAAAATACCCCATACTGCCGCCAAGAGAAGTACGCAGGTGGGACATCTACCACGAAGCCACCCGACCACCACCCGGAGGCGAGACCGCGAGGCAGAACGTAAGCAGCCCCGACAAGGCCCCTCCGAGCCCAGGAAAAGGCGGAGCCACGGGGAGATCTCAGGCGCGACCACCGAAACTCAGGCGGCACAAGGAGATGGAACGTCTACCGAACAGAAAAACTCCCCAAAGCAAGCAAGCCCGCCAGGAGTTCAAAAACGACGGGTCCGACGCGAGACATCGCAAGACCCTGAAAAACCAACTGGCAGGGCTAGCTAGGAAACCAAAGAAGGCGGAAGGGTTGCCGCCAAAACAGTACCCGAACCAAGGGGTACGAGCAACTGCACACAGACCGAGACAAAGAAGCACACCACAGGACACAGGCCGAAAAAACGCCCAAGAAGCCAAGGAACACACGGCGAACAACCCTGCAGCAGAGGAGGAAACAAGGGAACGCACAAGGAAATGAAGCGGTGGAAACCGACCGAAGGAGATGCCAGGAAAACGACTGGGGAGAGGCAGGATGAAAGAGCTGAAGCACAAAAACCCCAGGAAAACAACCAGGGGTGGACAATCAGGCAGGGACAGAAAAACCCCACGCACATGAGAGGGCCAAGCCAGGGACCCAAAGACCACGAAAAACAACAAGCAAACCCACATACACAAACCCTAGGCACAAAACAGCCGCAAAGTGCCACACCACAACCGGACACAGGAACAAGGACATGCCACTGCGAAACATGGTACCAATGCACACGTGCAGCAGCAGCAACAGGCACCACCGCAACATGCAACATGTAAATAGCAACTCTCTTCTGCAAAGGCAGAGAACGGGAGCAGGCAGACCCCAGACAGGGCCAACGGAGACACGACAGAACCCAGCAGGCCCAGAAACCTGCACACCAGGCGACCGACGGCGGAGAACCCGTTGTACGAAAATATACCTAAATAAAGACATGTATATAAACATCTCCGCATCCAGTGCCCGACCAAAAGACGCCAGCCCACAGAAACTCACCTGTCGAACGGAGGCACGAACGTGACACGCTTCAACCGTGCCCAGAAGATCCTGGGAGCACCGCCAGGTGAAGACGCCAGAGCCGGACCCGCAGGAGAGCGGGGAAGAGGCGAAGGAGGCGGCCCACACCCATGACACAGGGAAAACCTTGGTGTCCTCCCCACAGCTGGAAACCAGGACACCCCCGGAGCGAAGGGGCACATACCGCAGCAAGGGAGAAGAGCGAGAGGCGAAGCACCCGAGAAAAAAGGGCGCAAAACACCAGCACTGAAACACTACACTTAAGTAATTACACTTAGGTAATTACACCGCCCAGACTAAAACAAACTCCACGGCGCATGCGCATGACACGCTGGCCGAACCGCACAACCCGCTCTGCAGGAAGGCGCCAACCAGGACTACCGCACTAGAAAAGTAGCCAAAAGAGGAAGCAGGAACAACAAAACTGGCCAACGAAGCAAAGACAGAACCCAAAAAGGTACCCAACAGGGCCTCAAGTAGCCCAACCGGCCCACAAGTAGCCCAACCGGCCCGCAAGTAGCCCAACCGGCCCGCAAGTAGCCCAACCGGCCCGCAAGCAGCCCAACCGGCCCGCAAGCAGCCCAACCGGCCCACAAGTGGCCCAACCGGCCCACAAGTAGCCCAACCGGCCCACAAGTAGTCCAACAGGGCCACAAGTAGCCCAAAACAGCGACCCGGATGAGGAGCCGACAGATGTTCCAATAATGTGGGAAGTAGCGATAACCTTCCCGAACCCTCAAAAACACAGAAGCCAACACTAGTCCCGAAGGCACACAAAGGCGCAGGCGCACCCGAGACCAGAAGTCACGTAGAACCCCAAGAACGGGGAAACATGACGAAGACACAGTCCCAAAATGAAAGGGGGGGAAAGCATCCACCCACAGGACGGAACCAACTGACTCAAAGGCCGAGGAACCGAGCCCGGGGAGGGGCCGACGCCCAACAGCACGTACGGCGAGTGGGGAGGAAAGATCCCACTCCGCGTAACCACAAGCCCCGCCTAGAGGGGGGAGAAAACCCCCCCCCCAAGGGGTCCTACAGGGCCAAGGGCCCCCCCAAGTCAGCCCCTCCCCAGCCCCGGAAACCGACATGACAGGCCCCGGGGCCTGAGCTGTCCTCCCAAAGCCCCGGCCGTACCAGAAAACCGGGGCAGCCGCAAAAACACTAAGGAAGGGAGCCCACTGGCAGACTCTTACAACACGGCTGGAGGAACAGGCTCAATGCCCCCGTCACTACCCCGGAAGGGGAATTCCCAGAGACTGCCCGAGTCTCAACACCATTAAACCCCGCCCCGGTCCTACAGACGGTAAGGAACCGGATGCAGGCAGGAAGGGGGATCCAGGGGAAAGACAAGGGGGCATGGAAGGAACCGAAGCAACCAACACCCCCAAGTCCCAACACGAACCAAGACGGGGCAGCCCCGGAGCTCCCGGGGAGTAAACCACAAGAGTGTTGCCACCACCTAGGCTCAAAGTGCAACACCCCTGCTGCCCGCACCCGCTTAGTCAGCACAACTGGGTAACCGAGCCACAACGAGCAACAAAACTCGCAGGACTCCGGGTTGAAGGTGTCACCAACCCCACAGGCAGCAGACGGAGGCAAAACAGAGAGTCACCCAGAGACAAAGGGTGAGAGCAACCCTCAAACTCGCTGGAAGCAAGGAGGGACTCTGGGGTCACATTCATCGGACCCACGCACCCCCAGGGGTTTCCCAGGGTCCCGAGCGTTTACTATAAGACGACTCATGCTCAGGTAATCCCAGGCAGGGTACTGCTAACCGGCGCCCAAAGCTACCAAACAACTTTGTAAGAGCTGAACCCCCGGGACATGTACACTCACGGGGACCTAGCAGGGGGTACCACCAGAAAATACTCAGAACACAAGGGACACAAGATGGCAAGAACGAAGGCAGACCCCCCCACCAGGTAGATAACAAAAAGAAAAAGAAAACCCCGCAAGAGGACAGCGTACCCAGGCGGAACAGAGCCGGCCGCCATGATTGGTAAAGACAAGCTGCACAGTACCCTGGGCCCCACCAGTGCAAAACTGCCCCTTACCCTAAGGCGAACAAGGGAGACAGAACACCCGAGCACACAAAGAGCGGCTGAAAACCAAGCAGTAAACGGCCTAGCAGGGGCAGGACCCAAGGAACTTGTGGAAGGTGGCCCCAAGCCCCAAGGGCAGTACTTACAGGGCACCTAGGGAAGGGAACCCTAGGCGCATGCAGCCCGAGTACAGTTTGTACTGGAGACACACTCCCGGCTCACACACCACCTAGAAGACAGACACCACACTCTAGGTACCTTTCGACAGAGTTCCACATAAGAGGTTGTTCTGGAAACTGGAAAATATTGGAGGGGTGACAGGTAAACTTCTAACATGGATGAAAAATTTTCTGAGAGAAAAATGAGGGCAGTAATTAGAGGCAATGTATCGGAATGGAGAAATGTCACAAGTGGAGTACCACAGGGTTCAGTTCTTGCACCAGTGATGTTTATTGTCTACATAAATGATCTACCAGTTGGTATACAGAATTATATGAACATGTTTGCTGATGATGCTAAGATAATAGGAAGGATAAGAAATTTAGATGATTGTCATGCCCTTCAAGAAGACCTGGACAAAATAAGTATATGGAGCACCACTTGGCAAATGGAATTTAATGTTAATAAATGTCATGTTATGGAATGTGGAATAGGAGAACATAGACCCCACACAACCTATATATTATGTGAGAAATCTTTAAAGAATTCTGATAAAGAAAGAGATCTAGGGGTGGTTCTAGATAGAAAACTATCACCTGAGGACCACATAAAAAATATTGCCTATGCTATGCTTTCTAACTTCAGAATTGCTTTTAAATACATGGATGGCGATATACTAAAGAAATTGTTCATGACTTTTGTTAGGCCAAAGCTAGAATATGCAGCTGTTGTGTGGTGCCCATATCTTAAGAAGCACATCAACAAACTGGAAAAGGTGCAAAGACATGCTACTAAGTGGCTCCCAGAACTGAAGGGCAAGAGCTACGAGGAGAGGTTAGAAGCATTAAATATGCCAAAACTAGAAGACAGAAGAAAAAGAGGTGATATGATCACTACGTACAAAATAGTAACAGGAAATGATAAAATCGACAGGGAAGATTTCCTGAGACCTGGAACTTCAAGAACAAGAGGTCATAGATTTAAACTAGCTAAACACAGATGCTGAAAGAAATATAAAGAAAATTCACCTTCGCAAATAGAGTGGTAGACGGTTGGAACAAGTTAAGTGAGAAGGTGGTGGAGGCCAAGACCGTCAGTAGTTTCAAAGCGTTTTATGACAAAGAGTGCTGGGAAGACGGGACACCACGAGCGTAGCTCTCATCCTGTAACTACACTTAGGTAATTACAGTGCTGAAACAACTACTAGAGCAGGAGCACATAACCGGTGCCTATAGCATCAGCCAAAGAACTGATGGGTGGACAGCCGGCGTGGGAGGTCTGGGGCTCCCACGCTCTGGGGCTGGGGCTGGGTAAGGGAGCCGGTCGGCCAAGCGGACAGCACGCTGGACTGTGATCCTGTGGTCCCGGGTTCGATTCTGGGCGCCGGCGAGAAACAATGCGCAGAGTTTCTTTCACCCTATGCCCCTGTTACCTAGCAGTAAATAGGTACCTGGGTGTTAGTCAGCTGTCACGGGCTGCTTCCTGGAGGTGGAGGCCTGGTCGAGGACCGGGCCGCGGGGACACTAAAGCCCCGAAATCATCTCAAGATAACCTCAAGAAGAAGATAACCTCCCCCTTCCCCCTCCCGGGGAGGGGGGAGCTGCGCAAACAGCAGCGCAGTGACGTGTGATGTCATACTAGTTTGCTTGTTTTCTGTTGGGGAGTTCTATCCACTAGTTCGGCTTTAGGTAGCAATTTTAACCAGAATAGGGGTTTGTTTTGGAATGCTTACCTTTCTGGATGCTTGACCCGGTCGATGGCAGACATAGAATGCTTCCAACCACACGGGGGTTTCTATAGGCCATTGCTCCCCTTGCCTCTCTGAGGGGGCCAGGTTCTGGCCGTGGTCCCCTGTAGGCCCTAGAACTCCATACACATGACTGATGCCAAAGTCTGACATTAGCATATCAGCCTGGTAAAGCTCCGGGGAGCCGACGAGGCTCCCCCCAGCAAAGGGGCGTTGACAGAGCCTTCGTCAGACAAGGTCTACTCTGCCCGAGATGTAAGGTGGCAGTTGCCACAAATATATTATTACCTAATTATTTCAATGTCTCTGATTTTTTCTTTGTTTTTTTATGCAGTAATATTATTCAATAGTGTGAATGGTAATATATTTACATAATAAATTTTGTGTGAACCATTGCTGTACTCAAAATTATTGTGTGCATATTAGTGATTCAATTATTATGTTCATAAAACAATAAACAAATAGTTTTGCTGTTATTACACTACAGTATATACACAGGTTATATATAAGTATCTGCATGTTTTGGTAACCATAACGAACCACTAAGTTGGTATTGTGAGTCAAAATGCAACGAGGAGTGACCGCCACACACCAGCCAGCCACTTGCTGCCACTCCCTCCCTCAACAACACCTCACTCTCCCTCATTCTCCTCCCACAATACTGTTTTTGCGTTTATTCACTATATACAAACGTTATATATAAGTATTTACATGTTTTGTTCACCATAACTGTACATCTAAGCTTGTATGGTAAGTAAAGGCAATAAGACGTAGCTACTCACACAGTCAGCTGGTGGCGGCCACCCTCAAGGCCAGACGTACTAATATTTCTCCTCCAACAATATTATTTGTGGTGTTATTACACTATATACACATATTATATACAAGTATCTTCCGGTTTTATTCACCATACCTGTACAAATAAGCTGGTATGGTGCCCAAAGACCATAGTGGCCACCAGTAAACATGACAAGTCGTGCAGACGACGCACCTCCCTCACCAAAATTGTGGCTCCCAACCTACTTCTATTGCTGTTATTACACTCTATACACACGTTATATATAAGTATCTACATTTGTGTTCACCATAGCAAACTACTAAGCTGGTATGGTGAGTGCAGTCAATAAAAGGTAGCCACCACACAGTCAGAAGACGACGCCACCACCCTCCCTCCCACAGCATTACTCCTCTCTCCGGGGAGCACAGTGCTAAATATCACCACAATCCTGCTATTATCAGAATCCTGGTCAGTTTCATCACAGTCAGGGGTCTTCTGTAATAATATCATCGCTAAATAATAGCATGAACATATATATTTTGACATTTTTAGGCGATGTTGTGGTCACAAGCTGAACAGCAGTGCTGTGCACTCATGGTGCGTGTGTCCGCCTTGGTGGCTCACTCAATACGGAAGCTCTCACACCCAAGAATGTTGGCCACGATTTTTTTTTCTAGGTGGCGTCTATCAATTATCGGTCGTGGCTGCACTATAGCTGCCCCTATCCCACGCGGGACGTTTAAATTAAGGCACTAGACACTAAAACGGCTATTAATGTATTGCACGGTTTCGGTTTTGGTACTGAAATCATCTATATATGTATTGCGTGGTTTAAGAGTTAAAGTTAATTGTTGTAACTTTGACTATTAAGTTTAAACAGGATAGTTTACCGTTGCCACGTTATCCTGTCACGCTGACATTCCATATTTTGGTACATCCACTGAAGTATTCTCTTTGCATATATTTGCTATGATTCACCATGTTTCGTCTCTCCACATTCAGACAGAATCCAAACGATGAAGTGGGCACACTACATCATGCCACCAAGGCAGATATGCTGACTCTAGTAAATGAGTACACCCTTACGGCCCCACATGGAGCCACTAAAACTGATTTACACAACCTCATTTTGGATTATCTATTAGATAATGATGTTATTACATCAGATTCTTATGAACAATACTTAATTGCAGGTAAGAGCGCCTTGGCAGCCATGAAATTGAAGCTAGAACTCACTAACGCCAAATGCGAACGTATGAAGGAAGCGCTTCAACTGAAGGAACGTGAAGCCACTCTTCAGAGGGAAGCTCTTCAGTTCCAGAAAGAACACGCTGCCCTACAACGTGAACATGAACAGGAAGCAATTCAACTGAAAGAACGTGAAGCTGCCCTACAACATGAGCGTGAGAAAAAACAAGCTGCTCTTCAGAGAGAGCAAGTTGAATTCCAACGTGAGTGTGATCAGGAAATACTAGAGTTAAAAGAACGCGAGCTGGAGATACAACGTGAACACTATAAGAAACAAGCCGAACTGGCTCTAGATCACCTGAGCTGGATACAAGAGCTGGACTTAGAAACTACACACCACACTCGCCAGCAAACAGAAGCTAACCTTCCAGTACGTTTTAACCTTTCACATGCAATTAAGTTAATGCCATCTTTCGTTGAGGTAGAGGTAGTTATATTTTTTACTTCATTTGAGGCTCTGGCTACCCAACTTAGCTGGCCTCAGGATCAGTGGTCTGTGCTTCTCAGGTCTCATTTAACCGGTAGAGCTGCAGTGACCCTCAGTACTATGGTGTCTGAAACAGACTACAAGGTAAAGTAGGATACAGTACAGTACTTGATGCCTACCTCCTCTCCATCGAGACCTACAGCCTTAAGCTCAGGGATTACCTTAACCCTTAACATGCTCGGGGTCTAATATCCTGCCATCCCCACAGGCGCACGTCATTTTGAAAAAAAAAAAAATTATTTTTTCTTTCTAACCTGTTAATTTGTGTTCACTGATCACGGGAAAAAAAAAAATCGTAAGTGGCATATATTGCCCGCTATAGGGCGAGGAAGTCTGGCAAATTATAGGCGCTGACTCAGCGTGCGTCCCAGGCGGTCTGTTGCTCGCAAGCTGTCAGGCCAGAGTTGCCACAAAGAGATAATTACCGAATTATTTCAATGTCTCTGATTGATTTTTCATACTTTTTTTGCTGTAATATTATTCAATAGTGTGTAGTTTGATGTATTTATATAATAAAATGAGTGAATCATTGCTGTACTCAAAAATATGGTGTGCATATTGTTGATTCAATTATGTTCATCAATCAGTGAACAAATACTTTGTCGGTTATTACACTATAAGCACAGGTTATATATAAGTATTTGCATGTTTTGTCCACTATAACGAACCACTAAGTAGCTATTATGAGTCAAAAAGTAATGAGGAGTGACCGCCGTGTACCAGCCAGCCACTACCGCCCTCCCTCCAGTCACCTGACTCACCTACATTCTCCTCCCACAATAATGTTTTTGCTATAATTCACTATATACAGACGTTATATATAAGTATCTACATGTTTTGTTCACCAAAACTGTACATCTAAGCTTGTATGGTGAGTAAAGGCACAGAGATGTGGCTACTCACACAGTCAGCTGATCGGCGGCCGCTCTCAAAGTCAGACGCACTAATATTTCTCCTCCAACAATACTGTGTGGTGTTATTACGCTATATATCTTATATACAGACGTTATATATAAGTATCTACATGTTTTGTTCACCATAACTGCACATCTAAGCTTGTATGGTGAGTAAAGGCACAGAGATGTGGCTACTCACACAGTCAGCTGATCGGCGGCTGCCCTCAAGGCCAGACGCACTAATATTTCTCCTCCAACAACACTGTGTGGTGTTATTACGCTATATACACACATTATATATAAATATCTACCTGTTTTATTCATCATACTTGTACAAATAAACTGGTATGGTGCCCAAAGACCATCGTGGTAACCAGTAAACAACACCGTCGTCTGCACGGTGGTGTCGTGCAGACGATGCCACTGCTCTCACCAAAATGGCGGCTCCAAACCTTCTCTTGCTGTTTATACCCTCTATACGCACGTCATATATATAAGTATCTACATTTATGTTCACCATAGCGAACCACTAAGCTGGTATGGTGAGTGCAGTCAATAAAAGGTGGCCACACACAGTCAAAAGACATCGCCACCACCCTCCCTCCCACAGCATTACACCTCCTTCCATGGCGCACAGCGCTAAATATCACCACAATCCTGCTATTATCAGAACCCTGGTCAGTTTTATCACAGTCAGGGGTCTTCTGTAATAATATCATCGCTACATAATAGCATGAACAAGTATAATTTGGCATTTTTAGGCGATGCTGTGGTCACAAGCTGAACAGCAGTGCTGTTAGCTCATGCTGCGTGCGTCAGGCTTGGTTGCTCACTCAATACTGAGGCCAATAACACCCGGGAGTTTGGCCCACGATTTTTTTTAAAAATGGCGTCTGTTTACAAGAGCCCTGATGAAGGTGTGGTGAACCCCGTGTATCCGCGGGCTGTTTAAATCTTGCGTAGTACTCCAACACATCATATGACATGATGCGCAGTTTACTGGTACAACGTCCAGCACGTCATATGACGTGATGCGCACTTTAAGGGTTAACCCTTTAACTGCATGGCCTATAAATATGACATCCCCCCCAGTGCGCTGGAAATGAAACCTTGGGAAAAAATTATTTTTTCTTCGGAAAGTGTCAAAAACCCCTCCCTGTATATGGGTATAGCAACGCAAGTTTGAAATTGTACTTACTTTGGCTGCTATGGGGTCCGAAAGGTGGGCTGTGACGTCATAATTCCCCGTGCGCCAGAGCAGTATGCACCCGGGGCCGGTGGGGCGCGAGTTGCTGCGAATATATTTTTGCACATTTTTGGCGCACAATTCCAAATACATTTTATTTGTTTTTACATGCTAATCCTATGTATAATGAACACATACACTATATTATGGCCGTAAAACATCCGTACTGTCCGAAGACACTGTGTTACGTGCATGACACTTGTGTACACATATGTTGCACATATTTACCATGTATCATGCTAATTTATGTATATATACAATCAATTTACAGACTATACACTGTCACACTATATACATTCACCATCAACACATTCAGAACACCGCGAGTGTGAGCAGCCACACCCAGCCAGCCCTCCCTCACTCCTCCAACATTGTATTCACTAACATTACTCCTCCAAATCATACAGTTATTCACACCAATGTTTCATGTTCATTTATGTATATTTACAACATATGTACACACGCTATACTGTCACACACTATATACATTCACCATCAACACACTCAGAACACCGCGAGTGTGAGCAGCCACACCCAGCCAGCCCTCCCTCACTCCAACATCTTACTCGCCAACATCGCTCCTCCCACCATACTGTTATTGTATTTATTACACAATTTACACATGTTATATATACCTATCTACATGTTTTATTTATCAGAACTATACAAGTAAGCCGGTATTGTGTCCAACGAGTACAGTGGCCACCATACACTACATGACAAATCACACAGCAGACGACGCCACGATTACGACGTCACCTCCCTCACCAAAATAGCTCCTCACAACATACTCTATATACCCATGTACATGTGTGTTCCCCATAGCGAACCACGAAGCTAGTATGGTGAGCAAAACAAGAGTTACTGCCATACAGTGAGGCTACCTCAATTCTCTTCCTCCCTCCCTCACCAAAATTTCTCCTTCCTCCGCACAACGCTCATTATAACCACAATCCTGGTCACTAATACCTGTGAATGAATAATTGACCACAAGTTTATTTTGAAAAGGAACCTAAAAAGTCATTTGAAGATTCCTAGATGGACGAAATAATGCTGTGGTGCTGTGGCTAACGCTGTGAACATCGTGAACAGCATTGAATCACTGATATTTGAACATTGTACCCAGTCATTATCACACTCGGGCTCTTCTATAATACTATCATGGCTAAATAAAACAGATTATATATATATTTTGACAATATTAGGCAATGCTGTGGTCACACGCTGAACAACAGTGTTGTGCGCTCATGCTGCGAGCGCCAGCCTTGGTTGCTCACTCACTACTGAGGCTCTGACACCCGGCAATGTGGACCATGATTTTTTTTTAAGATGGCGTCTGTTTACAAGACCCCTGAGGAAGCTGATGTGAACCCCATGTAGCCGCGGGAGTTTTGAATGGAACATGAAAAATAAAAACACCCGGGGGCGAGTTGCGCACCCTAGGCCTGGGCCTGCAGGCGCGTTGCGCAGTTAAAGGGTTAAAGCAAGTGCTACCACTTATCTAGAGTTTGCAAACAACAAAAAGAGATATTTTATGAAGTGGCTGGAAGCTGCACAAGTCTCCACCTTTACAGATCTCGTCAACCTCATCCTGGTGGAAGAATTCCTTAAGCGTGTACCTAATCCCATACGTCATAAACCTAGCCGACAAGAAAGAAACCGACCTTACTAGATGTGCGCAGTTGGCCGACTCATACAGTCTCATTCACAGAGTACCATCTGACGCACCTTCTAGTAAGTCAACCTGGTCTAGTCCTACAAAAGTGAGTACCAGCAATGTGAACTTGTTGTATTGCAAATATTGCAGAACCTATGGACATACCATAGAAAAGTGTACTAAGAACAAAGGCACCAGTGAAACCCCTAAACCCAAATTGACTCCTCCAAAACCCAGTAAGCCTGTTATGAATATTCATGTTTCCTCCAATGATCTTTCTCTCTTCAACAGACACCTGTATCCCGGAACTGTCTCTGCCAGCTGTGGAGATTCAGAGGAAAGATTCAAAGTGAAGATCTTGAGGGACACAGCTGCTCTACAATCTATTCTTCTGAAGTCAGCTGTATCTAACGTCACCTACACCGGAGAAACGGTTCTCATCACGGACCTAACTGCCACTACTCCATATCCACTTGCCCAAGTCCACCTGGATTGTCCATTTATACAAGGTGAAATCGAAGTCGCCATCCGGGAAAAGCCTTTTCCCATGTTAGGAGTTCAACTTCTCCTGGGCAACGACTTGGCAGAAGATCAACAACCTACGAATCTAATCATCACAGAAAAACCCCAGGTATGTGATTCAACAGTGGAAAATCCTGTTTTGCAGTTTGTTAAGGAAGACATCCCATCAACAAATGATCCTGATGAAGTCTCCCCTCCTGTCTTGATGATGACGCGTGCTCAAGCCGCACTTCCACAACCAGCTGCTCCATCTACTTCAGCTGTCTCTCAAGATTCTCAGAACCTCCCACCGAATCCTATCGTACTGGAGTTCCGTAAGTTGCAGAGAGAGGATCCCTCCTTAACATCATTATTCTTTCAGGCTGAAACACAATCAGATAATATCCCTGGGTTCTTTGTAGAGAACCAAATACTCTACCATAAATATAGACCCAGCAAATTGAAGGACGACGACGATTGGGCCACAGTTAACCAATTGGTAGTTCCCACCAACCTACTGCCCGACATCTTGCGTCTGGCTCATGGACCATTCTCACACTATGGCTTTAACAAGACCTACCATGCCCTGAGACAAGACCACTACTGGCCAGGTATGGTAAGAGATGTCAAAACCTTTGTACAAGACTGTCACACATGTCAGATGGCAGGAAAGCCTAACATTTCTATTCCAAAGGCACCTCTTATTCCTATTCCAGTGCCTTCAGAACCTTTTAGTAAATTAATTATCGTGTTGGTCCTTTACCCAGGACCAGTTCTGGCAACATCAACATAATCACTGTCCTATGTCCAACTACCAGGTTTCCCATAGCAGTTCCTGTAAAAAACATTACGGCTGCTACAGTTGTGAAACAGCTCCTGAAGATTTTCACCCAGTATGGATTTCCAAAGGAGATACAGAGTAATTGCAGCACAAACTTCACCAGTGATCTCTTCAAGAAGACACTGGAGGAATTTCACATAACTCAGGCACTGTCCAGCCCCTATTATCCTGCTTCACAGGTTCTCTGGAACGTAATCATCAGACTATAAAGTCACTCCTAAAGAAATTTTGCGTTGAGACAGAGAAAGACTAGGATAAACAACTTGACCTTATAATGTGTATTTTCAGAAGTCTTCCAAATGAGTTCCCTGGAGTGTCTCCTTACAAGATGCTCTACAGCTGTAAGTACCGTACCCCCTCAAAGCTTTTAAGGATTCCCTACGCTCCAACACCTTCAGTGATTCTCTTCATGTGCCCCAGTTTCTTCAAAACTTGAGGCACATTCTTGAAAGAGTACATAAATTTGCTAGTAGCAATTTAACAAAGTCTCAAACTAATATGAAAATTCATTTTGACAAGCTAAGTAAAATTAGAAAGTCTAGTGTGGGAGACTTCGTCCTAGCATATTTTCCTATCCCAGGTTCTTCGTTCCAAAGCAAATTTTCAGGTCCCTATCGCATCAAGGAATGCAGGAACAACTACAACTACGTTCTAGAGACTCCAGATAGGCGGCGGAAGACCCCAGCTGTGCCACATCAACCTCCTGAAGCAGTATAAAGGTACATCTCCCACCGTGTTAGTATCCCTCTCCACCTTCAAGGATCCCTACCTTCACAGTGAGACCTTCCCTGCTTCTCCTCCCGAATGCACTGACTGAGTCAGCCTTCCAATTCAGAAATCCTAAAAGATCTTCCACACTATTTTCAGGACCCACACAGTGCTCCTCTCATCAGAGTCTTCAACCAATACCTGGAGTTCAACGATGATCCTCAGGAGTGTATTGTGGTTCAGCACGACATCAAGCTACTTCCTGGTACGATGCCGATCCGCCAACCCTTTTATCGCATCAGCCAAAAGAAAAAGGAAGCTATGCTTGCTGAGGTACAGTACCTCCTTGATCATGGGCTGGCTGCACCTTGTGAGTCCCCTTGGGCCTCACCCTGCATCTTGGTGCTGAAACCTCATGGTAAGGTGCGACTTTGTACTGACTTTCGCAAATTAAATGCTGTCACCATCAAGGATTCCTACCCTTTACCACGAAACGACGATATCCTTGACGCTATCGGTAATGCATCTTATCTTTCACAGATTGACTTGTTGAAAGGATACTACCAGATCAGCCTGACGGGGCAGGCTAAGGAAATATCTGCCTTCACCACTCCCTTTGACCTGTTTAGGTATGAGCGGCTTCCCTTTGGAATGTGTAATGCCCAGGCCATCTTTCAGAGAGCTGTCAACATTGTCATCCAGGGCCTTGATAACACCTGCACCTACTTGGATGACATCGTTGTGGCAACCACCACCTGGGACGAACATCTGCTCCAGCTACAGCAGTTGTTCACCAAGCTCCTGAAAGCTGGCCTCACCATTAACTTGGGCAAGTCTACCTTCTCCAAAGGTAAAGTATGCTACCTTGGTCATGTGATAGGCAGTGGTAGCCTAGCTCCCTTAACAGTTCATCAACAAGCCATTCAGCATTACCCACGACCTACCACCAGGAAGCAGCTCATGCGCTTCTTAGGTCTAGTGTCGTATTATTGTAGATTCGTGAAAAACTTCAGTACAGTAGTGACACCACTCATTAACTTGACCAGCCCTAAACAAAGATATCATTGAACTTCAAAGGCGGTTACTTTAGAAAAACTGAAGTCTCTATTGTGTACTACTCCCATTCTCGCCTCGCCAGATGTTACGAAGCCCTTCGTTCTCAATGTCGACGCCAGCAGTACCAGCATTGGAGGTGTCCTTATGCAACAGCGTGGCGAAGAGGTCCTTCCTGTCAGTTACTACAGCTACAAGCTGAAACCTCACCAAAGGAATTATAGCACCATCGAAAAGGAGTTACTAGCAATTATCCTGAGCATACAACACTATGAACCTTATCTACAAGGTTACTGGTCTCTCACCATCTATTCAGACCACAATCCTCTCCGGTTTCTGCAGCAGGCTCAGTTCTCCAACCAACGTCTGCTACGCTGGGGTCTGTATCTGCAGAACTTCAACATTACCATCTACTTTATCAAGGGGTCAGACAACGTCGTCGCCGACACGCTTTCCAGAGTCCACGAAGTGGAACATTTCACTCCTACTACTCCTCTACACTCCGCTGCAGTCGAATAGGCAATAGGAGCAGGCTTCGGGGGAGAGCTGCCAAGGTAATCTCTCTAGGAAGAGATTTGGCCTACTCCATTATCACCTATTCTCATACCATGTCTACCTATTCAAGACCTGCACTCCCAAAAACAACAACATCAACTACTTCTCAGATGTCTAGACAGAGTACCACCAGTCTACCTCCCCCAGGGCTCATCAGACCCTCACACCTGACGGCCTCAAGATCACGCCACCATTTAAAACAAGGGCACCGCTAGTTAGCCGGTTCCCAGTTATCTACGACTCCAGCGCCACCTAGACGGCCGTCATTCCATATACAGTGGCACCTCTATTATCAAGTTTAATCCGTTCTGGCACTGAGCTCGTTACGTGGAAAACGCGTCTTAAGAAACAAATTTCCCCATTTAAAATAAAGGAAATAAATTTAACCTTCAAACCGCTAGGGGCCCAAATGGAATTCACACCCACAGGCGCAACAAAAAAAAAAAATCCCAAAAATTCTTTCGTCTTATAGAAGTGTTCATTTTTGTTCCCTGATCACGGAAAAAATAACAAAAAAAATCGTAGGTGGCATATTTTAGCCGCAATAGGGTAGGGAAGTCTGGCAAAAAAGGGGCGTTAGCAGAGCCTTCGCCAGACGAGGTGTACTCCACACGAGCTGTCAGACGGCAGTTGCCACAAATATATTATTACCTAATTATTTCAATGTCTCTGATTGATTTTTTCTTAAGTTTTTTTGCAGTAATATTATTCCATACAGTGAATTGTGGTATATTTATAAATTAAAATGTGTGAACCATCGCTGTACTCAAAATTATGATGTGCATATTAGTGATTCAATTATGTTCATAAAACAATAAACAAATAGTTTTGCTGTTGTTACACTATATACACAGGTTATATATAAGTATCTGCATGTTTTGTTCACCATAACGAACTACTAAGTTGGTCTTGTGAGTCAAAAAGCAATGAGGAGTAACCGCCAAACACCAGCGAGCCACTCACTGCCACTCCCTCCCTCAACACCACCTCACTCGCCCTCATTCTCCTCCCACAATACTGTTTTTGCATTTATTCACTATACACAGACGTTATATATACATATTTACATGTTTTGTTCACCATAACTGTACATCTAAGCTTGTATGGTGAGTAAAGGCACAAAGACGTAGCTATTCACACAGTCAGCTGATCGGCGGACGCCCTCAAGGCCAGACACACTAATATTTCTCCCCCAACAATACTGTTTGTGGTGTTATTATGCTATATATACACATTATATATAAGTATCTACCTGTTTTATTCACCATACTTGTACAAGTAAACTGGTATGGTGCCCAAAGACCATAGTGGTCACCAGTAAACAACATGATAAGTCGTGCAGACGACACACCTCCCTCACCAAAATGCGCAAGACACCAAATGTGCAAAGGGCACCAAAATGCCCTTCAGTTGCGCAAGATGTAAAAGTTTTTAATTGTGATGAGACTGGCCTGTTTTGGAAGAAAATGACGAAGAGGACCTACATCACACAGGAGGAACAATCTTTGCCTGGTCACAAACCGATGAAGGATCGGCTTACTCTCGTGTTCTGCGGCAATGCAAGTGGTGATTGCAAGGTCAAGCCGCTGCTAGTCTACCACTTAGAAAATCCACGTGTGTTCAAGGCATGTAAAGTGTAGAAGGCGCGACTGTATGTGATGTGGAGGTCCAATAAGAAATCCTGGGTCATGCGTATATTCTTCACTGAATGGGTCAATGATGTTTTTGGCCCTTCAGTGAGGAAATATCTTGAAGAGAAGCAGTTGCCACTCAAGGCCTTGCTTGTGCTCGATAATGCTCCTGCACATCCTCCACAGATGCGAAAAGAATTGTATCCCAAAAATCAGTTCATCACCATCAAGTTCCTTTCTCCCAATACCACTCCACTCCTCCAACCTATGGACCAGAAAGTCATTGCAAACTTTAAGAAACTCTACATGAAAGCTTTGTTGGAAAGGTGTATTGATGTGATCAACAATACAGAGCTGACCCTCAAAGAATTCTGGAAGAACCACTTCAATATCCTGGGTGCCTTACGTTTGATCGATAAGGCCTGGGAAGGAGTGATACGGAGGACCCTAATCTCTGCATGGCGTAATCTGTGGCCTGAGGGTGTCCCTGAGCGAGACTTTGAAGGTTTCGGTCCTGCACTTGCATCTGCATCTGCACAAGACCCGGAAGTGCATCTAGTGGATGATATTGTTGCTCTGGGGCAAACTTTGGGTCTGGAGTTGGATGCTGCTGATGTGCAGGAGTTAGTGGAGGAGCACAGTGAGCAACTCCTGGAACTTTAGAAGGAGCTTAATCAATAGGAGGCACAAGAGCTCTCATCAGGGGAGGAGGAGGTAGGGGGAGGATAATGCTGCCTCTTCAAGTGAGATCAGGGAAGTGTTGGGAATATCTGAAAAAGTGACCGCATTCTTAGAAAAACATCACCCTGATAAAGCAGTGACAACCCGATGTGTGAACATGTTTAACCCTTAAATGGCGCATAGCTATATACCATTTGACACCCACAGGCGCATACCAAAAAAAAAAAAAAAAAAATTATTGTTTCTTCCTAACCTGTTAATTTGTGTTCACTGATCACGGGAAAAATAATAATAAAATCATAAGTGGCATATATTGCCCACTATAGGGCGGGGAAGTGTGACAAAAATCAGGCGCTGACTGAGCGTGCGTCCCAGGCGGTCTGTTGATCGCCAGCTGTCAGGCCAGAGTTTCCACAAAGAGATAATTACCTAATTATTTCAATGTCTCTGATTTTTCGTAGTTTTTTTGCTGTAATATTATTCAATAGTGTGTAGTGTGATATATTTATATAATAAAATGAGTGAATCATCGCTGTACTCAAAAATATGGTGTGCGTATTGTTGATTCAATTATATTCATCAAACAGTGAACAAATACTTTGTCGGTTATTACACTATATACACAGGTTATATATAAGTATCTGCATGTTTTGTTCACCATGACAAACCACTAAGTTGGTATGCTGAGTGGCAGTGGCAGTGGCAGGCAGTGACTGGCTGCCACTGGCTGCCACTCCCTCCCTCACCTCACCTCACCTGCCTTGCCACCATTCTCCACCCACCATACTGTTTTTGCTTTTATATACAGACGTTATATATAAGTATTTACATGCTTTGTTCACCATAATTGTACATCTAAGCTTGTATGGTGAGTAAAGGCAGAGAGATGTAGCTACTCACACAGTCAGCTGGTGGCGGCCGCCCTCAAGGCCAGACGCACTAATATTTCTCCTACAACAATACTGTTTGTGGTGTTATTACGCTATATACACACATTATATATAAATATCTACCTGTCTTATTCACCATACTTGTACAAGTAAACTGGTATGGTGCCCAAAGACCATCGTGGTCATCAGTAAACAACATGATAAGTCCTGCAGACGACGCTCCTCCCTCACCAAAATGGCGGCTCCCAACCTCCTACTCTCGCTGTTATCTCACACTATACACACGTTATATATAAGTATCTACATTTGTGTTCACCATAGCGAACCACTAAGCTGGTATGGTGAGTGCAGTCAATAAAAGGTGGCCACACACACTCAAAAGACAACGCCACCATCCTCCCTCCCACAGCATTACTCCTTCCTCCATGGCGCACAGCGCCAAATATCACCACAATCCTGCTATAATCAGAACCCTGGTCAGTTTTATCACAGTCAGGGGTCTTCTGTAATAATATCATCGCTACATAATAGCATGAACAAGTATATTATGGCATTTTTAGGCGATGCTGTGGTCACAAGCTGAACAGCAGTGCTATGAGCTCATGCTGCGTGCGTCAGGCTTGGTAGCTCACTCAATACTGAGGCCCCTAACACCCTGGAGTTTGGCCCACGATTTTTTTTAAAAAATGGGGTCTGTTTACAAGAGCCCTGATGAAGGTGTGGTGAACCCCGTGTATCCGCGGGCCGTTTAAATCTTGCGTAGTACTCCAAAGCATCATATGATGCGATGTGCAATTTTCTGCAAGTCGGTCAAAGCATCATATGATGCGATGCGCAATTGAAGGGTTAATGACAATTTGCTGTCTTGTTTTAGGGACATCCTAAAACAAAGACAAAAGCAATTGTCAATAGATATGTTCTTTGCAAAAGTAGAGAAAAGAAGAACCAGTGATAGTGAACCACAACCCAGTCCCAGTGGGGTGAAATTCCCATGAAGAGAGAGCCCGCCTGACTCAGAGGTGGATTCTCCTTCCACACCATAACCCCTCTCCTCCTTCCCACCTTCCCATCGTCTCCCTCAAGCCAGCAACGACTCTTCATAAGGTAAAGTTAACATTAAAACAGTACAACAAAACATTTATAATTACATGTGCAGTATTATATTTACATAAAAAAATGTCATACAAGTATGGATGTTTTTGGGAGTGGAACGGATTAACCCTTAAACCGCGCAAATCATATACAGTGGTACCTCGCATAATGATTGCCCCAAAAGGCGAACATTTTGGGTAACGAACGGCCCAATTGGCGTCAAATCGTCCTGCATGCCAAACGCTCGTTTGAGTAACATCAACACCACATGGTGGGGTCGCACTGCTTCTTGCACATTCTCAGACGCCTCTGACAATGCACATAAATTATGTTGTTCTTGTTTAAAGATGCTAATGATGCTGAGATATAAAGGGGTGACTGCTGAGATGTTGCAAAGCATTGACGTTTTTGTAGAAAAAAAGAAATGCAATTTCTGATATACAACAAATGTCAAAAAGGTTCGTTCGGTGTTCAGCAGGTAGGCTGCTCCATTATAACAATCTTTCTTTGTTTCAAATGTGTTCCATTTGTTTTGCATTTGTCATTTACGTCTCAATAATGGAGCAGCCTACCTTACATACACTGAATAAACCATTATGACATTTTCCTTTTTTCAAATGTGTTCAATATTTATTTTTCATTTGTCTTATAGCAAAAGGTTTGTTCGGTGGTCTACAGGTAGGCTGCTCCATGTTTCTTAAATAAAAAAAATAAAAAACGAAAAATAAAAGAACTGTTGAAACAATTTGAAAAATTAACAAATGCCATAAAGGTTCGTTCAGTGTTTGTCGGGTAGGCTGCTCCATTATTGAGACGTAAGTGACAAATACAAAACAAATTGAACACATTTGAAACAAAGAAAGATTGTTATAATGGAGCAGCCTACCCGACAAACACTGAACGAACCTTTTGCTATAACAAATATGAAAGACTAGGGCTGCTGGATGTTACGTACCCCTATAAGATACGTAAGTAAATAAATTAATATGTACATTTATAATTGTGTGTAAATTACAAGTATGAATATTGATATACTTATATGTTCTATGCAAAAGTAATTTCATGTTACAGTGTTGGCGTTAGGCCCAACGTATCGTGGGAATGATTGTTTTATTTCTTTGTGTGCTCAGTTTTCCCACGGGAACTAATGAGTTATATGTGATCATATGTGGGTAACAGAGGTGAATAATAATTGAGTGAACTGTATCTGGCAAATTGTCGTGGGATCGTCTGTTGCTGGGTGAGCATGCCATTATTCCCCTCTGTATGCGTATTTTAATTACTATGTAAAGAAATAATTACCTTATTTTTGTATATCAATATGTATTAATTATTCATTAAGTTAGTTTAAGATTACTCTTGTCACAATGTATTGCTCCATTGTTGAAATAATAAATATTGTAACTTTGGCAAATTGTTCGCGGGGCAAGGCAATGTTTTTGACTCCCGCGTTATTGTTATTCAGTAGCTGATCCGGAACCAGAGAGTTAGCATCTTGTGGAGTTAAGTTATACATTTTTGTTCTGTCATAGCCCTACATATAATAATATTAATTTAATGTCTGGAAGATACAGTGATATTTTTAATGTGATATATTGTGACCAAATAATCATCTGTTTGCTATTGAGATTTATGTAATATATATCTATATAAGATTTTGTATCTATTCTTTCAGTCCTAAAGGAAGATTTTTATTTACGTGCTCATTACTTATCAAGGGGTTATACTGGTGACCCGCTATGGTGAACAGCAGTTTTCTCGTAACCCTAGACCTTGTTGTTGTTAGCTGTTTCAGGGTCCCGAGCCGTAACGTACGATAGGTAACAAAGAGTTATGGGGGCCTGTCCGGGATAATATTGTTCCCATTTAAACTTAACTGTGCTAATCTAACCTTGCCTTCCTAGGTACCAGTGTGTCAAGTGTCTGTGTGTTTCTTAAGAACTATTCCATGTGCCAAGCAAGCCTTCCTGTGTGTCGAGTAACAACGTTTCACGATTTTGAGGTAAGTCATCCTATATATTTTGTTTGTGCAGTGAGGCCAAGCGAATTTTCAGTGTGGTGACAATTTTACAGTGAAGTGTAGTGCAGTGCCATTGTTTTAATTATTGTTGTGAATCAAGTGCCAAGTGTTAGTAACGATGGAGGAGAAAGTTGTATCGTTGGTGGCTCACCCAGACTTTGAAGGGATTCAGAGCCTTAAAAAGACTGAGTTAATACAAATGGCAAATCATTTGGATTTGACCGCCAACAATAGAATGGTTAAAGCCCAAATATTGAAAGTCATTGTGACGCATTTTGTTGAGAATGGAGAGTTAGAGGAAGAAGTTCTAGAGGAGTTAAGAGAGGAGTCGAGTGATCAGATGACGTTAAAGCGTCTTGAGTTAGAAGCGCAAATAGCATATGCTAAGCTTGATGCTCAAAAGGAACAGAAAAAATTAGAGATTGAAGCTCAACAGAGACAGCAAATATTAGAGGCTGAAGCTCAGCAGAGGGAGCTTGAGACTAGGCGTTTAGAAATTGCGGCACAGTTGCAACTAGAAGCCACAAAAAAGCAACAATTAGAGATTCAACAACAAATGGCTGACACTAACTTCAGGCTTGAATCACAGCGTATGGCAGCTGGGCATGGAAATACTAGTAATGTTTCAACAAATGGTGATAATAATCCCATCAGGACGCATAAGTATATAGAATTACCCAAGTTCAATGAGGAGGATCCTGAGGTTTTCTTTGCCCATTTTTATAAAATTGCCATCAGTATGAACTGGCCAAGGGATCAGTGGGTAGCCATTATGCAGTCTCAATTTAAGGGGCGTAGTCAGGAGGTTTTTACATCCCTACCTGACGCTCATAGTTTTGATTACGAATTTGTAAAGAAAAGCATCTTAAATGCGTATCAATTAAATCCAGAGGCACACAGGGAGAAGTTTCGGAACCTAAGGAGGGTAAGTGATCAGACAATAGCAGATTTTACTCGTCAGAAGACAAATTTTTGCGACAGATGGTTAAAGTCACTTTTAGTCACTGATTTTGATGCTTTAAAGAATCTTCTTATCATGGAAGAAGTATTGTCATGTCTCCCAGACAAGTTGTCTACTTTTATGGCAGAACAAAAGAATGTAACAGATATTTATGAGCTGTCAAAGCTCGCTGATGAGCACGAGTTGTTGACTAAGGCCCAATTTACGTCCACTTCACCTAAGCCTAGTCGTAGAGTAAATTATAATGCTCACAGAACTCCTTATCAGTATAAGTCTCCTGGTGCGACAGTTACTCCCGTGAACTCTTCTCTTACTAACCCTAAGATTGTTACTCCATTGCCAGGATCATCTAAGCCTAGTAATGCTAATTCTAAACCGGCAGTTGGTTCTACCAGTGTGTCCACTGTCAAATATTGTACACATTGTAAGAGAAGGGGACATGTGATTTCTTCATGTTTTAGCTTGCATCCTGAACTACGGCCAACTGGTCTTATTATGAGTAAAGGATTGCAACCTATTAATTCTTCATGTATTACAGTCAGTCCCAATTGGATGGCTGAATTTAAACCATATATTTCCACAGGTACCTTATTATGTAATAATGGTAGACATAAGACTGTTCAATTACTCCGTGATACTAGAGCTTCACAGTCTCTTATTACCCAGAATGTACTTGCGGATGTTGACACCCGAGATCTTGGTGAAGTTGTGCTTCTCCAAGGAATTGCAGGTAGTGTGCAACCGGTGTCCTTAATGCAAGTTAACCTTGATTCTAACTATACTTCAGGATGGTGTAATGTTGGTGTAAGTAAACAACTGCCCATTCCTGGGGTAGACATTATTCTAGGTAATGATTTTGGCAACCGAAAGGTTGTAGGGCCCAAGTGTCCCATCATGTTCACTAAACCCAATAATGTATTAGCTCAACCAGAAGCAGATGATGATATTATTTACCCTGCTTGTGTTGTAACTAGATCAATGGGACAAACAGGTGAGAGTAATCCTGTCTTCACTGAGGTTGCTGTTCCCAAGACCAGGACCCCTTCAGTAAAGGAGTGGGAGGTGGATCTTGAGGATTCCTTTATGACTCGACTGGATGATGAGAGTGAGGCCGTAGTAGAAGCCCCGCCGAACCTAAACCACAAGGAAAGTGAAGGTGAGGAGGCTGAACTATCTGTACCTTGCCCGCTTGTCTCCAGTGAACCAGTTGTCGAGAGTGAGGCCGAAGTAGCTATGACTCCATTTTATTCTGATCAATCGGGAAAAAGAGATCAAGCTACTAGGTTCTCGCCCGCTCGCTGCTGAGTCTGAGTCATTGCCCTTAAGTGTTGTACAGACTACTGATCCTAGTTTAATTAAGTGTATTTCTGAGGCTCCTGATAATGTTGATGCACTGGAGGAAGGGACGGGTTTCTTCTTCAAGGATCGACTTCTGATGAGAAGGTGGAGACCCAAGGGCACTCCCTCTTCAGATGATTGTGAGATTAGAACCCAACTCGTTGTCCCCAATGAGTATCGTAGGCAGGTCCTGCAGGCTGCACATGACGACCCCATGGGAGGTCATCAAGGTATCACAAATATGTACCATAAGATATGTAAATATTTTTTCTGGCCTAAGTTAAAGAAAGACGTGGTCAGATATTGTCATAACTGTGTACCCTGTCAAATTGTTGGTAAACCAAATCAATCTGTACCTAGAGCACCATTGCAACCTATTGTAGTTCCTGATGAACCTTTTACTCATGTTGTAATTGATTGTGTAGGTCCTTTACCTAAGACTAAGTCGGGTAACATGTTTTTGTTCACTCTCATGTAATTACCTAAGTGTAATTACCTAAGTGTAGTTACAGGATGAGAGCTACGCTCGTGGTGTCCCGTCTTCCCAGCACTCTTTGTCATATAACGCTTTGAAACTACTGACGGTCTTGGCCTCCACCTCCTTCTCACTTAACTTGTTCCAACCGTCTACCACTCTATTTGCGAAGGTGAATTTTCTTATATTTCTTCGGCATCTGTGTTTAGCTAGTTTAAATCTATGACCTCTTGTTCTTGAAGTTCCAGGTCTCAGGAAGTCTTCCCTTTCGATTTTATCAATTCCTGTTACTATTTTGTACGTAGTGATCATATCACCTCTTTTTCTTCTGTCTTCTAGTTTTGGCATATTTAATGCTTCTAACCTCTCCTCATAGCTCTTGCCCTTCAGTTCTGGGAGCCACTTAGTAACATGTCTTTGCACCTTTTCCAGTTTGTTGATGTGCTTAAGATATGGGCACCACACAACAGCTGCATATTCTAGCTTTGGCCTAACAAAAGTCATGAACAATTTCTTTAGTATATCACCATCCATGTATTTAAATGCAATTCTGAAGTTAGAAAGCATAGCATAGGCTCCTTGCACAATATTCTTTATGTGGTCCTCAGGTGATAGTTTTCTATCTAGAACCACTCCTAGATCTCTTTCTTTATCAGAATTCTTTAAAGATTTCTCACATAATATATATATATAATAATATATATATAATAATGTGTATGACTACAAGATTTCCTGAAGCTTATGCTCGACGGAATACCAAAGCTCATAATCTCATCAAGTGTCTTGAAAGATTCTTTTCGTTGTTTGGAATGCCTAGAGTTTTTTTTTTTTTTTTTTTTTTGAGATATATACAAGAGTTGTTACATTCTTGTACAGCCACTAGTACGCGTAGCGTTTCGGGCAAGTCCTTAATCCTATGGTCCCTGGAATACGATCCCCTGCCGCGAAGAATCGTTTTTTCATCCAAGTACACATTTTTACTGTTGCGTTAAACAGAGGCTACAGTTAAGGAATTGCGCCCAGTAAATCCTCCCCGGCCAGGATACGAACCCATGACATAGCGCTCGCGGAACGCCAGGCGAGTGTCTTACCACTACACCACGGAGACTATTCAGAGTGACAACGGGGGAAATTTTGTTTCTAAAGTTTTCAGAACTTTTTGCGAATCCCGAGGGATTCGGCACAAATTATCCAGTCCATATCATCCACAAAGCCAAGGTGGGCTTGAACGTTTCCACCAGACCTTAAAACAAATGTTGAGGACAACCGGAGAAACTCATCCACGTAATTGGGATGAGAATCTTCCCTTTGTGTTGTTTGCTGCTAGAGAAGGGCTACAGGAGTCATTGGGCTGTTCACCTTTTGAACTAGTGTTTGGTCACCAAGTAAGAGGTCCTCTAAAAATGCTACAAGAAAAGTTGTTGGGAGATGTCTCTGTTCATCAGAGTGGATTGTACTTGAGTGAGGTCAAGGACAAGTTGTGTCGGGCTCATGAGTTGGCGAAAGAACATCTGGGAAGGACTCAACAAGCCATGAAAGTAAGATATGACAAGAAGTTCAAGGCTAAGCTCAGGTCGTTTGATGTCGGAGATTTGGTGTTGGTGTTGAAACCTCGTATGGGGACTTCCATGTCCCATAAGTTCGCAGGACCCTACCAAGTGGTGGAAAAGGTGGGAGATCTAACTTATAAACTAATTAACCCTACTCTTTCAGAACCCCAAATGACTGTGCACATTAACAGATTAAAAGCTTATGTTGGACCTGGTGTAGTAGGTTGTTTTAGTCGGGAAGAGTTACCACCTGAGGATAATTGTAATGAGGGACATGATGTTAATATTCAACTTCTCAGTTCCAGTTCCAATGGCAGGGAGATGCTATGTCATTTACAGGAGGAGCAACGTGATGAGTTCCAGGTTCTGCTGGACAACCATACATCTCTGTTTGGGGAGGTTCCCACACAGACCCACCTCATCACACACGACATTCAGCTCCTGGACAGCACACCCATTCGACAACATCCGTACCGAGTGAATCCCGAAAAGAGGAAAATTATACAAGCAGAAGTGGAATATCTGCTCCAGCATGATTTCATTCGGCCAAGTCAAAGTACTTGGAGCTCTCCGTGTTTGTTAGTGCCAAAACCAGATGGAACCTGGAGATTGTGCGTGGATTACAGGAAACTGAACAAGCGCACTACTGTGGACGTTTTTCCTTTACCCTTGTTGGAGGAATGTATTGAGTCCATAGGACATGCCGAATATGTAAGTAAGCTTGATTTGTCAAAAGGGTACTACCAAATCCCATTAACAGAGTATGCTAGGGAGGTTACTGCTTTTGTTACACCTGATGGTGCGTATGAATTTAATGTCATGCCATTCGGTTTGAGAAATGCACCTGCTACTTTTCAAAGACTCATGAATTTCTTACTCAAGGATGTGCCAGATTGTAGGGCCTACCTTGATGACATTGTTTTGTACAGTAAGAATTGGGCAGATCATCTCTTAGGCCTTAAGAACTTGTTTACCGTGTTGCAAACCGCAAAGTTAACCATAAATATGAATAAGTGTAGTTGGGCAAGAGGTACAATAACTTATCTTGGACACGAGGTAGGGCAAGGTAAGATTATTCCCTTACAAGATAAGATTCAATCCATTGTGGACTACCCAGTGTTAACCAATAAGAAAGGAGTCCAACGGTTTATTGGTATGTGTGCATACTATAGGCGTTATTGTAGAAATTTTTCCACAGTGGCTGCTCCTTTGACAAATTTGTTACGCAAGCAAGTAAAGTTTCAGTGGACACAAGATTGTCAGAATGCTTTTCAGAACCTAAAGGGCATATTGTCCACATCACCTGTTCTTGCTAGTCCCCAATTTGATAAACCTTTCATATTACACATTGATGCGTCAGATGTTGGAATAGGTGCTGTGCTTATTCAAGTTGGTTTAGATAAGATTGAGCATCCTGTGTATTATTACTCTAGAAAATTTAATGCAGCTCAGAAGAATTATTCCGTGGTAGAAAAGGAGGCGTTGGGTCTTATATTGTCAATTAAGAAGTTTGAGATTTACCTGTCAGGAAACAAAGTGTTAGTATTTACAGACCACAACCCCCTTATCTTTATAAATATGATGAAAGTCAAGAACCAACGAATTCTGCGCTGGTCATTGTTTTTGCAGGAATTTAATGTAGAAATCAAACATATTCCAGGCAGGCAAAATGTTATTGCTGATGCTTTGTCAAGAAGTTTTGATGTACCATAAATGAAATGTTTCTTTTTACTTAACATTTTTACTTCGGAAAAAATGCCATTGATCTTCAATCCATTGCATTTTTTTTCTTGGAGGTGGAAGTGTTACGTACCCCTATAAGATACGTAAGTAAATAAATTAATATGTACATTTATAATTGTGTGTAAATTACAAGTATGAATATTGATATACTTATATGTTCCATGCAAAAGTAATTTCATGTTACGGTGTTGGCGTTAGGCCCAACGTATCGTGGGAATGATTGTTTTATTTCTTTGTGTGCTCAGTTTTCCCACGGGAACTAATGATTTATATGTGATCATATGTGGGTAACAGAGGTGAATAATAATTGAGTGAACTGTATCTGGCAAATTGTCGTGGGATCGTCCGTTGCTGGGTGAGCATGCCATTATTCCCCTCTGTATGCGTATTTTAATTACTATGTAAAGAAATAATTACCTTATTTTTGTATATCAATATGTATTAATTATTCATTAAGTTAGTTTAAGATTACTCTTGTCACAATGTATTGCTCCATTGTTGAAATAATAAATATTGTAACTTTGGCAAATTGTTCACGGGGCAAAGCAATGTTTTTGACTCCCGCGTTATTGTTATTCAGTAGCTGATTCGGAACCAGAGAGTTAGCATCTTTTGGAGTTAAGTTATACATTTTTGTTCTGTCATAGCCCTACATATAATAATATTAATTTAATGTCTGGAAGATACAGTGATATTTTTAATGTGATATATTGTGACCAAATAATCATCTGTTTGCTATTGAGATTTATGTAATATATATCTATATAAGATTTTGTATCTATTCTTTCAGTCCTAAAGGAAGATTTTTATTTACGTGCTCATTACTTATCAAGGGGTTATACTGGTGACCCGCTATGGTGAACAGCAGTTTTCTCGTAACCCTAGACCTTGTTGTTGTTAGCTGTTTCAGGGTCCCGAGCCGTAACGTACGATAGGTAACACTGGATAGGTTAGTACTGTAGTGAGCAACCATTTGTGGCTCACGTGCCTCTGGCTCCCAAGCACCTGTCCGACACGGTTATCTTGAGGTTATCTTGAGATGATTTCGGGGCTTTAGTGTCCCCGCTGCCCGGTCCTCGACCAGGCCTCCACCCCCAGGAAGCAGCCCGTGACAGATGACTAACGGCTGTTAGTCAGCTGTCACGGGCTGCTTCCTGGGGGTGGAGGCCTGGTCGAGGACCGGGCCGCGGGGACACTAAAAGCCCCGAAATCATCTCAAGATAACCTCAAGATAACACCCAGGTACCTATTTACTGCTAGGTAACAGGGGCATAGGGTGAAAGAAACTCTGCCCATTGTTTCTCACCGGCGCCTGGGATCGAACCCAGGACCACAGGATCACAAGTCCCGCGTGCTGTTCGCTCAGCCGACCGACCGGTGTTGAAAGATTGCGTTCAGTCTGTGAAATTCAGACCTTATTGTTTGAAGAACATAAGGGTCATAATATTGGTGAAGTTAGGCACAATAAGGACTTAACACAACGGTCGGAAGCAAGTGATACAGCACCTATGAGCATGATACAGCAAGCGTATCCAGTTGTAGCTCTGAGCCCCACCCTTGCCATCTCCAATTTATATAGATGATACATAGATAAATCGTTTTCTGCATTCAGTGATGATGCATCTGATACGAGTAGCATAGATGAACAGTGTTAGCGGCTTCCATGGTGGTGTTTTCCATAGATATTTTAAAGAATACCTGAATCTCTTCCTGACTGACGGACACTCTTTGAGGCTAGCTGAATCTCTTCCTGTGTGGGACCTTACAAAGCGATCTTTTCAAGCCTACCTTACAAATTGAGCTTTTCCTATAATCGTTTCAATACTACCTTATGCTTTACAAGCTTGGCTACATACCACCTACAAATACTAAAGCCAAGGGTGCATGCGAGTGCGTTATTTGCAAGCACACACAACGATGAAACAGGAAGCGAAAATCTATCTGTAGCTGGTGCAAGGAGAGCAAAGTCGTGCTGTGTACCATGGACTACTTTGTTGATTATTACGCATCTCCAAAGTACTGAGTGTGTAATACAGTGTGTTACTGTGTAAATAGTATGTGAAACTGTACATATTGTAATTTTAGTGAATTTTTACCATGTAATATTGTGACAATAAACATTTATTGTGGACGCATTACTGACACATGTATCATAGTTCCATGGAAAATTATGAACATTCTACTGTATACATATTGTAAAGGTCACAAATGTGCATCATATACAATAAAGGAAACAAATAAAACTGCATTGTAAATACATAGAAAAAATATTTGAAAATATATTTGTGGCAACATGCGGTGCTTGAATGACCTGCGCAACCGTGTCTGGGAGCTTCACACACCAGCGACCAGCCCCTGATGACGTCACAGCGCACCTTGTCCACGTCAGTGGACAAGGTGCGCAGCCCGCCACTGGCTGCCACTGCCACTGCCACTCAGCATACCAACTTAGTGGTTCGTTATGGTGAACACGAATGTAGATACATATATATAACGTCTGTATATACTGAATAAAAGCAAAAACAGTATTGTGGGAGGAGAATGTGGTTGAGTCAGGTGACTTGAGGGAGGAAGGAAGTAGCAGCCAGTGGCGGGCTGCCACTGCCACTGCCACTCAGCATGCCAACTTAGTGGTTCGTTATGGTGAACACGAATGTAGATACTTATATATATAACGTCTGTATATAGTGAATAAAAGCAAAAACAGTATGGCGGGAGGAGAACCTGCAGATATTTATATATAACCTGTGTATATAGTGTAATAACCGACAAAGTATTTGTCCACTGTTTGATGAACATAATTGAATCAACAATATGCACACCATATTTTTTAGCAGTGATGATTCACTCATTTTATTATATAAATATATCACACTACACACTATTGAATAATATTACAGCAAAAAAACTACGAAAAATCAATCGGAGACATTGAAATAATTAGGTAATTATCTCTTTGTGGCCACTCTGGCCTGACAGCTGGCGAGCAACAGACCGTCTGGGACGCACGCCGAGTCAGCGCCTGTTTTTTGCCGGACTTCCCCACCCTATAGCGGGCAATATATGCCACTCACGATTTTTTTATTATTTTTCCCATGATCAGTGAACACAAATTAACGCCTGCGGAAGGCAGGCCAGAGCCGCCCATGCCAGAGAAGAGGAGGGAAGCGGCGAAGGAGGCTCTCCCCATTCAAAAACGCAGGGAAAACCTCGTGACCTCCCTACAGCGGCACTCCAGTACACCCCCAAGAGCAACGGGGCACGGACTGGAGAATGAAAAGAGCGAGAGGCGAAGCCCCGAGAGAATATGGACACAGAACCCCAGAACATGTGTACACCGCCCTGAACCAAAACAAACTCCCACGGCGCATGCGCAGGACACGAAAGAAAAGTAACCCAATAGGTTGCGCTATACAGGTCCATCCTACTCCGTCCAACAACAGAGCAGAAAAGCAGCTCAACGGGTCGTATCCCGTGCGATCCGTTGAAGAAACATGTCAATTCATTTTAACAGAAGCCAACTGAGCCGGCCCATGTAAGGAAATCTACGAACCGAAACGGAACCCAAGCAGGCCACCAGGAGCCCCACATGGCGACAAGTAGCCCAATCTAGCATCCCGGACCAGAACAGAAGGAAAACGAGCAGTGCCAAGACACAGCGCGAAGAGAAGAGATATGAACAAATGAACGAGAAGGCCAAACACCCAGAAACTGACCGGAAAAGGACCCACAAGCCCTAGAAAGGACAGAAGGGAATCCCCACCGAACGACGACAGACATACCAGTAAAATGGGAAGGAGCAAAACCGTCCCGAATCTTCAAGAACACATAGAAGTAAACACAGAGGACGAAGGCACAGAAAAACCCAGTCGCACCCGAGATCAAAAGTCATGCAGAACCCCAAGAAGAGGGGGACATGACGGAGAAGTCCCGTCCCGGAAAAAAGGGGCGAAGACCGTAGAAGAGCACCCACCGACAGGATGGAAGCAACGGGCATAATGGACAAGGAACCAAGTCCGGGGAGGGGCTGACGCCCAAAAACTCGTGTGGAGAGGGGGGGGGAAGGAAAAACCCCACTCCACAAGCCCCGCCCATAGGGGTAGAAAACCTCCGGCGGGGACCAACGGGGCCCGAGGCCCCCCCACGTCAGCCCCACCCCCAGCCCCAGGAACCCACCCTGCAGACCCCGGGTCCGAGCTGTCCCCCAAAGCCCCAGCGTCAAGAAAAAACCAGGGCAGCCGTGAAAAGCACTAAGGAAGGGAGCCCACTGGCAGACTCTTACAACACGGCTGGAGGAAAAAGGCTCGAATGTCCCCGTCGCCACCCCGGAAGGGGAAGTCCCCGAGACCAACTGAGTCTCAAAACCAAGGAAGCCCCGCCCCGACCCCAAGCCCACAGATGGTAAAGACCCGGATGTAGGGAGGAAGGAGGGGGGAGGGACCCGACAAGACCACCAACGTCAACGGGGCAGCCTCGGGGCTTCCGGGGAGCAAACAACTAGCACGTTGCCACTAAAACCCAATGTGCAACGCCTGTGCAGCCTGCACCTACATAGTCAGCATAAGATTGGGTAACCGAGTCATGAACAGGCAACAAAACTTGCAGGACTCCGGGCCGAAGGTGTCACCGACCCCACAGGCTGCAGATGGAGGCAAAACCGTGGGAGTCACCCTGAGACAAGGTGACAGAGCAGCCCTCGAACTCGCACAAAGTGAGGGGGGGGGGGGACTCCGGGGCCACATCTATCCGGCCCACGCTCCCCCTAGGGGTTTCCCAGGGTCCCGAGCATTTACTATAAGAGGACTCGCGCTCAGGTAATCCCAAGGCAGGGTACTGCTAACCGGCGCCCATGGCTACCAAACAACATTTTAAAAGCTAAAGCCCGGGACGTGTACACTCACGGGGACCTAGCAGGGGGGAACCACTGAAAGAAGGAAGAAAACTTGGCACAAAGGGAGAAAGAACCAAAGGCAGAGCCCCCCACCAGGTAGACAAACAAAAAGAAAAAGAAAACCCCACAAGAGTACAGCGTACCCAGGCGGAACAGAGCCGGCCGCTATGATTGGTGAAAACAAGCTGCACAGTACCCTGCGCCCCGCCAGTGCAAAACTGCCCCTTACCCTAAGGCGAACAAGGGAGACAGAACCCCCTATCACACAAAGGGCGGCCGAAAACCGAGCAGCAAACGGCCTAGCAGAAGCAGGACCCAAGGAACTTGTGGAAGGTAACCCCAAGCCCCAAGGGCAGTACTTACAGGGCACCTAGGGAAGGGAACCCTAGGCGCATGCAGCCCGAGTACTGGAGACTCACTCCCGGCTCACGCACCACCTAGAAGACAGACACCACACTCTAGGTACAGTGCTGAAACAACCACTGGAGCCGGAGCACACAACCGGTGCCGCTAGCATCAGTCGAAGAACTGAGGTGTGGATCGCCGACACGGTAGGTCTGGGGCTCCCCCTTCCCCCTCCTGGAGAGGGGGGGGGGGCTGCACAGACAGCGGCGTGACGACGAATGATGTCGTCATTAGTTTGCTCATTTTAGTTTGGGGAGTTCTATCCACTCGTTCGCCTTTTGGTTGCAATTTTCACCAGAATAGGGGTTTGTTTTGGGACGCCTACCTTTCTGGGTGCCTAACCCGGTCGATGGTAGACATAGAATGCTTCCAACCACACGGGGGTTTCTATAGGCCATTTCTCTCCTTGCCTCTCTGAAAGGGCCAGGTTCTGGCTCGTGGTCCCCGGTAAGCCCATAGGAACTCCGCACACATGACTGATGCCAAAGTCTGACATTAGCATAAAAGCCTGGTAAGCTCCGGGGAGCCGTAGGGGCTCCTCCCAGAAAAAAGTTATTTCTATTTGGCAACTTGCCTCATTTAAAAAAAATGCATCTTCTCCAGGCCACTACAGCTATAAGAAATACATAGTTTTTACTTGGATCTTCGTGTAGGGGTTAAATATTTTCCCTTTCAAACATAATTTTCAACAAAGAGTTTACTTACCATTGTATAATAAAAGTAGAGGAAGAAGCACAGACATCCATTTCTGCTCAATGGACCAATCATACACTGCATATTTTCGGAGACTGTGGGCCAACCAACACTGCCAATTAAAACAAATATTTATCATAAATAATAGTTTAATACTACCACTTCTTAAACTTATAAAGTGACTCTCAACTTATTATTATTTGAGAATACAGAAGGCAATCAAGAATACACTCACTACAAACATGAAAGCTAATCATCCTTAATGTCATTCTGCATACCTATGTGAATAACTTCTTTAGCCATTGTGCTGCGCCAACCAAGAAATCTCGTTCTGAGAGTTGTACTATTTTTTTTTTAATTAGGCTATATTTTAACCCCTTAAACCGCGCAATACATACATAGATGATTTCAGTAACAAAACCGAAACCGCGCAATACATTAATAGCTGTTTTAGAGTCTAGCGCCTTAACCCTTTAACTGCGCAACGCGCCTGCAGGCCCAGGCTTCAGGTGCGCAACGCGCCTCCAGGTGTTTTTATTTTTTCACGTTCCATTCAAAACTCCCGCGGATACATGGGGTTCACATCAGCTTCCTCAGGGCTCTTGTAAACAGACACCATCTTTTAAAAAAAATCATGGTCCACATTGCCGGGTGTCAGAGCCTCAGTAGTGAGTGAGCAACCAAGGCTGGCGCTCGCAGCATGAGCGCACAGCACTGCTGTTCACCGTGTGACCACAGCATCGCCTAATATTGTCAAAATATATATATAATCTGTATTATTTAGCCATAATAGTATTATAGAAGAGCCCGAGTGTGATAATGACTGGGTACAATGTTCAAATATCAGTGATTCAATGCTGTTCACGATGTTCACAGCACTAGCCACAGCACCACAGCATTATTTTGTCCATCTAGGAATCTTCAAACGACTTCTTAGGTTCCTTTTCAAAATAAACTTGTGGTCAATTATTCATTTACAGAAATTAGTGACCAGGACTGGCCCATAGGAGGCAGCTGCTATTGGCCTATAGGAGGCAGCTGCTATTGGCCCATACGAGGCAGCTGCTAGTAGCCCATAGGAGGCAGCTGCTATTGGCCCATACGAGGCAGCTGTTATTGGTCCATACGAGGCAGCTGCTATTGGCCCATACGAGGCAGCTGCTATTGGCCCATACGAGCTATTTTGGCGAGGGATGTGACGTCGTAATTGTAGCGTCGTCTGCTGTGTGATTTCTCATGCAGTGTATGATGGCCACTGTACTGTTTGGACACAATACCGGCTTACTTGCATAGTTCTAGTAAATAAAACATGTAGATAAGTATATATAACATGTGTAAATAGTGTAATAAAAACAATGACAGTATGGTGGGAGGAGCTATGTTGGCGAGTAGGATGTTGGAGTGAGGGAGGGCCTGTGTGGGTGTGGCTGCTCACACTCGCGATGTTCTGAATGTGTTGATGGTAAATGTATAGTGTGTGACAGTGTATAGTGTGTACATATGTTGTAAATATACAAAAATGAACATGAAACATTGGTGTGAATAACTGTATGACGGGAGGGGCAATGTTGGCGAAGTGAGGGAGGGCTGACTGGGTGTGGCTGCTCATACTCGCGTTGTTCTGAATGTGTTGATGGTGAATGTATATAGTGTGTGACAGTGTATAGTCTGTAAATAGATTGTATATATACATAAATTAGCATGATACATGGTAATTATGTGCAAGATATGTGTACACAAGTGTCATGCATGTAACAGTGTCCTTGGACAGTACAGATGTTTTACTACCATAATGTAGTGTACATGTTCATTATACATAGGATTAGCACGTAAAAACAAATAAAATGTATTTGGAACTGTGCGCAAAAATTGAACAAAAATATATTCGTGGCAACTCGCGCGCCCCGCCCCGCCCCGGGCACCCCACCGGCCCCAAGAGCATACTGCTCTGGCGCATGGGGGAATGATGACGTCACGCCCCACCTTTTGGACCCCATAGCAGCCAAAGTAAGTACAATTTCGAACTTCCATTGCTATACCCAAATACAGGGAGGGGTTTTTGACACTTTCAGAAGAAAAAAGAATTTTTTCCCGAGGTTTCATTTCCTGCGCACTGGGGGGACGTCATATTCGCGGCAACTCGCGCGCCCTAACGGCCCCGAGAGCATACTGTTCTGGCGCACGGGGAATGATGACGTCACGCCCCACCTTTTGAACCCCATAGCAGCCAAAGTAAGTACAATTTCGAACTTCCGTTGCTATACCCATATACAGGGAGGGGTTTTTGACACTTTCAGAAGAAAAAAAGAATTTTTTCCCGAGGTTTCATTTCCTGCGCACTGGGGGGATGTCATATTTATAGGCCGCGCAGTTAAAGGGTTAATTTAAACGCCATGCGTGGGATAGGGGCAGCTATAGTGCAGCCATGACCGATAGTTGACAGACGCCACCTAGAAAAAAAATCGTGACCAACATTCCTGGGTGTGAGAGCTTCAGTATTGAGCAAGCCACCAAGGCCGACACACGTACCATGAGCGCACAGCACTGGTGTTCAGCTTGTGACCACAGCATCGCCTAAAAATGTCAAAATATATATATGTTCATACTATTATTTAGCAATGATAGTATTACAGATGACCCCTGACTGATAAAACTGACCAGGATTCTGATAATAGCAGGATTGTGGTGTTATTTAGCACTATGCTCCATGGAGGGAGGAGTAATGCTGTGGGAGGGAGGGTGGTGGCGTCGTCTTCTGACTGTAATTACAGTACAACCTCGATTCAACGTACCCCGATTCAACGAATCTCCGGCTAGTTCGCACACTTTTCAGGCCGAATTTACTCACCCGGTTCGACGAACAATGGTTCGCCGAAGCGAGGGATGTTCGGATTTGCTTACGATGTCCAGACAGAGTTCACAGACTGGTGGAAAACTTTCCCATTCTATAACAGATTACAATTAATAATTCTCTCATATGACAAGTTGGATCACACAAGTGGATCACACAAGTGGACCACACAAATGGACCACACATGTGGACCACAAGTGGTCCACAAGCTTACGATTTTGGGACAGAGTTCACAGAGTGGTGGAAAACTTTCTCATTCTATCACAGATTACAATTAATAATTCCTTCATAAGAAGTTGGATCACACAAGTGAACTATATGAACCAAATACCAGCCAAAATGGTCCACACAAACACCAGCCAAAATGGTCCACACAAACACCAGCCAAAATGGTCCACACAAACACCAGCCAAAATGGTCCACACAAACACCAGCCAAAATGGTCCACACAAGTGAACAACTGAGTTTCCATGATTTTCGTTCACTGATTTGGGGCACACGTATCTTTGTACATTACTGTAATTTAAAGGATGAAGCAAGATTACCTAGCTACATGTGGTAAAATCTCCTTATAGACATTTTCTGTGATGAAACAAGATGAGTGAGGGTGGACAGATAAGAGAATACTATACTGTAAACCTCACTTTACAGTGAGGTTTCACTCACTTTCGTCTGTGTGTCGTCATAGTTCAGTGACTCATGACTTTTGAAAGTTTCATATTAATAAATAATTTCTAAAACCGGTGTTTTAATAGCTTTTTATTATCCTAATTAAACTAAACTAAATAAAACCGAAAATATGCTGTAACATGATAGACATCTGCTCTTTGAGAAATTACTGTATGTTATTGGAACAACTCTAGCGTGAGTGGACGGGTCTAATCCCTGTACACACAGCACCATGCTTGTTTCATCCCGCCCTCCCTCTCTCCCCCTCCCTCCCTCCCTCCCTCTCTCTCTCCCCCCCCCTCCCTCCCCCCCCTCTCTCTCTCTCCATCCATCCCCTCCCTCCATCCATCCATCCATCCATCCATCCATCCCCTCCCTCCCTCCCTCCCTCCATCCATCCATCCATCCCCTCCATCCATCCATCCATCCATCCCCTCCATCCATCCATCCATCCCCTCCCTCCATCCATCCATCCCCTCCCTCCATCCATCCATCCATCCCCTCCATCCATCCATCCATCCCCTCCCTCCCTCCATCCATCCCTTCCATCCATCCATCCATCCCCTCCATCCATCCATCCCCTCCATCCATCCCCTCCCTCCATCCATCCATCCATCCCCTCCCTCCCTCCATCCATCCCTTCCATCCATCCATCCATCCATCCCCTCCATCCATCCATCCCCTCCATCCCATCCATCCATCCCCTCCCTCCATCCATCCATCCATCCATCCCCTCCCTCCATCCATCCATCCCTTTCATCCATCCATCCATCCCCTCCCTCCATCCATCCATCCATCCATCCCCTCCCTCCATCCATCCCCTCCCTCCATCCATCCATCCCCTCCCTCCATCCATCCCCTTTCTCCATCCATCCATCCCCTCCCTCCCTCCATCCATCCATCCATCCCCTCCATCCATCCATCCATCCCCTCCCTCCCTCCATCCCCTCCCTCCCTCCCTCCATCCATCCATCCATCCATCCATCCCCTCCATCCATCCATCCATCCCCTCCCTCCATCCATCCATCCCCTCCCTCCATCCATCCATCCATCCCCTCCCTCCATCCATCCATCCATCCCCTCCCTCCCTCCATCCATCCCTTCCATCCATCCATCCATCCATCCCCTCCATCCATCCATCCCCTCCATCCATCCCATCCATCCATCCCCTCCCTCCATCCATCCATCCATCCCCTCCCTCCCTCCATCCATCCCTTCCATCCATCCATCCATCCATCCATCCCCTCCATCCATCCATCCCCTCCATCCCATCCATCCATCCATCCATCCATCCCCTCCCTCCATCCATCCATCCCCTTCATCCATCCATCCCCTCCCTCCATCCATCCATCCATCCCCTCCCTCCGTCCATCCATCCATCCATCCATCCATCCATCCCCTCCATCCATCCATCCATCCATCCATCCATCCATCCCCTCCCTCCATCCATCCATCCCCTCCCTCCATCCATCCATCCATCCCCTCCCTCCATCCATCCCCTCCCTCCCTCCATCCATCCATCCCCTCCCTCCGTCCATCCATCCATCCATCCATCCATCCATCCATCCCCTCCATCCATCCATCCATCCATCCATCCATCCATCCATCCCCTCCCTCCATCCATCCATCCCCTCCCTCCATCCATCCATCCCTCCATCCATCCCCTCCATCCATCCATCCATCCCCTCCCTCCCTCCATCCATCCATCCATCCCCTCCATCCATCCATCCATCCCCTCCCTCCTTCCATCCCCTCCCTCCCTCCATCCATCCATCCATCCATCCATCCCCTCCCTCCATCCATCCATCCCCTCCATCCATCCATCCCCCTCCCTCCATCCATCCATCCATCCCCTCCATCCATCCATCCATCCATCCCCTCCATCCATCCATCCATCCATCCCCTCCCTCCATCCATCCATCCCCTCCATCCATCCATCCCCTCCATCCATCCATCCATCCATCCATCCCCTCCATCCATCCATCCATCCCCTCCCTCCATCCATCCATCCCCTCCCTCCCTCCATCCATCCAGAATTGAAGAAACAAATCAAGTTAAAAAAAAAGTTAACTGGGTCAGAGTTAGGGTTATCACCGAGTCGAGTCGGTCCCTTCACCACCACCGACACACCTCCCCCCCCCACCCCTACAGCCCATACACACACACACACACCCTCAAATCATCCATCCTTCCATCCTACCATCAATCCATCTCCATCCTCTCCTTCCCTGCCTCCCTCCCAAGCTCTGCCTGCCTCCCTCCGTGCCTGTCTCCCTCCGTGCTTGCCTCCCTCCCTGCCTGCCTCCCTCACAAGCTCTGCCTGCCCACCTCCCTCCCAACCTCCCACTGATTTGTGGCAGACGTATCTTTGTAAATTAATTTAAAGGCTGAAGCGTGATTAGCTAGCTACATGTCGTAAAATCTCCTTATAGACATTTTCTGTGATAAAACAAGGTGAGTGAGGGTGGACAGATAAGGGAATACTGTTCTGTAAACCTCACTTGGTTTTCCTTCGTCTGTGTCGTTATAGTTCAGTGACCCATGACTTTGAAAGTTTCAGACTAATAAATCATTTCTAAAACCAATGCTTTAATAGCTTTTTATTATCCTAATTAAACTAAACTAAATAAAACCGAAAATATACTGTAATATGATAGACATCTGCTATTTGAGAAATTATTTGTTATTGGAACAACTCCAGCGTGAGCGAGTGGACGGGTCTAATCCCTGTACACAGCACCATACGTTTCTCGTTTCAATTCGTCGCCACAGTTCAGTGACTACGGCTTCGAAATAATAAAATTAATAAATCAGTTCTAAAATAAGTTTTTTATATCTCTTATTATCCTAATAATGTTACTAATCTAAATATATAACCTAAAAATATATAATATGATGTAAATCCAATATTTGAGATAAATTTATGTTACTGGATCTGGCTTAAATACCAGCCTACTGGAGGGTGTATAGACCTAGTCTGCATTTATACAGTAGGCACCCAGTGCCGTTACATTTGTCTGTGTGCGAGTGACGTGTTTGTCCGCCGGTGAAAGAATAATCGTGGAATTTACCATTTTTTTTACTACAGCTTTATTAATATACAACAAGATGTCTCAAGGGCTTGCTAATCGTGCTGTATCTGCAAAGAGGAAGAGAAGTATTTTATCCATTGAGCAGAAATTAGACATGATAGAGAAACATGAACGTGGCTACTCTGTTACTAGGCTGGCAGCAGAATTTAATGTCGGGAAAAGTACGGTGTGTGATATCAAGAGACAAAGATAATATTAGGAAGTTTCTTGCTTCGAGTGATAGTGGTGCATTAAATAAAAGGAAAACAATAAAAGGTTCTGCAAATACGAATTTGGATGAAGCTGTGTATAAATGGTTTAACCAGGAGCGCTCTGTGGGGATGCCACTTGGCGGCGACGCCATCAAGACAGCAGCCGATAAATTTGCACAAAAGATGAACATTCCAGATTTTCGAGCAAGTGAAGGATGGTTGCAAAGATTTAAGAATAGACATAATATTAAGAACAGGAAAGTTTGTGGAGAATCATTAAGTGCAGATACGGATTCAGTCGAGCCATTTAAGCGTAAATTAAATGATTACATAATAACAAATGATCTAAGGCGTTTTCAGGTATACAATGCCGATGAAACAGGCTTTAAACGGAAATGCTTGCAGAACAACACTTTGGCATCTAGGCTAGATGAGAGTGTTCCTGGCCGTAAGGTAAACAAAGAAAAAGTTTCTGCCATGCTGTGTGCAAATGCAGACGGAAGTCACAGAACAAAGTCCGCCATTGTGGGGAAGTCAAAAAACCCACGTGCTTTGAAAAATTTAATGAACAAGCTACCTGTGGTCTACTACAGCTCTAAAACAGCTTGGTTTACTGGAGATATTTTTGTAGACTGGTTAAAAAATCATTTTTGCAAAGAAGTTAGAGATTTTCAGGTAAAGAAGTGTGGAGTGAGACGGAATGATGTCAAGGCATTACTCTTGGTTGACAATGCCCCAGCTCATGTAGGGCTCGACAAATTAACGTCACATGATAGACGCATCAAATGTATGGCCTTGCCTCCCAATACCACCTCTCTGATCCAGCCAATGGATATGGGTGTTATATATGCAATGAAAAGGCTCTACAAACGAGCAATAAATAAAGAAATCATGGTGGTGTTTGAGTCAGATGAAGACAAAAGACAAGGAACCGATTCGCGAGGTCAAGCAACACTGGAACATTACCAAAAATACTCAATTAAGGAAGGCATTTACAACTGGGCTAAAGTTTGGGATGAAGTTCAAGAGTCAACATTAAGAAATTGTTGGAAAAAACTCCTGTTGCTTGATCATGCTGATGAAGTGACTGAGGAAGAAATAGATTTTGAAGGATTTTCAAATGATATTTATCAAGAACTGCGTGCCGCTGGTGAGACGGAGTTGACGCTGAACGATGTGGAGGAGTGGTTAGATATTGATGCAGTCGATCCACCCATTGGTCATTTAACAGATGATGAGATTATACAAAATGTTACTGGCACTGTTGACGACGACGGAAAGGAAGATGAGGATGAGAATGATAGCAGTTTACAATCTGCTACGTGTGCTGACGCATTGTTCCATGTTGAAAAACTACTTGATATTGTTTCACAAACTGACAATCCAGAGCTACCAGGCTTTTATCAACACCTAAGGACGATGAAAGATATTTGTCTCAAGGACATGACACAAAGAAGGAAACAAATGAAAATGAGTCAATATTTTTCACGAACTAGCAGCAAATCAACCAGCACAGCCGTACCCAGCACCAGCACAGCCGTTCCCAGCACCAGCACAGCCGTACCCAGCACCAGCACAGCCGTACCCAGCACCAGCACAGCCGTACCCAGCACCAGCACAGCCGTACCCAGCACCAGCACAGCCGTACCCAGCACCAGCACAGCCGTACCCAGCACCAGCACAGCCGTACCCAGCACCAGCACAGCCGTACCCAGCACCAGCAGAGCTGTACCCAGCACCAGCACAAAAGCAGCTGAAGCCAACACAGCAGCAGCGAGCACCAGCAAAGCTGATGCAAACATCTAAAAACATCGTGTGTGAAGTGAACAATTAGAATAAGTGTTAAATTTAAGTGTGTACATAGTGTTAAAATTAAAGTTGCAATAATTCTAATGTACAATAGTTTTCAAGAACTGTATTGTAGTACTCAACATACAGCAAAACCACTTTTAATAATACAGTGCTAATGGCTTAATGCACTGCAGTACCTATTTACTGTAGAGCATTCACAACTTCACAAAACTTCATGATGGACATAACTCCAACAATAAGGTAAATACATGAATTACAGTATTTTTAGTAGAGTAGTAAAATATAGGTACAGTAAGTAATATGATACAATGCATTTTTATTGTGTACAAGAAAAAAAAAAGACACTGACGCAAACACCTCTTGAAGGTCACCTCTTGCAACGAATCCAACGCTCCAACGAACTGGGGGTGGTCCCATATAGTACGTTGAATCGAGGTTGTACTGTACCTAAGTGTAATTACCTAAGTGTAGTTACAGGATGAGAGCTACGCTCGTGGTGTCCCGTCTTCCCAGCACTCTTTGTCATATAACGCTTTGACACTACTGACGGTCTTGGCCTCCAACACCTTCTCACTTAACTTGTTCCAACCGTCTACCACTCTATTTGCGAAGGTGAATTTTCTTATATTTCTTCGGCATCTGTGTTTAGCTAGTTTAAATCTATGACCTCTTGTTCTTGAAGTGCCAGGTCTCAGGAAATCTTCCCTGTCGATTTTATCAATTCCTGTTACTATTTTGTATGTAGTGATCATATCACCTCTTTTTCTTCTGTCTTCTAGTTTTGGCATGTTTAATGCTTCTAACCTCTCCTCGTAGCTCTTACCCTTCAGTTCTGGGAGCCACTTAGTAGCATGTCTTTGCACCTTTTCCAGTTTGTTGATGTGCTTCTTCACCCTTAAAGTGCGCATCACTTCATATGAAGTGTAAATCGTTTTACCAGTCAACTGCGCTTCACTTCACATGAAGTGTATGGGTACCGCGCACGATTTGAATGGCCCGCGGTGTAGCTGGGGGTCCCATACGCTGCCCAGGGGCTCTAGTAAACAGCGGCCATTTTGAAAAAAATTCCCGCTCACGATCCGAAGGCATGGGAGGCCTCAGTTTAGCGAGAGTCACCATGGCGAGCGCACGGTCAAACGCCTCACGGGCACGCACCACTCAGTCCCTCACCCCAGAGCAAATAGCCCACGAATTATTCTCTGAAGGTGAAGAAAGTGTGTTTGACGATTCAGACAACGATGAGGATTATACACAGTCGTCGGGTGATAGTAGCAGCAGCAGTGAAAGTGAGAATGACCGCCATGCCATGGCGAGGCCTATACGCTCTCCCATGCCTCCTCGCCCATTTTCTACCCCAATTCTACCACGACCTCACAGTTCCTGTGGATATTTTCTGTTTGAGGGTGACGAGTCAGAGGGAGGTGACTCCTTTTCTGGGTTTAGTGACTCAGATCAAAGTTTTATTGAGCCTGTGGCTGGTACCAGTGGTGTAACTGGGCGAGAAATTGTCGCGTCAGCAGCATCTCGCCCGGCCAAGCGCCACCGCATGGCACCACATGAGGGACCAAGACCCTCGTGTTCACGTGCATCCACCTCACGTGCATCCACCTCACGTGCATTCACCTCACGTGCATCCACCTCATGTGCATCCACCTCAAGTGCATCCACCTCACGTGCACCCACCTCACGTGCACCCACCTCACGTGCACGTAGCCGCCGTGCTTCTCGCAGACGGTATTCAGCTCCTGGTCGCCGGTATGCATCGCTTCCTCGCCGTCTTTCCTCTGCATCTCGCAGGACGCCTGGTGTACTTGAGTGGAGTGATGGTGACGATTTTATTCCTAATATTCCTCACTTTGACGATAAAGATGTAGGGATTACAAACCTTTTCCCTAATCAAGGTGAGGACATTGCTGAGATGGAATATTTTACAGCATTCTATGATGAACCACTCATGGAATACATTGTACACCAAACGAACCTGCATGCTGCTTACCTGATTGAGAGGGAAATCACAGAATTTTCACGACTGCAGCGTTGGAAAAATACCACAGTGGCGGAAATGTATGTGTTTTTGGCACTCTGTTTGTTGATGAAGCACTGTCACAAACATGCAATAAATGACTATTGGAGCAAGGACAAGACAATACCAACACCTTTATTCGGGAAATATATGTCACGAGACAGGTTTCAGATACTCCTCAGGTGTCTACATTTTGGAAGTGTTCAGGACCGAACACCTGATGATAGACTGTGGCGAGTGAGGCACTACATGAACGATGTTATTGGAAAATTCAGAGATTTTTACGTACCAGCACAGAAGCTGGTGGTTGATGAATCTCTCATACTTTTCAAGGGACGTGTTCCATTCAAACAGTACATTCCCTCAAAACGAAACCGATTTGGCCTGAAATTTTTTGTTCTTTGTGATTGTGAGACAGGATACGTGTTACACATGATTCTGTACTCGGCTAGTGATGTAGACATTCCCGGTAACGACGAACATGGATTCTCGGGGAGTGTAGTGAAGACCATCATGGCTCCGTGGATGAACAAGGGACACATTTTATACACATAATTACTATACAAGTCCCTTGCTAGCTCGGTTCTTGCTAGAAAATAGAACCGGATTGGTTGGTACAGTAAAGCCACAACGAAGGGAAATGCCTGTGTTTGACAACGACATTGCAGTTGGTGAGTGTCAGAGAAGGAAAAGTGATAACATTCTGTCAGTTCGGTGGAAAGACAAAAGAGAGGTGAACTTGTTGACAACAATTCATGATGGAACAATGGTGAACAGTGGGAAAGTGAGCCATAAAACAAACGCACCACTATATAAGCCAGACTGTGTTTTAGACTATAATATCAACATGCGGTTGATTGATAAATCAGACATGATGATTGGCACTGCAGAGTGTGTGCGGAAGACATGTAGGTGGACGAAAAAAGTGTTCTTCCATCTTGTGGACATGAGCATGCTGAACTGTTTCAACATGTACCTTGTGAGAACTGGACGTAAGCCCACTTTCCGTGACTTTGTATTTGATGCTGCAATACAGTTATTAGGAAAGTTTGCAAAAGATGTCCCAGGTATTCAGCGGCCCATCATAAACCCACTGTTGCAGCATGCTGGTACTCCACGCCTCGCTCACACTGAAGGCTTCCTAGCACACAAACTTAAGTATTTGCCACCTGGTGTGAAGCGTGCAATAGCCCAACGTGATTGCTTGGTGTGTAAAACAACGACATGTAGAGACAAGAAACGGAAGCTTGTGCAAACATGGTGTGAAACGTGTGGTATCCCATTATGTGCTGTCGACTGCTTCAATGACTACCACAGTCTAGAAATCTTCTAAGTGTGCTTCAAAGTGTGTATTGCGTGTGCGAGTGTGTAAATATGTAAACATATAAGCAGATAGCGTGTGCGTGTGTGTAAATATATACAAATATAAGCAGAACATACAATATAATAGACTGTAATGACATATTATATTGCCGTAATTGAAAACATTTGTGTGCGGCTGTGTATACTCAAATATGCAACAATTATTGATACAAAATATGTTCAAACAGTATTTGAAACACAATTAGTGAAAAAAAATTAGATAAAATGCGCTTAGACATTGTAAATAAATAGTGCGAAAATATATTTGTGGCAACTCTGGCTGTTTGAGGACCGCGCCCAACACCTCCCGGGCGTGTACTGCATGAGCGAACATGCAGATTGTGACGTCATCACCGAGCTTCTCGGCTCTATTGCAACAAAAGTAAGTACAATAGAATTTTTTTTTTTTTCCCGTGATCAGTGAACAGAACTTAACAGATTAGCAAAAAAAAAAAAATTTTTTTTTTTTTCAAAATGACATGCGCCTGTGCGGATGGCAGGATATTAGACCCCGAGCATGTTAAGGGTTAAGATATGGGCACCACACAACAGCTGCATATTCTAGCTTTGGCCTAACAAAAGTCATGAACAATTTCTTTAGTATATCGCCATCCATGTAATTAAATGCAATTCTGAAGTTAGAAAGCATAGCATAGGCTCCTTGCACAATATTCTTTATGTGGTCCTCAGGTGATAGTTTTCTATCTAGAACCACCCCTAGATCTCTTTCTTTATCAGAATTCTTTAAATATTTCTCACATAATATATAGGTTGTGTGGGGTCTATGTTCTCCTATTCCACATTCCATAACATGACATTTATTAACATTAAATTCCATTTGCCAAGTGGTGCTCCATATACTTATTTTGTCCAGGTCTTCTTGAAGGGCATGACAATCATCTAAATTTCTTATCCTTCCTATTATCTTAGCATCATCAGCAAACATGTTCATATAATTCTGTATACCAACTGGTAGATCATTTATATAGACAATAAACATCACTGGTGCAAGAAATAAACCCTGTGGTACTCTACTTGTGACATTTCTCCATTCCGATACATTGCCTCTGATTACTGGCCTCATTTTTCTATCAGTCAGAAAAATTTTCATCCATGATAGAAGCTTACCTGTCACCCCTCCAATATTTTCCAGTTTCCAGAACAACCTCTTATGTGGAACTCTGTCGAAAGCCTTTTTTAGGTCCAGATAGATGTAGTCAACCCAGCCATCTCTTTCCTGTAATATCTCTGTGGCTCGATCATAGAAACTGAGTAAATTCGATACACAGGATTTTCCAGATTGAAAACCATACTGTCTGTCTGATATTATATCATTTCTCTCCAGGTGTTCTACCCATTTAGTTTTGATTAGTTTTTCCAATACTTTCACTATTACACTTGTCAATGATACCGGTCTATAATTAAGGGGGTCTTCCCTGCTTCCACTTTTGAAGATTGGAACTATGTTAGCCTTTTTCCACACATCAGCTACAACTCCTGTATACAGGGATGCCTGAAAAATCAGTTGAAGAGAAATGCTGAGCTCAGGTGCACATTCTCTCAGAACCCATGGTGAAACTCCATCTGGACCAACTGCTTTGTTCTTATTTAGCTCCTTGAGCATTTTTTCCACTTCGTCTCTAGACACCTCTATGTGCTCTATGTTGTTCTCTGGAATTCTTATTTTATCTGGTTCCCTGAAGATTTCATTTTGTACAAACACACTTTGGAACTTTTCATTTAATGTTTCACACATTTCCTTTTCATTTTCCGTGAATCTATTTCCCATTTTCAACCTCTGTATATCATCCTTTACCTGCAATTTGTTGTTTATGAATTTATAGAATAGACCTGGTTCTGTTTTACATTTGTCTGCAATCCCTTTTTCAAAATTTCTTTCTGCCCCTCTCCTCACTGCTGTGTAGTTGTTTCTCGCATCTTTGTATCGCTGGTATGTTTGGGGGTTTGGCCCTCTTCCTGTATCGATTCCATTTTTGTGTCTTTTGGTCTCTGGCCCTCTCGCACTTTCTGTTGAACCAATCCTGTTTCCTAGTTCTACTTCTCAGTTTTGGTATAAATTTTTTTGTGCCTTTATCATATATTTCACAAAACTTGACATACATCTCATTCACTTCCTTGCGTAGCAACAAGTCTGTCCAATTATACCCACTAAAAAAATTTCTAAGGTTGCCATAATGTCCTCTCCTAAAGTCAGGTTTTTCAATTGCACCAACCTTCATATTTTCTTCCAGATTATAACGCATTGCATACTTTATTCCCAAAAAGACATGGTCACTTTTAGAGGTGTCTAGAGACGAAGTGGAACAAATGCTCAAGGAGCTAAATAAGAACAAAGCAGTTGGTCCAGATGGAGTTTCACCATGGGTTCTGAGAGAATGTGCACATGAGCTCAGCATTCCTCTCCAACTGAATTTTCTGGCAACCCTGTTTACAGGAGTTGTAGCTGATGTGTGGAAAAAGGCTAACATAGTTCCTATCTACAAAAGTGGAAGCAGGGAAGACCCCCTTAATTATAGACCGGTATCATTGACAAGTGTAATAGTCAAAATATTGGAAAAAATAATTAAAACTAAATGGGTAGAACACCTGGAGAGAAATGATATAATATCAGACAGACAGTATGGTTTTCGATCTGGAAGATCCTGTGTATCGAATTTACTCAGTTTCTATGATCGAGCAACAGAGATATTACAGGAAAGAGATGGTTGGGTTGACTGCATCTATCTGGACCTAAAAAAGGCTTTTGACAGAGTTCCACATAAGAGGTTGTTCTGGAAACTGGAAAATATTGGAAGGGTGACAGGTACACTTCTAACATGGATGAAAAATTTTCTGACTGATAGAAAAATGAGGGCAGTGATCAGAGGCAATGTATCGGACTGGAGAAATGTCACAAGTGGAGTACCACAGGGTTCAGTTCTTGCACCAGTGATGTTTATTGTCTACATAAATGATCTACCAGTTGGTATACAGAATTATATGAACATGTTTGCTGATGATGCTAAGATAATAGGAAGGATAAGAAACTTAGCTGATTGTCATGCCCTTCAAGATGACCTGGACACAATAAGTATATGGAGCACCACTTGACAAATGGAATTTAATGTTAATAAATGCCATGTTATGTAATGTGGAATAAGAGAACATAGACCCCACACAACCTATATATTATGTGAGAAATCTTTAAAGAATTCTGATAAAGAAAGAGATCTTGGGGTGGTTCTAGATAGAAAACTATCACCTGAGGACCACATAAAGAATATTGTGCGAGGAGCCTATGCCACACTTTCTAACTTCAGAATTGCTTTTAAATACATGGATGGCGATATACTAAAGAAATTGTTCACGACTTTTGTTAGGCCAAAGCTAGAATATGCAGCAGTTGTGTGGTGCCCATATCTTAAGAAGCACATCAACAAACTGGAAAAGGTGCAAAGACATGCTACTAAGTGGCTCCCAGAACTGAAGGGCAAGAGCTACGAAGAGAGGTTAGAGGCATTAAATATGCCAAAACTGGAAGACAGAAGAAAAAGAGGTGATATGATCACTACATACAAAATAATAATAGGAATTGATAAAATCGATAGGGAAGATTTCCTGAGACCTGGAACTTTAAGAACAAGAGGTCATAGATATAAACTAGCTAAACACAGATGCCAAAGAAATATAAGAAAATTCACTTTCGCAAACAGAGTGGTATACGGTTGGAACAAGTTAGGTGAGAAGGTTGTGGAGGCCAAGACCATCAGTAGTTTCAAAGCGTTATATGACAAAGAGTGCTGGGAAGACGGGACACCACGAGCGTAGCTCTCATCCTGTAACTACACTTATGTAATTACACACTGTCACACAGTGCAGTCGTATCCACCATACTGAAAGCATTGCACCTGTTTTCCTTAGCTCGCTATCACCAACCTACATAGCAGTGTGAAACAGTGGCATTTTCCTTCATTTTGCCTTCACTGTGCCACACACTCCAGTTCTATTATCAAGCAAGAACCTAGTTAGCAAGGGACTGGTATAATAGTTATGTGTACAATATGTGGCCCTTGTTCAGATATGGTGCAAGCAGTGACTTCACAACACTTCCTGAGAAGCCATGTTGGTCATTAGATCATGTTTAACACAATTTCTGTTTCAGTCACACAATACAAAGAATTTCAATCCAAATCAGTGGCGCTTGGAGGGAATATACTGCTTGAAGGCAAGATGTCCTTTGAAAAGCACAAGGGATTCGTCAATCACTAACTTCCGAGCTAGTACGTAGAAATCCCTGTACTTTCCAATAAGTTCAATCAGGACGTGCCTTATCTTCCAAAGTCTATCATCATCATTCTGGTCTTCATCATTTACAAAATGAAGACACCTGAGGATTATCGCAAATCGGTCTCAAGACACATACTGCAACCCCGCGATTATCCGGGATTCAAACATCCGGAAAACGCCCTTATACGGCCAAAATCATGATCGGACAAAGTTATCACAATATCTGGCCAAAATGGCCACAGGAACCGGATAAAAGCTGGTTTGGCCAGATGAAAATTCGGCCATACCGTATTAATCCCGTCTGTGGCTCTAGACGCATGGTGGAGGAGGGGGTGGGGTGGGAAGGGGTGGGGTTATGGTGGGAGGGAAGCGTCGGGAGGGACCACCTGGGTACAGGAATTACCATTAATTTTAGAACAATTAATCATAGCCAAAAACAAATGAAATAAGTACTAGTAATTATGTAATAACAAATAAATAAGTTACCTAAAAGCAATGTGCACAGGCTGAAGTTTCCTTAAAAAATATTGAGAGTTTTTTTCTCCTGGCGGCCTACGTAATGTGCTATAGCTGCCCCACCCCAAGTGGACCCGTCCAACACTGGTCAACCCATGTGCGTCCGTCCCTCGTGTTATACACAGTGCTGCGCCATTAGTAAAATATTTTTTTTAAATAACTTTTATTTTCATAGTAACTTTAAACATTTTTGGCCAAGACTATGTCTGGTAGCAGCATCAATCGTTCTGGAGATGTTAAGAGGAAGAAGGTTGTCCTAGACAAGTTATGTGTTGTTCAACCAGTGAGGCGTCACAGGCAGCCAAGTGCCTTCAACAAGTGAGGCGTCACAGGCAGCCAAGCGCCTTCAACAAGTGAAGCGTCACAGGCAGCCAAGCGCCTTCAACAAGTGACGCGTCACAGGCAGCCAAGCGCCTTCAACAAGTGAGGCGTCACAGGCAGCCAAGCGCCTTCAACAAGTGAGGCGTCACAGGCAGCCAAGCGCCTTCAACAAGTGAGGCGTCACAGGCAGCCAAGCGCCTTCAACAAGTGAGGCGTCACAGGCAGCCAAGCGCCTTCAACAAGTGAGGCGTCACAGGCAGCCAAGCGCCTTCAACAAGTGAAGCGTCACAGGCAGCCAAGCGCCTTCAACAAGTGAGGCGTCACAGGCAGCCAAGCGCCTTCAACAAGTGAGGTGTCACAGGCAGCCAAGCGCCTTCAACAAGTGAGGCTTCACGGGCAAGTGAGGCGCAAGCAAGTGCCTTTAACAAGTGAGGCGCAAGCAAGTGCCTTTAACAAGTGAGGCGTCACAGGCAAGCCAAGAACCTTCAACAAGTGAGGTGCATGCAAGCGTTTCAACAAGTGAGGCGCATGCAAGCGTTTCAACAAGTGAGGCGCATGCAAGCGCTTCAACAAGTGAGGCGCATGCAAGCGCTTCAACAAGTGAGGCGCATGCAAGCGCTTCAACAAGTGAGGTGCAAGCAAGCGCCTTCAACAAGTGAGGCGCAAGCAAGCGCCTTCAACAAGTGAGGCGCAAGCAAGCGCCTTCAACAAGTGAGGCATCACAGGCAAGCCAAATGCCTTCAACAAGTGAGGCTTCACAGGCAAGTGAGGCACAAGCAAGTGCCTTTAACAAGTGAGGCGTCACAGGCAAGCCAAGAACCTTTAACAAGTGAGGCGCATGCAAGCGCTTCAACAAGTAAGGCCTCACAGGCAATCCAAATGCCTTCAACCAGTGAGGATTCAGCAGCTGGCAGTCGAAATTAACTTTGCTTAATGAACTGTACAGTAATTTTAAGTGTTAATTTTAGTGTTGTGTTAGTATAGGTTACGTAAATTGTTAAGAATTCTTAACCTCAAGATGTGTGGCATCAATCAAGAAGACGAACACCAACAAGGTAAGTTGAGGTTTCTAGTAGAATATTTAATAATTATATGTGGCAAGGCAATTCAAATAATGTTGTTTGTAGTATAAAAATACTAGTTGGAAGTAGTTAGTTTTGGACTCGTAGGTGAAAAAGTGCCATTATCCGAAAAATGTGATAATCCGGCTGGGGGTCCTCACATATAGTCCGGATGATCGAGTGGAGACAGTATTTGCCGAACATTGGTGTTGGAACAGTATGGTCTTTGCTCCAATAATGGTCAAGTACGTGTTTGATACAATGTTTCATCAACATACACAGTGCCAAAAACACATACATTTCACCCACAGTCGTATCTTTCCATCGCTGCAAATGTGAAAAATCGGATAACTCTTCCTCGTCAATGAGATCAGCCGCATATTTATTCGTTTCCTGAACAATATATTCCACCAGCGGCTCATCAAAGTATGCGGTAAAATAGTCCATTTCACACATATCTGCACCTTTATCAGGGAAAAGGTCTGATAAAGGTCTGTAATCCCAACAACTGAATTATCAAACACAGGAATTTGTGGAACAAAATCTGTCCCATCACTCCACACAAAAACACCTGGTGTCTTTCAAGAGCCAATAGCGACACCACAGCGAGGAAACCGTGGACCAGGAGCTGAAGCAGGTCTAGGAACAGTAGGGGTGGGCAGGGACGATGACGGAAAATTACTTAATGCTGAGGGTCTTTGTTCATCAGCGTCTCCATGTGGTGCCATGTGATGCCACATGGCTGGACCAGATGCTGCTGACTCGACAAAATATCACTTGGCAACACCACACACTCCACTGCCACTAGCACCGAAACTATTTTCCGATTCTAAGTCACTAAAACCGGAAAATGATTCACCTTCCTCAGACTCGTCGACCAAAACATCAATGTCCTGCAAGGTAGCACATGAACTGTGGGGTCTGGCACAAAGTGGAGTTGAGTGAGGCGAGGAGGCATGGGCGAGATGCTAGGCCTAGCCCTGGTAGAGCCAGCATGTTCACACTTGTTGTCGGTCGTATCCACCTCTGAGGGCTGTGTGTCATCATGATCAAGGTCCGAGTCGTCAATATCAGATTTATCACCATCCGGGAACAAATTCTTATTAATTTCGTCCTCGGTCAGAGGTCGCGAGGAACACCTCGTTGAGCGAGGTCGGTCGTTGGAACTTGATGCGCTCGCAATGGTGTCCGCCGGATAACTGAGGCTTCTACACAATGGCGGCCTACGCGGGATTTTTTTCCCAGGTGGTGTTTGTTTATGGTTGGGTGCGGCTCACCGATGATTACCCCTATCCCACGCAGGGCGTTTAAATTATAGCGCTAGACATGAAAACAGCTATTAATGTATTGTGCGGTTTCGGTTTGTTACTGAAATCATCTATATATGTATTGTGCAGTTTAAGGGTTAAATGTGAATGGTGCAAAGAGCTAAACCCCGAGAACTCAGTAAAAGAGCTACTCGAAGTGACCAGCCCTAAAGAGCCACGGATCGCAGAGACCCCCCCCCCCCCCCCTTCCCTACCAGTTAAGACAATGAACCACCAGACAGCAGTCCGAATGGAGCCAAATCACAGAGCCCCGAGACAACCGATTCTTCCGCAGCACCTGCTATAAAGCCGCAAACCCCTGCACCGTGCTGTGAGCCCAACGTCCCTTGCCGGCCTGATGAGTAATTACCTAAGTGTAATTACCTAAGTGTAGTTACAGGATGAGAGCTACGCTCGTGGTGTCCCGTCTTCCCAGCACTCTTTGTCATATAATGCTTTGAAACTACTGACGGTCTTGGCCTCCACCACCTTCTCACTTAACTTGTTCCAACCGTCTACCACTCTATTTGCGAAGGTGAATTTGAGTGCTGGTCACCAAACCCCAGTTGAGAGATGAGGCATCTATAAATACATTAAGCAAGTGTAGGGGAAGGCGCCAAACCACCGAACCCCGAAAAACCTGATGAGGAAGCCGGAGATGCAGCAACCAACGCAAAGAACTCCGGGGGTCGAACCTAACGATGGCGAGAACGACGAAAGGGGTTGCCCGGAAGATACCAGAATAGCTTCCAAAGCCAAACCCTGCCCAGCGGGTAAACCAGCAAGGCAAAGTTCAGGCTTCCGCACAGTTTGAGCAACCGCCGAGTGACTTGGGCCCTCCTGAAAAACAGACGACGAGACTGCAGCCGGAGCAAAGCCACAGGAGGAAGAGAAATGGACGCAGTCCAAGAATCCCAGCCAAGTCCGAACCCCTAGATGGAACCAGATGGGACTTTTTCAATTCACCAGGAACCTGAACCCAGCAAGCTGGGAAAAAGCAACGTCCCTGGCTAGCAGACAAGCAGACCATTTCAGACTGGTTGGTGTGGAAGCCCACACCAACCAGCCGTAGAGGTAGGCCAGAAACAAAAACAGAAACCCCTAGCAGACGAAGATTCAAGGCAAATGAAAGGCAATGACAGTGGTAAGCCTGAAAGCGGTAAACGGCAAGCCTGACCAATACGCATCCTTGAGGTCAAGAGATATCATCCAAGTGCCCGGCTCAAGAAGAAGCTGGACCTGGGACAAGGAAGTCAACAGAAAGGAGAGGCAAAGAATCCAATGGGTTCCAATCCAAAGAATTGACGGGTGATAAGTCCAGAATGAATTGCAGATCTGCACAGTATCCGTTTCGGAACCAAAAAGAAGCGGGAAACCCACTTGAGGGACAAAGACGTTTCAACTACACCCAAGCGAACCCACTCCAAGATGACCTGACAGAAATGGGAAAGAAGCCTGCCCCGCCACCCCGAAACCCTGACCAGGGAAGGAGCAGCAGCCTCCCAACGCCACCAAAGGCCGGTAGAGACGACACGCCAGCCAGCATCCCCCAATCAGACCGTCAAGTAGGAGCCCTGCAAAAGGGCCGTCACAACCTTCGAGTAGCCGACTTCAAGCAGAGGGACCTTCGAGTAACCGACTTCGCGTACAGCGACCTCCGCGCCGACCAGACAAAGAAGGCTCTTAACACTTTCTGCTGATGAGGACTCCGCCCGGAGTCCTGTTTCGCCTTACCGCTTCCGTGATGTGGACATAAATTTATGTCCTCATAAAAAATATTTCTATAAAATTCAATTTTAATCCGATTTACTTTGGGTTTGTTTCAAACTGCGCACCATGAGGCTCTCTTTCTCACCACTAGGCTGCATGGTACAATAAGTTCATGAAAGGTGTGGACCACTTCGATCAAATGGTATTACCATTTTACCCGGAAAACTCACAAGTGGACCTAAAAGATAACGTTTTATTTCCTGCAAATGGCTTTGCATAATGCCTTTGTTTTGTACAAATACAACACAACTAATAAAAAAAAGCTAACATTGCTACAGTTCCACGAGGTGGCAAATTGGGCCCTATTGTGCTGGGACCCGGAAGATTGGCCTCAAACAGCAACAGTATCTCAACACTTGCGGCACGCTCCAGACATAAATGATGACACAGGTCCTGCCTATGCTGACGCTATGCAAACTCCTGGACCATCTGGTGTGAGGCGGCCCTTGTTCACTTCAACACCTCAAGCTGAACCAGCAACCGAATCAGAACCCGAGATGTCTGGCACACTGCCATTTGACGAGACGGTTTTGTCAGATGACTCTGACTCAAATGTTGAACCTCCAGCGATTCAGTTGATTCTGAAAATCGCATGAACTACAAACTGAAACGAGTATTTTGATACCAGAATGAACACTGTATCACATAAACTGCCATAAGTAGACTCGAACCTTCGTAGATTTTTTTTTAGGTGTAGCGTGTGTCTGCATGAGTGTCCCAAACGGGTTGCAGGTGGGTGACTTTAGCCGTTTATACTGGTAATGCTTCCCCCATATCATGTATTATATGCATATGTCTGTTTAGGGAATTTTATTCAGATCAATGTACAACCAAAAATAACTGTGTGCAACAAGTATAAACTTGACAAACATAACAAAAGTAAAAACATTTTGTGTGTGTTTGACGCTCACTGATATGTTCCAGCGTTGTTTTATATTTGGCGCTATTCTATCTTACGCTTTGTTGATCTTTTTTACCTACGGGCTCATAGAACATTCTATTGCGAACACATTGACACAAAAATGAATGACGTACATAGAATAATAATGTCAGGAGAGTGAAATAAGTATAAACTTTCAAAGCGCCGTATCGCACATGTGTCGTCCCGTCACCGATACCGGGTAACAATTTCACCACTTCCCACACTCTTGCGGGTGGGCCGCAATCATTATTCTACGTTTATATTCATATCACCATGTTGGGAATTTCATTGCGAGTCCATTGATACCAAAATTAACGCTGTAGGACAAGTGTGGAGTAACAATTACCTCCACACTTGTCCTACAGCGTTAATTTTGGTATCAATGGACTCGCAATGAAATTCCCAACATGGTGATATGAATATAAACGTAGAATAATGATTGTGGCCCACCCGCAAGAGTGTGGGAAGTGGTGAAATTGTTACCCGGTACTCCACACTTGTGGAGTAACAAGTAACAAAGTATGGAGTATGGAGTAACAAGTATGGAGTAACAATCCCAAGAGTAAAAACATTTTGTTGCTGTTGGGCGCTCACGGCGAGTCATCTTCGTAGTTATTTATTTGGTGCTGGTATCCCTATATGTTTCGTGAATTTTTTTACTGATGTTCTAGAGAATTTTATTGCGAACACGTTGGTACCAAAATGAAATACGTAGCTTGAGAACTAAGGTCAGGAGAGTAAAAAGAGTATACACATTTTTGTTTTCACGCTTACGCGGTAAAAACGCCGCGCGCACATACCGCTTTTTTTTTTTACCTTCCCAGGGCGCGCGAAAGTGTTAAGGATGCACCGGTTCCAAAGGTGGTGGGTGCACCGGCCTACCTCGACTTACCGAAACCTGAGCCCTGGTACAACCTCCCCAAGAAGAGTGAGCACACCACCCCCGGAGCACCAACAAATCATATATAGGACGGCAACTGGTAGAAGATGCCGACAAAAAATGAATAACAGAGTACATGAACTCCGGAAATAATAGGGGGGGGGTTACAGAACGGCGACGAGAACTATAAACCCAGGGCACATACAGAATCTAAAGAGAGTGAGGACGGCCTGCCAACAAGCGAGGTGAGAGGCAAAAAACATAGCAACCGCTTTCCGAACGATTGGCGCAAATAGCTTCAATAAAGCAGCCGAAACCAGAACTCCAGCCGAAGGCCCCCACTCAACACCTCCACATCCTTCGGAAGCCAATTCGAGGACAGCTTGAGAAGACCAAAGAAGCGCAAGACCGAAGCCAAATGATCCCGAGTTCAATGGTCATCCGCCACCAAGGCAGCTGAAAGAGAGGGTGCTTGAGCATGCAACTGTTCCAGACCCACAGCACGAGAAAGTGCAGGGGCGAAGAGGCACGCATTCTAGAACTCCAATGAGCCCCCAAGAATACCTGCAACACCGAAGAAACCTCTCACCACTAAAGCATGCAGGTCCGGCAAAACCCACACCAAGCCCCAAAGAAAAGAAGGGGACAGTCTGCCAGCCAAAAAAACTTTGGAACCTCGTAACGCACCTAATATGGGGAAGAAGACCCGAACTTAAAAGGAGCCAGATCCATTAACGAGGCATAAACCGTGTCTCACAGGAGGTACGCACCAAGGGCCTCCCAAACTTCCACAGAGGAAATCCAAGAGGAAGGAAACCTTCAGAAGGATGCTTCCGAGGAACCCAAAGGCACCTGGAAATGAACCCGGGGGGGGGGGGGGGGGGGGGGGGGTTTAGCCTCCGCGACCGGGAACCATGCGCTCAGTCAACCCAAATGTGTATCAACAAATATCGTTAGTCGACGACACTATCATAAGTTGAGTAGCATTTTTCGATCAAATTTACATCGTAACTCAAAATTATCCTAAGTCGGGTCAATCATAAGTCGAGGTGCCACTGTAGAGAGAGCTCATATGGCCATTGCTCTCTGTGCCTCTCTGAGGACCAGGTTCTGGCTTGTGGCCCCCGATAGGCACTCGAACTCCAAGAACTGATTGCACCAAACTAATGTGGCACAGGTCAGTTTGATAGAGTCAGGGAGCCAACGGGACTTCCCACAGAAATGCAACATTTAATATAATGAAAAGCCTTTTTTCTAGTAGGTTCTCATCAGAACCTACTAGAAAAAAAATACCATTAAGTGAATGGTTACTCTATTCCCAAACTTGCTCTCCTTCCCATAATGCTTGGGGTCATTGCTTAGGTGGTGCATGAAAGGCATTAACTAGTGGTTGAACCTAGATAATAAGTATGTACATAATTCAAATCCAGGTTGAAAATCTTGAGCAAGCAGTTGCTAGTTTTTTCATGCTCAACCTTTCTTTTGGTTTTTCCTTTGGAATTCTGGTGATCTTGTATCCAGAGACTTCCTTATGCCTCTATTGAAGGGACTAGATTCTGATGCTGGTCTGATAGGTGCTTGTGATTCATTAGAGCCTGGTGTGGTATCTCAGGTTTGGAAGGGTCCAGATGAGTAGCTCAGAAGACACAAACTCACCAGGGAGAAGTGGTTTTAGGTTCAAAGGAGAATTTTTATGTTTTGATGTGGAATGTGGTACTACTTAATAATAGAAATGATTTTATGGCAAACTATTTTAGAATGCTGACTTTCTGCCTGCCACCCATTTTTCCTTACCACAATACAACTGCTAGCAGCAAAACTGTATTCTTCAGAAATAACTGAAAGGCTGGGGTTACTTACGGCAACAGCAAATGTCAGAAGCAGAAAGATGAACCGGAACCAGATCTCCAACTTGGTGAATGCTGGGTTGTAAGTCTTAAACTGTGGATAATGAAAAAACATTAAAAGTTGACATGAGCCAACTAAGAAATGAACAAAGCTAAAAATAAAGTTGTTATTTTAGCTTTCATGGACATGTTCCAAAGACAGCCTGGACTGAAACCTGGCCAGATCTATTAAGTATTTAAGTAACATTTTAAAAATACAAAATAGCAAGTGAGTTTTTATAACATGCTGCTTGTCATGACATTTAATGCAGCATGTTTTTATAACATGCTGCATTAAATGCCAATTACTATGTATAGAAATAATAGACTTTCTGTTGAGCTGTCTCACCGCATAGGCCCGATGGGCAATTGCCCTACAAGCATAGGACATGTTCATTATGGAAGCAGAATGTTTAAACATTTAGGTCTTGTTGCAAGCATACTCATATAATATAACCCTACAATCTGGTGTGGGACTAAATACTAAATATTTAAGATATATATTTCCAGGTGAATAACCATTTCAGCAGAAATGAAACGCAATGTTTTGAGTGGAGCACAAAAGAGGAAGACAGCTGCAGAGGTGAAAGGAAAAAATAGGAAAACTTTCAAAATTATCATCATGACTCAACACAGGTGCCGGTCGGCCGAGCGGACAGCACGCTGGACTTGTGATCCTGTGGTCCCGGGTTCGATCCCGGGCGCCGGCGAGAAACAATGGGCAGAGTTTCTTTCACCCTATGCCCCTGTTACCTAGCAGTAAAATAGGTACCTGGGTGATAGTCAGTTGTCACGGGCTGCTTCCTGGGGGTGGAGGCCTGGTCGAGGACCGGGCCGCGGGTACACTAAAGCCCCGAAATCATCTCAAGATAACCTCAAGATAACCTCAAGGTGCAATGACAGCCACTTTTACCATTCCTTCAGATATAGCATCCACATCAGCATCCATTCCTGCAATGTCAGCCACTAATACTGTTCCTTCAGATATAGCATCCACATCTATATACATTCCTGCTACCAATCATCCAGTCTCAGCAGATATACCATCATTGCCTGTTGCTGCTGCTGGTGACATTTTACAAGAGGAAATGCCCAAATCTGTAACAGTAAAACAGTTTGCAATCCAAGACACAGATCTGGGTCAATGGAACATTAACGATACTAACACAATAGTTTACTGGATTCGTAGTGAACCCTCATCATGTCAGAATCATGATAGCAACAATTCAAACTCATGCAGAGTGTATAAAATAGCTGGAGTAGAGAATACGAAGGAGAGGTATTTATCAAACAATGAGTTCAAACGTGAACTGTGGAATGGCAAGTATGTAAAACATGAATGGCTACTCTATTCACCATCCCAAGGTCGTTTGTACTGATTTGCATGTCGCCTATTGTCCAAGAAAGAATCTTCCTTTGCTACATTGGGCTCATTGTAGAACATGTATATGGAGAAGAAAATTAAAAGTGCATGACAACATATTTAATAAGGCATAAAGAAACTGGAAGTGAAGAATCTTAATACTTGAGCAACATCGCTCAGAGCAGGACTATTCACAATAAAATGTTGACACGAGTGGTTTCTGTAATTCGCTTTCTTGCCTCTAGAGGTTTGCCATTTCATGGAGAAAATCAGATACAGGGGTACCTCAGTTTATGAATTTAATCCGTTCCTGGAGACGGTTCGTAACCCGAAACTTCGTAAACCAAAGCGAATTTCCCCAATAAGAAATAATGGGAAATGAATTAATCCGTTCCCGACTCCCCAAAAAATTAACTTCAAAGTAAATTTTATACCTAATTCACCCAAATCTTCACTACAAAAGTATGTACAAGTTATTACTTACCTTTACTGATGACTCTTGTTGGCATATAGAAGATGGTAAGGAGGGGGGAGGTGTTGAGGTGTTACTGTTTGGAAGGGGAGTTCCCTTTCATTATAACATCAGGCAGTGAGGACTTCTCTGGGGTGCACACACTGGCACTTTTGCCTGCATACCACTAGGACCTGCTTCTGGCTCATAGGGCCAATAGGTCCTCTGCAGTTCCTCTGTACTTATGTCCTTATGTTCGTATGCACAAGGGGGACACAGGCGGAAGCTGAATACCCAAAGGAGCCACAGCCATGAAAATAACCTGATCAATGTCAGAGGAGATAGGATGCGGAAAGCACTAGGAAGCTACGTGGTGGAGGCAGACTCCACCCACAGGAGCAAACATAGATAAGACAGAGCCCAGGAGGCTCTGGAAACTGCACAACCGTCAACTGACAGGAGAGAGGTAGGGCCCAAAAGCCAGAGCTCAACCCCCACAAGCACAGCTAGGCAAGCACCCATACCAAAAGTCGAGAACCAGCACCTGGCCAACAGAGACGCCAGACATGACAATCTCACCTGCAGAGTAGCCACACGACCGTGCCAAAACGCAGGCGAGCCAAGCCAAGTAACATACCAGGATTACAATTTCGAGGTAAGCGTACATCAACTGCTTCCTTCACCAAATTCAATACTTGTTCACCACTAGTTACTCTTAGTGATTTTGGAAAGCGAACAAAAAGGGTCCTAAAATCAATGCTGGATTCCCGACCATCATGCTCTGCACGCAATTCCTCACTAATATTTATTTAAGTGTAGTTACAGGATGAGAGCTACGCTCGTGGTGTCCCGTCTTCCCAGCACTCTTAGTCATATAACGCTTTGAAACTACTGACGATCTTGGCCTCCACCACCTTCTCACCTAACTTGTTCCAACCGTCTACCACTCTGTTTAGGAAAGTGAATTTTCTTATATTTCTTCAGCATCTGTGTTTAGCTAGTTTAAATCTATGACCTCTTCTTCTTAACCCTTAAATGGCGCATAGCTATATACCATTTGACACCCACAGGCGCATACCAAAAAAAAAAAAAAAAAATTATTTTTTCTTCCTAACCTGTTAATTTGTGTTCACTGATCACGGGAAAAATAATAAAAAAATTGTAAGTGGCATATATTGCCCACTATAGGGCGGGGAATTCTGACAAAAATCAGGCGATGACTGAGCGTGCGTCCCAGGCGGTCTGTTGATCGCCAGCTGTCAGGCCGGAGTTTCCACAAAGAGATAATTACCTAATTATTCCAATGTCTCTGATTGATTTTTCGTAGTTTTTTTGCTGTAATATTATTCAATAGTGTGTAGTGTGATATATTTATATAATAAAATGAGTGAATCATCGCTGTACTCAAAAATATGGTGTGCATATTGTTGATTCAATTATGTTCATCAAACAGTGAACAAATCCTTTGTCAGTTATTACACTATATACACAGGTTATATATAAGTATCTACATGTTTTGTTCACCATGACGAACCACTAAGTTGGTATGTTGAGTGGCAGTGCCAGTGGCAGGCAGTGACTGCCTACCACTGGCTGCCACTCCTTCCCTCACCTCACTTCACCTCACCTGACTTGCCACCATTCTCCACCCACCATACTGTCTTTGCTTTTATATACAGACGTTACATATAAGTATTTACATGTTTTGTTCACCATAACTGTACATTTAAGCTTGTATGGTGAGTAAAGGCACAAAGACGTAGCTACTCACACAGTCAGCTGGTGGCGGCCGCTCTCAAGGCCAGACGCACTAATATTTCTCCTACAACAATACTGTTTGTGGTGTTATTACGCTATATACACACATTATATATAAATATCTACCCGTTTTATTCACCATACTTGTACAAGTAAACTGGTATGGTGCCCAAAGACCATCGTGGTCATCAGTAAACAACATGGTAAGTCCTGCAGACGACGCTCCTCCCTCACCAAAATGGCGGCTCCCAACCTCCTACTCTCGCTGTTATCTCACACTATACACACGTTATATATAAGTATCTACATTTGTGTTCACCATAGCGAACCACTAAGCTGGTATGGTGAGTGCAGTCAATAAAAGGTGGCCACACACACTCAAAAGACAACGCCACCTCCCTCCCACAGCATTACTCCTCCCTCCATGCTGCACAGCGCCAAATATCACCACAATCCTGCTATTATCAGAACCCTGGTCAGTTTTATCACAGTCAGGGGTCTTCTGTAATAATATCATTGCTACATAATAGCATGAACAAGTATATTATGGCATTTTTAGGCGATGCTGTGGTCACAAGCTGAACAGCAGTGCTGTGTGCATCAGGCTTGGTAGCTGACTCAATACTGAGGCCCCTAACACCCGGGAGTTTGGCCCACGATTTTTTTTTAAAATGGCGTCTGTTTATGAGAGCCCTGATGAAGGTGTGGTGAACCCCGTGTATCCGCGGGCCGTTTAAATCTTGCGTAGTACTCCAAAGCATCACATGATGCGATGCGCAATTTACTGCAAGTCGGTCAAAGCATCATATGATGCGATGCGAAGGGTTAAAGTTCCAGGTCTCAGGATATCTTCCCTATCGATTTTATCAGGAGCATCGCTAGTGATGCGCTCAAATGCCATGCATACTAGAGGCAGTAGGCATTGTATGCACAATGAACAAAATTCGGAAGTCTTAGGAGAAATACGTCCAGAGGCGCGTGCCCCGCAGAAGACGAGGAGCAGTACATAGGGGAAGGAGGAGGCACCACTCCGAGCCATCCCACAACCGGAAGCAGAGGAAGAACGAAGTGACGCCCCCATATATAAAATCCAGAACACCCCAGCATTCAGAGGGATACGATTGAAGGGAGAAACCGAGCAAGAAGCCATAGAAAACCGCGAGAAATGACGCGGACACAGGAGCATACCGCCCATAAACAAAACGCACACCCTGGTCCCAGCGCGCGAGGTACAAAATGCACCACCCGTCCACCGGGTGTCATGGCTCATACACCACGCGGACACACATATCGTACATACACATAACGAACAGACACATCGTATACACGCATCGTACAAACACCAGGAATGTGTACGTAACGAAGACGAGGAACGCTGAAACTGGAAGTAAAGACGATGTGAAAACAAAACAAGGCGAAACCGAAGCGAAAGAAGACACAGGACGGAAGGTAACCAATTAGGCCGACAAAAGACCAGAGGGAAACCACACCGGTAGTCAACAGACGTTTCAATAATATTGGAGGGTACAAAGAGACGCGCGAACCAATGAGAACCACGACAAGCAAGCACAAACGCACATGAGGTACATATGGACAAAAATAAACCTCTGATCAAGGGACATGCAAAGACCCCGATACGAAGGGAACAGTATAGCGATGTAAGCGCGAAAAGAGCAAGGAAAAAGGGGGCAAAACACACCCCCAGGAACGACGGGACCGACTAACCCGAACAGACACGGAACCGATATATACCCGAAACCAACAGGAACACAGAGGGGGAAGGAACAACCCCACTCCGAGGAACTGCCAGCCCCTCACCAAAGGTACTAAGACCCAAGAGGGGCAAACGGGGCCAAGGCCCTCCCCCAGGCAACCCCTCGCAAACCCCGGGAACCTCTACGGCAAGACCCGGGGCCGAACCACACCCCCAAAGCCCCAGCTTGATAAGGAAAAGTCGGGGCAGCCGTACAAACACTAAGGAAGGGAATCCACTGGTCAGACTCATACGGCACGGCTGGAGGAACCGACTCGAATGCCTCCGCTGCCACCCCGGAAGAGGAATTCCCCCGAAACCGCCCGAGTCTCAACACAACCAAACCCCGCTCCAACCCCCAAAACCCACCTATAGTTTGGAGCCGGAAGCAAGGGAGGAAGTGTGCTGAACAGAAGGGAAGGACGAGGAACGGAATGAGCCAGAGCCGAAGCGACCCCCACCCCCAAGTCCGGACCCTAACAACCAAAACGGGGCAGCCTCGGGGCATCTGGGGCCCTCAACAACCAAGAGTGTTGCAACAACCAACACCCAGCATGCAACGCCGCAGCCACCTGCACCCGATTATCATGACCAGTGGCCTGGGTGAATGAGAGCACGTACCAACACCACCTGTTGCACGACATCGGGTCATAAGAAACAATGACCCAAAAGGCAGCATGGCAGAGGCCCAACCGGTGAGTGTCACCCTGAGACAAGGGGAAGGAACAACCGTCAAACTTGCAGGATGCGAGGGGGGTGACTCCGGGGACACACCCATAGGACCACGGAGCCCCCGTGAGGTTTTCCGTGGCCCTTAGCCTGTGGTACACGCTAAGGGAAGCCCAGGCAGGGTACCACGAACTGGTGCCCAAATCTACCAAACAAACTTCTAAAAGCTAAACCCCCGGGATGTGTCCACTCATGGGGGCCAAGCAGGGAGTACCACCAACAGAAAACACCGAAATAAAAACACCTAGAACAGTAAAGGGGGACCATAAAGGCAGACCCCCACCAGGCAAAAACAAATATAAAAGAAAACCCCCACAAGAGGACAACATACCCTGGCGGAACAGAGCCGGCTACTGTCATTGGTGAAAACTAGCTGTACGGTACCCCCGCACCCCTACCAGTGATGAAAACTACCTCCTACCCAGAGACAAACAATGGCAACAAAACCCCAGCCGACTCCAAGGGCAGTCCAGTACCGAGCAGTAAACGACACAGCGGAGGTAGAACCGGTGGCCCCAAGGCCAGTATTTACAGGGCACCTAGGGAAGATAGCCCTAGGTGCATGCAGCCCGAGTACTGTGGAATCTCACTCTTGGCTCACACCCCACCGGTAGAGACAGTCCACACCACAAGGCACAGAACTGAAAAAAAAAGGAGCCAGAGGCACTCGACCAGCCAGTAATTCCATCAGCCAAGAACTGCCAGTTGGATTGCTGGTGTGGAGGATCTGGGGCTTTCCCTTACCCCTCCCGGGGAGAGGGGGGTTGCACAGACGGTGGTGTGGCGACGTGATGACGTCATGCTAGATTGATAATTTTGTTTGGGGAGTTCTGTCAACTCTTTCGGCTTTCGGTAGCAATATTTTCACTAGAATAGGGGGGTTTGTTTTGGGGCGCCTACCTTTCTGGGTGCCTATCCTGGTCGATGGCAGACATAGAATGCTCCCAACCACAGGAGGGTTTCTATCGGCCATTGCTCCTTATGCCTCTCTAAGGGGGCCAGGTTCTGGCTCGTGGTCCCCGGTAGGCAAGAACTCCTAGCACTTTGACTGATGCCAGAAAGGTATACATATCCATTCAACCTGGATAGCTCCTATACATATCCATTCAGCCTGGATAGTTCCGGGGAGCCAACGGGGCTCCCCCAGAAAATACTCCATTAACCCTCAAACCGCTAAGGGGCTTTCTGCCTTCAACACCCACAGATGCAACAAAAAAAATCCAAAAAATTCTTTCGTATTATAAAAGTGTTCATTTGTGTTCCCTGATCACGGAAAAAATAAAAAAAAAAATCGTTGGTAGCATATTTTGGGTGCAATAGGGAGGGGAAGTCTGGCAAAAAAAAAAGCGTTGAATGTAATATAATGCCATTTTCTGGGTGAGCCCCAGAGGCTCCCTGGAGCTTATCAGGGTAATGTATGTTATATTAGATCGGGACATTAGCTATGGAATTCGGACCTACCAGGGACCAGCACCAGAAACTGGCCCCTTCAGAGAGGTTTCAGGGAGCAATGGCCCTGAAAAATCCCCTTGTAGTTGGGGGTTTTCCTTATCTGCCATCGACCAGGGTTAGGCACCCAGAAAGGTAGGCATAACAAAACAAACCCCTCATGGTAAGAAACTAAAACAAAAACCGAACAGAGGGGTAGAAGCTCCCTACAATCCCAAGGAAACAAGCAAAAATCACACTTTACTGCTGAGCCAATTGTCCACGTAGCCCCCCGCCCCGAGAGGGAGAGGGGGGGGCCCAGACCTTACCGCGCTGTCTGCCTATCACCAGTTCGGAAGCTAACTAAGCTTCAACCAATGCGAAAAAAAAACACCGACCGATGAGAGGGAGGGTTGCCAGGGAGCCTCCGGGGCTCACCCAGAAAATGGCGCTTCATTACATTCAACACTGATTTTCTGTGGGGAGTCCCTACGGCTCCCTGGAGCTTCATACCCAGAGAAGGAAAAGAAAGGGCTGACCCGGGAGGCAGCCGCCACAAACTCCACAACGCGAAGTCAGGACAACAGGCAGCAACCTGCAACCCAAAGCAACACAAAAACACATAGGAGCAGACACACTCATAAATGAATGGGCGGCCAGGAACCTGTAGGACCCCCAAATCCTCACACCCGAAAGGAGCCCAAGACGCCAGCGAAAGTTGCAAACGTCCGAACGGCATGGGCGCAAGGACAGATCTCGGGCTAGTAGACTTAAGAAAACTGTGGAGACCTGGGAGACCCGAGCCCTGAACAGGGAATGTGGGGAACCGGATGAACCCAAAGCGTATCCCCAGCCACGGCGTGCAGGTAACGGCGAAGAGCCGCAACTGAACAACACATACGAGTATAGTTCTCATCCTGTAACTACACTTAGGTAATTATACATGTGGCACCCCCCCAGCCGAACCAACCATGCATCAATAACCCAAGGACCCCTCCGGAAAGCAGCTGTCTCGACCGTCACCAGAAGGACGGAGAAAGGCTGCAAGCGTACAAACCTACCACCAGTACCTAAAGAGCAGAAACCTTTGTGCCGGAGGAGAGCGGAGGCTCCCTGACCCGACCCAGAGGCCAATGTCAACAAAGTATGGCCTTTGAAAAACAATCTTGAACCGACGGGGCTACCACAAACTGCGGAGAGGAAGGATAAAAGGGCACCTGATCAAGGACCAGAATGTTTCAGGCGGCGCATGAGTAGGCCGGAGGTGAAACACAACAAGAGAAGCGTACGGAACGAGATGGATGTGATGTCCGCCCCGAACACAAGCCAGATCGGCTCCGCCAGCGCAGCACAATACGAGGCGACAGTAAGAAGCATCAATTAACAGTCCTGAAAACCCAAGAAAGTACAAGACAACCCGATGTGAAAGAGAAGACAACCTACGAAGAGTAAGAAAATGGCAAATAGAAATGCCAGGAACATCACACTGTCACCGAGACGAAGCTCGTAGGTGGGACACCATCAACTAAGCCACCTGATCACCATAAAGATGGCAATACACCCGCGTTAGCAGAGCAGACGCTTAGAGCTGAGGAGAAGGCCGAACCAGTCACGTACAGGACCGGTCCGACCTGCCGAAAGAGTCGGAGCCGCAAGAAACGCCCTGGATTCAGACACCTATCAAGCAGCGTCTGAAAACAAAGCTGGGCCGGCCACCAAGAGACCACGAGGACTACTCTCCTTTGGAAGGACTCCAAGCCAGAACCCGAAGCAACAGCTGGACTAGGAGAAGAGGAACAGTAACTCCACCTCGACCAGTCCTGCCAAAGGCATCCACCGTGAACGCCTCGCAGGTGGGGTAAGGGCGCCACATAGAATGGGAGACGCCAAGACCACACCAATGCGAAGATGTCATGTCCAGGAGCCCGTACGTCCGGCATAGCCAACGGACGAGTTGGTGATGACCGGCCAAACCGTGAACAGAGACAGGCCGTCCGTCAGGACGTAGGCCACCCCGGACATGAAACGCACAGCTAACCAAACCCCGAGGATCCAGCAGACAAGCCACTCGAAGGGACCAACCCCAAATGTCAAGGACCTACGAGAATCCCTGTGGTTCCGGCAATGAACCACAGAAAAACAGTTTGAATGGAGCCGGATGGGAGCCCCGAGTGACCCGAACCCTCCGAAGCGCAAACCAGACAGACACAAACTCCTGAACCGTGCTGTGAGCCCGACGGACGGACGGACCCCCCCCTCCCCGGCCAGCCTGGTGACCACTGGCCACAAAGCCCCAGCCAAGAGATGATCCGTCCGTGAACACATCGAGCGAAGGCTCGGGGAGGCACCAAGGCATGAAACCTAGAAAACCCCAAAAAGGAAGCCAGTGACGCAGCACCAACATAAGATCCCCGGAGGACTAACCCAATGTTTGTGAAAGAGGTGGAAGGGGAGTCCCCGAAGGAACCGAACAGATGCCGAAGCTAAACCCAACCCGACGGGCAGACCAGCACAGCGAAGTTCAGACTCCCGCATAACCGCTCAAGCAACCGCCGAGTGACCCGGGACCCCTCATAAACAGCCGAAGGAATGCTTCTGGAGGGAAAGACAAAGAAGCAGTCCAAGAGTCCTAAACAAGACCCAGCCAGGTCCGAACCCGGGATGGAACCAGATGGAGTGGCCTCCAGATCACCAGGAATCCGAACCTGGCGATCTGGAAAGAACCACACCCCTGGTGAGCAGACAAATGAACCGATTGCGAGCCCACACCAGCCAGTCGTCGAGGTAGGCCAGAAACCGAATCCCGAGCAAACGCAGACAGGTCACCAAGATCTGGTAAAGATGCATAAATACACCAAGTGCCAATTATAAACTAGGGAAGGCAACAAAAGCTGCAAGCCTGAAGCCCCACCACCAACTGTGCCAGTCCCGGAACCCTGGAGAGGAAGGTGCCAAAAAGTGACCCGGATGTCCAGGGACACCATCCAGGCACCCGGCCCCAATAGAAGCCGAACCGGAGACAACGGTCTTCCAAAGAGGACAAAGAATCCAGGGCGTAGACTGCACAAGTCCAGAAGAACTGCAAGGCCCATGTCTGCACTAGAACAGGCGAGAACCTCAGAAGGATGGGGCGGAACAACCACGTCCAAATGCACCCACACCAAAATGACATGACGAAGCGCAGGAGAAGACGCCCACCCCCGCCAGCCCCAAACCCCTCAAAGGGGACAAAGGGGAAGAAGCTGCCCGACGCCACCAGAGGCCGGAAGACAACCACAAGTGAGAGCCAACAGAGCAAGCTGAGCCCCATCAACAGCGAAGGGAACGGAACCCCTTCCGAAAGAAAATGTATATATATATATACTGTATAAACACACACATACATACATGAACATATATATACTGTACATATATACATACATACATACATACATACATACATACATACATACAAAGCAGCTGGCCCAGATGGCGTTTCACCATGGGTTCTGAGAGAATGTGCATCTGAGCTCAGCATTCCACTTCACCTGATCTTTCAGGCATCCCTGTGTACAGGAATCGTAGCAGACGGGTGGAAACAGGCTAACATAGTTCCAATCTACAAAAGTGGCAGCAGGGAAGACCCCCTCAATTATAGACCTGTATCATTGACAAGTGTAATAGTGAAAGTATTGGAAAAACTAATCAAAACTAAATGGGTAGAACACCTAGAGAGAAATGATATAATATCAGACAGACAGTATGGTTTTCGATCTGGAAGATCCTGTGTATCGAATTTACTCAGTTTCTATGATCGAGCCACAGAGATATTACAGGAAAGAGATGGTTGGGTTGACTGCATCTATCTGGACCTAAAAAAGGCTTTCGACAGAGTTCCACATAAGAGGTTGTTCTGGAAACTGGAAAATATTGGAGGGGTGACAGGTAAGCTTCTATCATGGATGAAAAATTTTCTGACTGATAGAAAAATGAGGGCAGTAATCAGAGGCAATGTATCAGAATGGAGAAATGTCACAAGTGGAGTACCACAGGGTTCAGTTCTTGCACCAGTGATGTTTATTGTGTACATAAATGATCTACCAGTTGGTATACAGAATTATATGAACATGTTTGCTGATGATGCTAAGATAATAGGAAGGATAAGAAATTTAGATGACTGTCATGCCCTTCAAGAAGACCTGGACAAAATAAGTATATGGAGCACCACTTGGCAAATGGAATTTAATGTTAATAAATGTCATGTTATGGAATGTGGAATAGGAGAACATAGACCCCACACAACCTATATATTATGTGAGAAATCTTTAAAGAATTCTGATAAAGAAAGAGATCTAGGAGTGGTTCTAGATAGAAAACTATCACCTGAGGACCACATAAAGAATATTGTGCAAGGAGCCTATGCTATGCTTTCTAACTTCAGAATTGCATTTAAATACATGGATGGCGATATACTAAAGAAATTGTTCATGACTTTTGTTAGGCCAAAGCTAGAATATGCAGCTGTTGTGTGGTGCCCATATCTTAAGAAGCACATCAACAAACTGGAAAAGGTGCAAAGACATGCTACTAAGTGGCTCCCAGAACTGAAGGGCAAGAGCTACGAGGAGAGGTTAGAAGCATTAAATATGCCAAAACTAGAAGACAGAAGAAAAAGAGGTGATATGATCACTACATACAAAATAGTTACAGGAATTGATAAAATCGACAGGGAAGACTTCCTGAGACCTGGAATTTCAAGAACAAGAGGTCATAGATTTAAACTAGCTAAACACAGATGCCGAAGAAATATAAGAAAATTCACCTTCGCAAATAGAGTGGTAGACGGTTGGAACAAGTTAAGTGAGAAGGTGGTGGAGGCCAAGACCGTCAGTAGTTTCAAAGCGTTATATGACAAAGAGTGCTGGGAAGACGGGACACCACGAGCGTAGCTCTCATCCTGTAACTACACTTAGGTAATTACACTTAGGTAATTACATACATACATACACACACACACACAAAGTGTAAAAAACCAGCGTTGAATGTAATGAAACCCTATTTTCTGGGCGAGTCCCGGAGGCTCCCCGGAGCTATCCCAGGCTGATATGCTAATGACAGATTTTGGCATCAGTCATGTGTATGGAGTTCTTAGGCCTACTGGAGATCACGGCCAGAACCGGGCCCCCTCAGAGAGGCAAGGGGACCAATGGCCTATAGAAGCCCCCGTGTGGTTGGAAGCATTCTATGTCTGCCATCGACCGGAACAGGCACCCAGAAAGGTAAGCACCTCAAAACAAACCTCTGTTCTGGTTAAAATTGCTACCAAAAGCCGAACTAGTGGATAGAACTCCCCAAAAGAAAACAACCAAACTAGTGTGACGTCAACACGCCGCAGCGCCGCTGTCTGCTCAACTCTCCCCTCCCCGGGAGGGGGAAGGGGGAGCCCCGAACCCTCCACGCCAGCTACCCACACCTCAGTTCTTGAGGCTGGATGTCAAAAACGCCGACCGGAGGGAGGGAGGGAGGGAGGGATGCCGGGGAGCCTCCGGGACTCACCCAGAAAATGACGTTTCATTACATTCAACACTGGTTTTCTGGGGGGGGGGGCCCCATCGGCTCCCCGGAGCTAACTACCCACAGACGGAAAAAGAGGGACTTACCCGGGAGGCGGTCGTCGCTCACTCCTCAACTCGAAGCCGAGACAACTGGCTGCAACCGCCGACCCAAAGCAACACAGGCTCGACGGGGCCCAGGGACATTCACAAGGTAACGAGCAGCCAGGACCCTGTTCGACCGCCAAAATCCCCGCGCCCGAATATCAGACCAAGACATATTCCCAAAGACAGCAGCAAGAGCCACGAACTTACGAACGTCATGGGCACGAGGATAGACCGCAGGCTGGCTGGACTTAATAACCCTGCGGATGACCTGGGAGACCCGAACCCGCGAACAGGGAACAAGGGAAACCGGATCAACCCACAGCGCGTCCCCGGACACAGAAGCCGTGGCGTGCAAATAACGGCGAAGCGCCGCAACCGAACACAAAACATGATGCACCCCCGTCCTGACCAATCAAGCATCAACCACCCATGGACGCCTCCGGAACGCAGCAGTCTCATTCTTCACCAGAAAAGAAGGAGACGTCTGCAAGCGAACAAAACAATCACCACAATCAAAAGAGCAGAAACCCCTGCACCGGAGGAGAGCATGAAGCTCCCCTACCCAACCCCCAGAGGCCAAAGACAAGAAGAAAAGTGCCTTGGAAAAACAATCCTGGACTGAAGGGGCCACAACAAAATGAGGAGACGAAAGGAAACCGAGCACTCTGTCCAAAGACCAGGACGACTCAGGCGGCACATGAGCAAGCCGGAGATGAAACAATGCACAAGACAGCTTACGAAACGGCGCAGACGTAACATCGATACCGAAGGCAAGCTGAAGCGGCTCCGCCAGCGCCGCACAATATGAGGCGAGTGTTAGGCATAAGATGACGGTCCTGAAACAACCACGAGAGGAAGGACAAGATCACCCGAACAGACAAGGAACTAACATGACGAAGACGCAAAAAGAAACAGAAGGACCGCCAAGAAACTTCATACTGCCGCCGAGAAGAAGCCCTCAGGTGGGACACCAACAAGGAGGCCACCTGATCACCATAGAGATGATGATAGACTCGAGTAAAAAAACCCATACGTGAAGACTCGAGGAGAAGATCGAACCAGCCACGTGACGTACCGGCCCGATCTGCTGAAAGAGGCGGAGCCGCGGGAAAACCCTTGCGTTCGGACACCGAGCAACAAGCGCCTGAATCCATGGCTGGGCCGGCCACCAAGGGGCCAGAAGGACAACTCTCCCCTGGTAAGTCTCTAAGCGAGTCAGGACCTGGAGCAACAACCTAACTGGGGGAAAGAGGTACAGAAACCCCCCACCTCGACCAGTCTAGCCGAAAGGCGTCGACCCCGACTGCCTTGCAATCGGGGAAGGGCGCCGCATAAACGGGAAGACGCCGCGAACCACGCCGACGCGAAGAGGTCCACCTCGGGGCACCCGAACGTCCGGCAAAGCCAATGGAAGGACTCATCGTCGACCGTCCACTCCATGGAGAGGGGAACGAAGCGAGACAGGGCGTCAGCCAAGACGTTGGACACGCCCCGTACGTGAACCGCCAGGAGAGCCAAACCCCGAGAACTCAGCAGACGAGTCACCCGAAGCGACCAACCCCAAAGAGACAAGGACCACATCGAACCCTCGCGGTTCAGGCAATGAACCACCGGAGAGCAGTCCGAATGGAGCCGAATCGTCAATCCGCGGGCCACCTGAATCCTCCCCAGAGCAAACCACACTGCTGCGAACTCCCGCACCGTGCTGTGAGCTCGACGGAAGGACGGATCCCAACGCCCCTGGCCGGCCTGGTGAGCACTGGTCACAAAACCCCAGCCGAGAGACGACGCATCCATGTATACATCGAGCGAGGGCTTGGGTAGGCGCCAAGGCACTGAACCCCGAAAAACCCGAAGAGGAAGCCGGTGACGCAGCAACCGACGCAAGGCCCCTGGGGGTCGAACTCTGCGATCGCGAGAGGCGAAAGGGGGAATCCCGAAGGAACCAGAACAGCCAATGAAACCAAACCCGACCCGGCGGGTAGACCACCATCGCGAAGTTCAGGCTCCCGCACAGCCCTTCGAGCAACCGCCGGGTGACCCGAGGGCCCACCAGAAACAGACGAAGGCGGGACCGCAGCCGCTGGAAAGAGTCCGGAGGGAGAGACAAGGAGGCAGTTCGAGAGTCCCAAACGAGACCCAGCGAAGTCCGAACCTGAGAGGGAACCAGATGGGACTTCCTCCTAATTCACCAAGAATCCGAACCCGGCGAGCTGGGAAAGAACCAAATCCCTGGCTAGCAAGCAAGCTGACCGGCTGGGAGCCCAAACCAGCCAGTCATCGAGGTAGGCCAACACCCAAACACCAAGGAGACGCAAACGAGCCACCACAACCCGTGTAAGGCGCGTGAACACGCGAGGTGCCAGGTTCAACCCAAATGGGAGACAACAAAAGCGGTAACTCAGACGCCCCACAACAAAACCGAGCCGGTCCCTGAACCGTGGATGAATCGGGACATGCCAATAAGCGTCCCGGAGGCCCAGGGACACCATCCAAGCGCCCGGCTCCAGGAGGAGCCGAACCTGAGACAGCGTAGTCATCCAAAAGAAGGGGCAATGAACCCAGGGGTTCAGACGGGACAAGTCCAGAATGAACCGCAGGTCCACGCAGTCCCGTTTTGGAACCGGAAACAGACGGGAAACCCATCTGAGGGATGACGTCGTTTCGACAACGCCCAAGCATACCCACTCCAAGACGACTTGACAGAGCGCAGGGGAAGAAACCTGCCCTGCCAGCCCCGACCCCCCCATGGGGAAGGGGCCACCCAACGCCACCGCAGGCCGCGATACATGACCCGAAAGGCCCACGAATCGTGGGACCAGGCGTGGGCGAACAGTGCAAGACGCCCCCCCATCGCCCCATCAATGGGGCAAACCGCGAAAGGGCCGGCGACCCTTACGAGACCCAGAACCCCGCACAGAGCGAACACCGCGCCGACCAGACGAGGGAGGGTCTGCAGGAGGAGCCGAACCCGAACCTGACACCAGAGGCCTACCACGATGAGAGGAACCCTGAGCATTGGCACGATCCTTCCGGGAAGACCCACCCCGGGACCCCCGGAAAACCAACAAGTCCGACATCGGACGACAAGCCGCCGACGCAGCCTGAATAAACTGCGCCACGGCCGACTCCTCAAACAGAAGAGAACAAAAAGGTGAAGAACGCCTAAGAGCCAGAGCCCAAGCAGATTCCACGGAGGAACCCAGCACTGTCTGCCGACACGCGAGATGGGAAGCATAAAACAGGGAAACCGCATACCGCAAAATCGGAGTGAACAGCTTCAACAAGGCAGCCGACGAATGCGCAGCCGAGGACAAGGTGCCGGACCCTGGGACGGACCCAAGCATCTGCACATTCTCCACGAGCCAATCTAAGGACAGTTCCAGGAGGGAAAAGAACCGCAAGGCCGAAGCCAAAAGGCCCCGGCGCGCAAGTCCTCCACAAAGAGCGCCGCCGAAAGGGTAGGAACCTGCACATGGGGCTGAATAACGCCCACATCGCGGGGAAAGGCAGGGGCAAACAAGCACTCATTCAGGTACTCAAGCTCGCCCCCCAGCAAAACCTGAAGCACCGTGGAAGCTTCCCGCCACTTCAGCGTGCGGGAACGACAGAAGGAATGCCAGGAATCCAGAACAAACAAGGGACAGTCTGCTAGCCAGGAAGACTCCGGAACCTCGTAACGGAGCCAGAAAGGGAACGAAGTCCCAAACCTGAACTCGTACAGATCCATTTCCGAGGCATATTCCGGGTCATGCAGGAGGTAAGCTGCAAAGGCCGCTCGCACCACACCAAGTTGGATGCGATAAGCCGAAAACCTTCGGAAGGACGGAACCGACGTACCCAGGGGAACACGGAACCGAACCCGGGGAGGGGCCGACACCAAATCCAACTCGTACGCAGAGGGGGGAAAAGAAAACCCCACTCCTTGTAACAATAAGCCCCGCCCAGAGGGAAGAAAAACCCAGGCGGGGTCCAGCGGGGCCCAAGGCCCCCAAGTTAGCCCCTCCCCAGCCTCGAGGTCCTTCACCACAGGACCCGAGGCCGAGTCCTCTCCCCAAGCCCCGACCCCACAAGACAAGGACGGAGCAGCCGGAAAAGCTGGAGGAAGGGGGGCCCACTGGTCAGACCCAGAAGCTTCGGCCGGGAGACAAGACTCGAATGCCTCTGCCGCCCCCGGAAGGGGCACCCCCCAAAGCTGCCCGAGTCTCGAGATCAAGTAACCCCTGCTCCGACCCCGAAACCCTCAGACGCTTCGTGGCCGGAACCAGGGATGGGGGGGGACCAGAACGAAAAGAAGGGGAAGAATGAGGAGGTGAGGACTGAACCAGGATCGAAGCGACCCCCACCCCCAAGTCTGGGTCTCGAAAAGCAAAGTGGGGCAGCCCCGGGGCATCCGGGTGAGAAACCAACCGAGCGCGTTGCAACAGACAAAACCTAGACTGCAACGCACGCGCCCCCTGTACCCGAAGAGAATCATCAGAGGATTGGGTAAATTGAGTCACAAGCAAGCAGCAACGCTCACAGGACTCAGGGTCGAAAGTATCACCGACCCAACAGGCAGCGTGGCAGAGGCAAAAACAATGAGGGTCACCCTGAGACAAGGGGACCGAGCAACCCTCAAACTCGCACACAGCGAGTGGGGACTCCAGGGTCACATCCATCGAACCCACGTGCCCCTAGGGGATTCCCAGGGTCCTGAGCATTTACATTAAGAGGACTCGCGCTCAGGTAGTCCCAGGCAGGGCGCTGCTAACCGGCGCCCAAAACTACCAAGCGAACTTCTATAGCTGTACCCCAGGGACGTGTACACTCATGGGCGCCACCGAGGAGAACAGTGGAAGGGCAAAAACAAACAGAATAAAATGACAGAACCCTCCACCAGGCAAAAACAAAACGAAAAACAAAACCCCGCAAGAGGACAGCGAACCCCAAGGAACAGAGCCGGCCGCTATATCGGGAATACAAGCTGTGCAGCACCATGTGCCCCTACCAGTGCAAACCGCCTCTTACCTGCCGGTAACAAGGGAGAACAGAACACCCAAGAGCCCAACAGGCGGCCGAAAAACCGAAAGGTAAAACGGACCAGCATAGGCAGACCCCGAGGAGCCTGTGGAAGGTGGCCCCAAGGGCAGTACTTACAGGGCACCTAGGGAAGGCAGCCCTAGGGGCATGCAGCCCGAGTACTGAAGATAACTCCTGGCTCTCGCACCCACAAAACCAACACCACACGCAAAGCACAGTGCTGTAGCGACACCGGAGCCAGAGCACACAACCTTCGCCTATAGCATCAGCCTCAAGAACTGAGGTGTGGGTAGCCGGCGTGGAGGGTCTGGGGCTCCCCCTTCCCCCTCCCGGGGAGGGAGGAGCTGCACAGACAGCGGCACGGCGGCGTGTGACGTCACACTAGTTTGCTTGTTTTCTGTTGGGGAGTTCTATCCACTAGTTCGGCTTTTGATAGCAATTTTAACCAGAACAGGGGTTTGTCTTTCTGGGTGCCTGTTCCGGTCGATGGCAGACATAGAATGCTTCCAACCACACGGGGGCTTCTATAGGCCATTGCTCCCCTTGCCTCTCTGAGGGGGCCCGGTTCTGGCCGTGGTCCCCGGTAGGCCTAAGAACTCCATACACATGACTGATGCCAAAGTCTGACATTAGCATATCAGCCTGGGATAGCTCCGGGGAGCCGACGGGGCTCCCCCCAGAAAAATAAAATAAAGAAAAGAAAAGATAAGCCGCCGACTGATGGGCAAAGAACACAATGCTGGCCAGACAAAGAAGGCACCAAGAGAGCACAAAAACTGCACCAAAAGGCCCACCTCAACAACAAAAACCCAAGGCCCTGGCACGACCACGACACGTGCCAAGACCCAAAAAGATCACCCTGCAAGCCAGGAAGACCCCGGAACCCAGGAGGCAGAACCAGGTCACAAATGAGGTAACAAAAGCCCCCTGAACCCACAAAGGGAGCCCAAGAGGAAGAAACCTTCAGAACGAAACCAAAGAACCCAAAGGAACCCGGAACCGAACCTGGGGAAGCCCAAAGTACCACATTTGCTGGCGGAATTACATCACAGGAGGGCAAAGCACAGCACCCTGACAGAACCCCCAGGGAAACAGCCAAAACAGACCGAAAACAGGGAGACAAGGTGTGGGAGCAAGCATAAACAGACAGGGACACTGAGCCCAAACCCTAGGGCACAGACCCAAAACAGACAGAAAATGCAAAAACCGGTGTAAAAACCAACACCCAAGCGTTCCCAGAGGAACAAAAGACGGGCATAAAACCCCTGAAAGAAGTGGAAAAAACTCACCCAAAATGTGAGCTCCCACCCGGTCGAGGTAAACAAACCACAGCACCGTCCTGGTGGCCAAGCGGGGAGTTACCAGCAGAAAATAAATGGCCACCACACCAAGGAGCCATGACCAATGCAATAGAGCTGAAAACAAGCCAGCAAATGTGGGAAGCAGGGAGACTAGAGGGACGAAAAATCCCCGCCCAGAAGCAGAAGACCCAGGCAGGGGCAAACAGCCCCAGAACTGCAAGCGGGCATCCCCCACAGCCCCGGGAAATTGCAACAGAGGCCCTGGGGCAGAGCCGTCCTCCACTCCCTCTGCCATTAAAGAAAAGAAAGAGTCCAAGGAAAAGGCAGCATAGAAAGAGCCGCTGGTAAGACCCAGAAACCTGGGCAGGAGGAACATGCTCATAAACCCCCGTCCCCAACCCAAACGGGACAGTCCCCGAAGCCGCCTGAGTCTAGGCACCAACTAAGCCCCGCTGACCCCGAAACCCGCAGACGGTCAGGAGCCGAGAACAGGGAGGGAAAGGGGCGAACAGCACCTAACCAAAAAGGGATGGCTCCGGAGCATCCGGGTGAAAAACCAACCTAACGTGTTGCAGCAACCTAAACCTAGCTTGCAACATGGATGCCGCCTGTACTCTGAATAGTAAGGACATCAGAAGAGTACTGGAGAACAGGCAGAGAACACCCCTTGCAAGACTCCGGGTCAAGGTGTCAGTGACCCAACAGGCAGCATGACGGAGGTAAAAGTGACAACCGTCACCCTGAGACAAGGGCACAACAACCAACAAACCCGCACAAGATGAAATGGAACCCGGAAGACACATCCAATAGTCCACCGAGCCCTGACAGGGTTTTCCAGAGCCCGTAGACTGACTGCTACGGGAAGCCCGGGCATGGTGTTGCTAACCGGTTAACACCCAAGCTAACAAGAGGTAGATGCAACACTGAAAACCCCTGCGATGTGTACAATCACGAAGGCCTGGCAAAGGGCCACCAAACACTATCAGTGGTACTATAGCCACACTAGGCAGACCCCCACCAGGCAAAGAAAATAAAAACAAAAGAAAATCCCCGCAAAAGTACACAGTCCCTACAGGCAATAGGAACCGGTCGCCACGTAGGTGGCAGGCAGCGCAACACCTTGACGCCCTAACCAGCACAACATCAGTCCCTACCCGAGGCCTAACAAGGGCCCCAAGCCGCAGCTAGCCCCAAGGGCGAGGCAAAAGCCGAGCAGCAAGAACCTCTACGGGAATGGTTCCCAAACGGCCCAGGGGAAAAAAAACAGAAAAACCCCACAAGAGGACAGCGTACCCTAAAGGAACGGAGCCGGCCGCTATGAATGGTGAAAACAAGCTGCGCAGTACCCTGTGCCCCTTACCAGTGCAAACTGCCTCTTACCCTAAGGTAAACAAGGGAGACAAAACCCCCAAGCACCCGAAGGGCGGCTGAAAAACCGAGCAGTAAAACGGCCCAGCAGAGGCAGGACCCAAGGAACTTGTAGAAGGTGGCCCCAAGCTCCAAGGGCAGTACTTACAGGGTACCTAGGGAAGGGAACCCTCGGCGCATGCAGCCCAAGTACTGTAGAATAACTCCTGGCTGGCGCACCCCTGGAAGACAGCCACCACACACAAGGCACAGTGCTTGAACATTCATTAGAGCCAGAGCATACAACCTCTGCCTCTAGCATCAGCCACAGAACTGATGAGTGGATGGCCATCGTGGGGGTCTGCGCAGCTCCTCTCCTCCCAGGGGAGAGAGGAGCTGCGCAGACAGCGGCGCGGCGACGTGTGATGTCATGCTCATTTGCTCGTTTCTGTTTGGGGAATTCTATCCACTTCTTCGGCTTTTTGTAGCAATTTTCACCATGCATAGGGGTTCATTTTGGGACGCTTTCCTATCTGGGTGCCTGACCCAGTCGATGGCAGACATAGAATGCTTCCAACCACATGGGGGTTCTATAGGCCATTGCTCCCTATGCCTCTCTGAGGGGGGCCAGGTTCTGGCTCATGGTCCCCGGTAGGCCCTCAGAACTCCATACACATTGACTGATGCCAAAGTCTAACATTAGCATATCAGCTTGGATAGCTCCAGGGAGCCAAAGGGGCTCCCCCTAGAAATAGGTACTTGGGAGTTCGACAGCTGCTATGGGTTGCTTCCTGGTGGTGTGTAACAAAAAGGAGGCCTGGTTGAGGACCAGGCCACAGGGACGCTAAGCCCGGAAATCATCTCAAGATAACCTCAAGATAAGAACTAAGCTGGTATGGTGCTCAAAGAGCATAGTGGCCACCCTCTACACAGCATGAAAAGTTATTCAAACGATGCCATCTCCGTCACCCAAATGTCTCCTCCCAACATAATCCTTTTGCCGTTATATATATAATGTGTGTATTAGTGTAATAAGTATCAACATTTGTGTTCACCATAGAGAAGCACTTAGCTGGTATGGTGAATGCAGACAATAACAGATAGCCACAGAGCCAGCAGATGACACTATCTCCCTCCCTCCCTCCCTCAGCATTACTCATCACACCATACAACACAGCCCTAATTATCACAACAATCCTGCTATTATCAGAATCCTTGTCATTTTTATCACAGTCAAAGGTCTTCTGTAATACTATCATTGCTAAATAATACCAGTAACATATATTTTTTACATTTTTAGGTGATGTTGTGGTAACAAGCTGAACAGCAGTGCAGTTAGCTCTTGCTGTGTCACCATCCTTGGTTGCCAGTCAGGACTGAGGCTCTCACACCAGGGAATGTTGTTCACGATTTTATTTTTAAATGGCGTCTGTTTACAAGAGCCCTGAGGAAGCTGATGTGAACCCCATGTAGCCACAGGACTTTTAAATCTTGCATGGTACTCCAACACATCAATAGCTGTGGTATGCAATTCCGTGATAGTTATCACAACTATCGATGTGTTGCAGTTTAACCCTTAAACTGTGTTGAGAACTTGCTATAAATTGCGTATCAAGTCATATGATGTGATGGAGTACCGCGCAAGATTTGAATGGCCAGTGGGGTAGGGGGGGCCCCCATATGCTGCCCATGGGCTATAGTAAACAGCCGCCATTTTGTAAAAAAATCCAGCTCACGTGACCAATGCGTGGGAGGCCCCAGTTACCCAGCGGTCACCATGGCGACACCACGCCTCCTGGCCATGCACCACGCAATCATTAACCCAAGAGCAAATAACTAGTGAATGATTTTCTGATGGTGAGGAAAGTGATTTTGATGACTCTGACAAAGATAAGGACTACACACAATTGACCGATGATAGCAGCACAGACTGTGAAAAATGATATTCAGCCTCCTCCCAGGACGAGGCCTATGCGCTCACCAGTGTCTCCTCCCTCAGCCCAGCCCAGTGTCTACTCCAATTCAACCACGACCACACAGTTCCTGTGCTTATTTAGAGTATGAGGATATTTTGGGTGACGAGTCAGAGGAAAGCGACTCTTTTTCTGGTTTTAGTGAAGTGGACTCAGAGCATAGTGTTACCGAGCCTGTTGCTAGTACCAGTAGTGTTAACGGGCGAGAATTTGTCGTATCAGCAGCGTTTCGCCCAGCCAAGCGTCACCGCATGGCACCACATGAGGAACAGAGCCCCTCATGTTCATGTGCTTTCAGCTCACATTCACATAGCGGCCGTACTTTGCGAAGACAGGCTTCAGCTCCTAGTCCACGGTGTGCAACGCTTCCTCGCCGTCGTGCCCCTGTTGCATCTCGCAGGACACCAGGTGTACTTGTGTGGAGTGATGGTGACATTTTTATTCCTCTAATTCCTGCTTTTGAAATAAAAACGTTGGGATTACAGACCTTTTCCCTGATAATGGTGAGGACGTGTGAATTTTATTATTTTACAGCATTTTATGATGAGCCGCTCATGGAATATATTGTACACCAAACGAACCTTCATGCGGCTCATCTCTGTACTACGCTCTCTGCACCTACGGTTCATTGATGAAGCATTGTGTCCTCTAGCGAGTTAATCTTATACTCGCTCCACACGGTATCACAGATTATTGGAGCAAAGACCAGACTATTCCAACACCTTTCTTTGGGAAATATATGTCCCTAGAAATGTTTCAGATACTCCTCAGGTGTCTTCATTTTGCAAGTAATGAGGACCGGACAGAGGATGATAGACTTTGGCGAGTCAGGCACTATATGAATGAAGTGATTGGAAAGTTCAGAGATTTCTACGTACCAGCACAGAAGCTGGTGACTGACGAATCCCTTGTGCTTTTCAAAGGACGCGTTGCCTTCAAGCAGTATATTCCCTCCATACGAAACAGATTTAGATTGAAATTCTTTGTTCTTTGTGACTGTGAAACGGGATACGTGTTACACATGATTCTGTATTCTGCTAGCGATGTAGACATTCCTGGTAATGACCAACATGGTTTCTCAGGTAGTGTGGTGAAGTCACTGATGGATGAACAAGGGCCACATTTTATATACCTGTACGGATAACTACTACACAAGTCCCTTGCTAGCTAGGTTCTTGATTGTAAATAGAACTGGGTTGGTTGGCACAGTAAAGCCAGAAAGACGGGAAATGCCAGTGTTTGAAAATAAACTTTAAGTTGGTGACTGCCAGCTAAGAAAAAGTGATCAAATACTCTCAGTTAGGTAGAAAGACAAGAGAGAAGTGAACATGCTGACAACCATTCATGATGGTACAATGGTGAACAGTAGCAAGGTGAACCGAGTAACGCAAGAACCAGTATATAAGCCAGATTGTGTTCTTGACTATAATATCAACATGCGTTTGGTTGATAAATCTGACATGATAGTGGGCACTGTCGAGTGTGTGCAGAAAACATTGAAGTGGACGAAAAAAGTGTTTTTCCATCTTATTGACGTAAGCATGCTGAACAGCTACAATATGTATCTGGTGAAAACTGGACGTAAACCTAGTTTCCGTTCGTTTGCTTTTACACTTGGGACACAGTTATTTGCAAAGTTTGGCAAAGATGTTCCTGGCATACAAAGACCCATCATGAACTCAGTGTTGCAGCATGCTGCTACACCCAGGCTCGCTCACATGGAGGCTTTTCAAGCACACAGACTAAAACATTTGTCACCAACTGGAAAGCGTGCAATAGGCTAATGTGATTGCTTAGTTTGTAAAACAACAAAAAGGAAAGATCAGAAACGTAAACTGGTGCAAACATGGTGTGTAGCGTGTGCAGTCCCTTTGTGTTCTGTCAACTGCTTCAACAACTACCACTCTCTCCAAGATTTCTAAATGTGCAATAATAGTGTAAAACCTGTAAATAGTGCGTGCATATGTGTAAATATAACAATGAACAATGTGAATACATATTGGCGTAATGGAAAATGTTTGTGTGCGCATGTGTATACTCGATGTATATAAATATAAATATATATATATAAACATATATATATATAAATATATAAATATATAAATATATATATATATATAAATATATATACAAATATATATATACAAATATATATATACAAATATATACAAGGAGAGACAAATCATTAGCTTCGTCGGTCATTATGGCTATAAATAGTTTTCCTAGCGAGGACAACCAGGCACCCCTCCCCACCCGTGCCAAAACCACCCATGGCAGGAAAGGTATCAACAGCAGAACCGAGGCATCCAAAATCAAAGCAACAGTCAGCAAGAAAATAGAAGGCAACACAATAGGGGCGATCAGAGTCATCACCAGTGAAGACACAGTTGCCACCAGGGATGCCGATACAGCACAAGCCCTGAGGGAAAAACACCCACCCAGAGCTCCTCGTGACGACAGTGTTCCCCTAGTCGGTGTCACCAGAGCAGAACCCCTGTGTGTGCTCGAATCCATGGTGCATAAAGCAGCTTTATCCTTCCCACCAGGATCAGCAGGTGGGTTCACAGGACTACGACCCAACCACATCAAACAAATGCTCAACCCTGCACTGGGAGACATTGCACAGGGCCTCCTGGTGGAACTAACTAGATTCGCCAACACATGTCTAGCTGGCAACATACCAGAGACCATACGGCCTCTCTTTTTTGGCGCTACCCTCTGTGCCCTGAGGAAAAAAGATGGAGGAATCAGACCGATAGCTGTGGGCAATTCACTCCGGCGTCTCGTCGCTAAGGCTGTTGCTAGAGCAGTTAGTCAGGCAGCAGCTGACATGCTGAAGCCAAAACAGCTTGGGTTTGGCATTCCCCAAGGGTGTGAGACAGCAGCTCATGCAGCTAGAGCCTACATTGCCAACATTACGAATGAAAAAGCCCTGATAAAGCTGGACTTCAAAAATGCTTTCAATCTGGTTAGAAGGGATGCAGTACTCATTGCAGTTCATCGCCTTTTTCCTTCCCTCTACCCGTTTGTAAACTCATGCTACAGCAAGAATCTAACTCTGCTGTTTGGGGAACATGAAATTGAATCACAAGAAGGTGTCCAACAGGGTGACCCCCTTGCTTCTTTTCTTTTCTGTCTAGTTATCAAGGATGTCACCGATAACCTGTCCAGTGAGCTCAACATTTGGTTTTTGGATGATGGTACTCCAGCTGGCTCCCCAGCCTCACTCTTGGACGACATAAGAATAATTCAGGAGCAAGGAGCAAGCCTAGGCCTTACCCTGAACCCTTCCAAGTGCGAAATAACCTCCACTAACCAGCACATAATAGAGCAAATAAAGGTTGTTTTGCCTGACATTCATACAACCAACCTTGAGGACAGCACACTCCTAGGTGCTCCTCTTGGAAGGAATGCCATCGACGGGGTCCTTGGTAAGAAGATCACTGACCTAAAGAGGATGAACGAAAGGATTGAAGACATCGATGCTCATGATGCACTTTACCTCATCACCAGATGCTTGTCCCTCCCCAGGCTGACCTACTTTCTAAGATGTTCGCCATCTTTCAACAATATTAAATTAGAAGAGTACGACAGCTTGCTGAAATCAACACTAGAAAAAGCCCTCAATCTTTCTCTCAGCGACTTACAGTGGAAACAGGCCTCCCTTCCTGTCAGACTCGGGGGCCTTGGCGTGCATAAAGCAACACAAATTGCTGTACCAGCGTTCCTGTCCTCTTCAGTGGGGTCTGACAACTTGGTGAAGGAAATCCTACCTGAGCACCTAGTTCAACAGGCAGGGGTACATGATCCCAGCTTTACAGACTGCACAACCAAATGGGTCTCTCTCGCAGGACCAGCACCCCAACCACCGGCTTCTGAAGCCCATAAGCAATCCAGCTGGGATCGCCCCATTGCCGACCAAGAAGCTGCGACTTTGCTAGAAGCTGCGACAACACCACATGACACTGCCCGACTTAGAGCTGTAGCAGCTCCCCATGCAGGTGATTTCCTATTAGCAACCCCAATGTCAGCAACCGGCACCAGTCTCACACCACAGGCCCTCCGAATTGCCGTGGCTCTCCGCCTCGCTGCCCCAATCCACACCGAATACAGGTGTATTTGCGGCGAGACAGAGGCCGACAGATACGGACGGCATGGCCTTCTCTGCCAAAGGACAGGAGGATGGCATGCAAGACACGGCGAGGTCAATTATTATTAAGAGAAGCCTTACAACAGCCGGTTGTCCAGCAGAGAGAGAGCCCCGTTACCTAATGTCCCGCAACTCTGATGAGCCTGTCGGTCGCCCAGATGGAATCACGGTGAACCCCTGGAAGAATGGTAGACAGTTGGTGTGGGACTACACTTGCGTTTCAACTTTAGCCAATACCTATGTTGACTTCAGTGCTGCACAAGCAGGAGGAGCTGCCAATCACCGAGAAGCGGCCAAGTCACGTAAATACAGAGACCTTGATCACCACTACAATTTTGTCCCCATTGCCTCAGACACACTTGGTGCCTGGGGTAAAAGTGCTGCTAGCTTTTTGAAGGAGTTGGGGTCTAAGCTAATCGAAACAATTAGAGACCCTAGAGCTGCCAGTTTTCTTTTTCAGCGCCTTAGTGTGGCAATCCAGAGAGGAAATGCTCACTGCATCCATGGTTCCTGCCCGCCATCTAAGGAGCTGGAGGAGCTGTTCAACTTGTGACAAGCAGCCTTGTACCCTGCATGTAATCAATATTGTAACTTTTTTTGGGTAATGACATTTTCAAATAAAGTTAGATAAATATACATACATACCAAAAGAATAGGGGTGGTAGGAGAAGAAAATATCAAAGTGTTCACTGAGGATCCACAAGGTCTTCTCTGAGTACTCTTTATTTTCTTCTCTGAAGCTATGGGTCCCTACACTTGCACCAGAGGTGGTACCCCTATACAAATATATATATACAAATACATATATACAAATATATATAAATATTATATATATATTATATATACAGTGGAACCTCTATTAACGAGTTTAATCCGTTCTGGCACCGAGCTCGTTACCTGGAAAACTCGTCTTAAGAAACAAATTTCCCCATTTAAAATAAAGGAAATAAATTTAATTCGTTCCACTCCCAAAAACATCCATACTTGTATGACTTTTTTTTTATGTAAATATAATACTGCACTTGTAAATATAAATGTTTTGTTGTAGTGTTTTAATATTTACTTTACCTTATGAAGAGTAGTTGCTGGCTTGAGGGAGACGATGGGGAGGTGGGAAGGAGGAGAGGGGTTATGGTGTGGAAGGAGAATCCACCTCAGAGTCAGGCGGACTCTCTTTTCTTGGGAATTTCACCCAAATTTCATTTCAAATGTCACACAAGGATGCGTTAGACCAGCACCAAATAAAAAACTACGTCGATTACACTCGTTGTGTCAACAATATAATAGTCTTACCACGAAGATACAATACAATGCCGTTTTCCCAAATAGGCAATGTGGTTATTAGACAAAACGGAAATTTCATGGCAAACATGTGTACAATCCCCAAGTCGATCGGATAAGAATTGGATTTTATAGAAATATTTGCTCAAATGACACTTGAGCGCGGTGTTTGGGTGCATTCAAGACAAAAAAGTGTCACGTTCAAGCGACATATAGCTGCGAAAGTAATAACACTTTCATAAAGTGTTATCACAAAGTGATAAATTAATTAAACATTTTCACACACCGGGATGTCACTGCTTTATCAGGGCAGCTTTTCCAAGAATGCGTTGACCTTTTCAAACATTCCAAACACTTCCCTGATCTCAGTGGAAGAGGCAGCATCCTCCCTTACCTCCTCATTCCCCTACTAATGGTGTAAATTGTTGATGAGGACCTGCCATACTTCCTTGTGAGATCAATCACACAGACACCACACTCATGCTTTGCTATAATTTCCTTCTTCAAATCCACAGTAATTGTGTCTTTCTTCCTCTTGACAACACTATCTTTAGCAAGCAGTTTCTTTGGAGACATCATGTGTTACAAATTGTAGTCGCAAAACCACTAAAAACCCAAAGAAAAGCTCAAATAAATCCAGAGGGATGCTTGTCGTGTGCGATACAACAACAACACTGGCATCGGAGGCATCCGAGAATTTGCGAGAACCCGCGAGATGCTAGGAAGCACCATGTGGTTTTGCTCGTTAATAGAGGCGAGCTCGTCAATAGAGACAAATTTGCTGCGAGTGGCTTGCTCGTTACTGGAAAAACTCGTTAATAGAGGAGCCACTCGTTAATCGAGGTTCCACTATAATATATATATATATATATATATATATATATATATATATATATATATATATATATATATATATATATATATATATTATTAAATATGACCGAAAAAGTAAGATTAATAATTCTAACACGAATTTTCTCAATCTTTCGTACATTTCTTTTCACTGTTGGAGGTAATTCAAAAATCAATTCTCCAAAATTCATTTTTATTTCTAGTCTGACGCGACACGAGCGCGTTTCGTAAAACTTATTACATTTTCAAAGACTTTAGTTTACAAATACACAACTGAATAGAACTTACGCATCTCCAATTTTGATTAAATCTACTTTTGAGTGAGGTGGCATTAATAGGGTATTAATTTCATCAACACAAGACAGAACAAGAGGTGGCATTAATAGGGTAATAATTTCATCAACACAAGACAGAACACGAAACAATGGGTATTGAAATGGAAGTGATTTAAGAAAGCCTATTGGTCCATATTTCTTGATGCTTCTATATTGGAGCGGAGTCTTGAGGTGGGTAGAATATAGTTGTGCATTAATTAACAGCCAATTAATGCACAACTATAGTAAGTGCAACTAATGCACTTACTCTCATGGTGGGTAGAGTACTCTACCCACCATGAGAGTAAGGACAAGACAAGAACATATCGATGCCAACACAGAAGACAATGTCCAACATAATAGGCCAATTACACTGGATTAATCTTTGTGTTTAGATAGGAGCTGCCTCGTATGAGCCAATAAGCCTTCTGCAGTTACCCCTATGTTTCACCTCACATTTATCCCTTATGTATCCCCCCATGTTTTCACCTTTATTGTATTATCACCTTACCCAGTGCGGGTATAAAATCAACTAGTATTGTAAGATCTGTTCACTTGAGAATGAACCATGGAGGTTCGAAACGTCGTGCAAATTATACAAATAAGTGTAATACACTCTATAGTAAATCACTTCTTTTCTTCACCTTAAAAGTACGAAAATGAGTTTTGGAGAACTCCTATTCCAATTAAGCCCTGATGCTAAGAAAATAGTTAGAGGGATAGAAGCCCTAAACCAGAAAATAATACATACAGAATATGCGGTCATATTCAATGAAACATGTTTGAAAGAAAACCTGCTGCCAGTATACACCAATATATATATATATATATATATATATATATATATATATATATATATATATATATATATATATATATATATATACATACATACACACACACACACACACACACAGTGGAACCTCTATTAACGAGTGGCTCTATTAACGAGTTTTTCCAGTAACGAGCAAGCCACTCGCAGCAAACTTGTCTCTATTGACGAGCTCGCCTCTATTAACGAGTGAAACCACATGGCGCTTCCTAGCGTCTCGCGGGTTCTCGCAAATTCTCGGACGCCTCCGACGCCAGTGTTGTTGTTGTATCTCACACGACAAGCATCCCTCTGGATTTATTTGAGCTTTTCTTTGGGTTTTTAGTGGTTTTGCGACTACAATTTGTAACACACGATGTTTCCAAAGAAGCTGCTTGCTAAAGATAGTGTTGTCAAGAGGAAGAAAGACACAATTACTGTGGATTTAAAGAAGGAAATTATAGCAAAGCATGAGTGTGGTGTCTGTGTGATTGATCTCACAAGGAAGTATGGCAGGTCCTCATCAACAATTTACACCATTAGTAAGGGAATAAGGAGGTAAGGGAGGATGCTGCCTCTTCCACTGAGATCAGGGAAGTGTTTGGAATGTTTGAAAAGGTGAACGCATTCTTGGAAAAGCTGCCCTGATAAAGCAGTGACAACCCGGTGTGTGAAAATGTTTAATTAATTTATCACTTTGTGATAACACTATGAAAGTGTTATCACTTTCGCAGGTATATGTCGCTTGAATGTAACACACTTTTTTTCTCTTGAATGCACCCAAACACTGCGCTCAAGCGTCATTTGAGCAAATATTTCTATAAAATCCAATTCTTATCCGATCGACTTGGGGATTGTATACATGTTTGCCATGAAATTTCCGTTTTCTTTAATAACCACATTGCCTATTTGAGAAAACGGCATTGTATTGTATCTTCGTGGTAAGACTATTATATTGTTGACACAACGAGTGTAATCAACGTAGTTTTTTATTTGGTGCTGGTCTAACGCATCCTTGTGTGACATTTGAAATGAAATTTGGGTGAAATTCCCAAGAAGAGAGAGTCCGCCTGACTCAGAGGTGGATTCTCCTTCCACACCATAACCCCTCTCCTCCTTCCCACCTCTCCATCGTCTCCCTCAAGCCAGCAACTACTCTTCATAAGGTAAAGTAAATATTAAAACACTACAACAAAACATTTATATTTACATGTGCAATATTATATTTACATAAAAAAAAGTCATACAAGTATGGATGTTTTTGGGAGTGGAACGGATTAAATTTATTTCCTTTATTTTAAATGGGGAAATTTGTTTCCAAAGACGAGTTTTCCAGGTAACGAGCTCGGTGCCAGAACGGATTAAACTCGTTAATAGAGGTTCCACTGTATATATATATATATATATATATATATATATATATATATATATATATATATATATATATATATATATATATATATATATATATATATATATATATATTGACCAGACCACACACTAAAAGTTGAAGGGACGACGACGTTTCGGTCCGTCCTGGACCATTCTCAAGTCGATTGTCTTACTTAAGTCGATTACATACTTCAGCCACGTTATTGTGACTCATCGCCTATATATATATATATATATATATATATATATATATATATATTGTTAAATATGACCGAAAAAGTAAGATTAATAATTCTAACACGAATTTTCTCAATCTTTCTTACGTTTCTTTTCACTGTTGATGGTAATTCAAAGATCAATTCTCCAAAATTCATTTTTATTTCTAGTCTGACGCGACACTTGAGCGCGTTTCGTAAAACTTTTTACATTTTCAAAGACTTTAGTTTACACACACACACAAAACTTTAACTGAATAGAACTTAAACATCTTTCGAGTTTTTATACCTACATTTGGGTGAAGTGACATGTTACAATAGTTTTGGATGAGGTGAAAATAAACTTTTAACACAAGACAGAACACGAAACAATGAAATACAAACAGGTATTAAAGGTAGGTGACTGCAGAAGGCCTATTTTTATTGGCCCATATTTCTTGATGCTTCTATATTAGAGCGGAGTCTTGAAGTGGGTAGAATATAGTTGTGCATTAATTGGCTGTTGATTGCTGGTGTTGACTTCTTGATGTGTAGTGCCTCGCAGACGTCGAGCAGCCTGCTATCGCTGTATCTATCAATGATTTCTGTGTTGTTTGCTAGGATTTCTCTGGTGATGGTTTGGTTGTGGGAAGAGGCTATATGTTCCTTAACCCTCAAACCGCTAGGGGTCCAAATGGAATCAACACCCACAGGCGCAAGAAAAAATATTCAATTTTTTTTTTCTTTTTAATCTCTTTATTTGTGTTCCCTGAGCACGGGAAAAATAATAAAAAAATTTAATTACACTTACCGTGGACGTAAATGATCCGAGAAGATCGTCGATGACGTCACGCCTGATCTTCGCTGGACTGCTGTGCGCTCGGGGTGAATCAGGCGCGACGGAGGAGGAGCGCGAGTTGCAACGAATTTATTTTCGTGTTATTATTTACAGTATCTATGGCGTATTTTACACCCATTTTTTTCACTGGTGTGGTTCAATATGTTCTCACAAGATGGTTTATAAACATAAAACTGTTGTCAATGTATATTGTATCCACATATTAGTGTCACAAGTATTTGCACAAAAATGTCTTATTTCACAATAAAATATAAAATTTCTTATGATTTATTTCCACTATATACACTCACTTATTCTGTATTTACATGTTTTGGTACCAGTCTTGGACATTTAGAAGTCATCAAGACTGTGATACTCGTTGAAACATCGGACATGGCACAGAGGGACCCGACACGCTGTGCACCAAGTCATCACCATTTTTCTTTTGTGTTCCCTCTTAGTTGTTGACCAGCATACTACACACGCACGCTGGCCTACTGCACGCTTTCCAGTTGGTGGTAAAAACCTGAGATTGTGTGTCAAAAAGGCATCTCTGTAAGCGAGCCTGGGTGTTGGAGCTTGGTGCAATACCGGGTTCAGAATGGGCCTCTGTACACCAGGAATTACTTTGCCAAACTTCTGTAGTAATTGTGTTACTACAGTAAAATTGAATGCACGGAAATTACGTTTACCACCTGTTTTGACAAGATACATATTGTAACTGTTCAGCATTGTTACGTCAACGAGGTAGAAAAACATTTTCTTGGTCCACTTCACTGTTTTCCGTACACACTCCACTGCCCCCACCATCATATCACATTTAACCACCAAACGCATGTTGATGTTATAGTCCAAGACACAATCTGGCTTATAGATTATTTCTCTGGTGGTTCTGTTCACCTTGCCACTGTCCAGCATTGTTACAGCGTGAATGGTGGTCAACATGTTCACTTCACACCTGTCTTTCCACCGCACTGAAAGTATTCCACCTGTTTTTCTAAGCTCGCAATCACCAACCTGCATAGCACCTGGAAACATTGCATTTCCTTTCGTTTTGCCTTCACTGTGCCACACACTCCAGTTCTATTATCAAGCAAGAACCTAGTTAGCAAGGGACTGGTATAATAGTTATGTGTATAATATGCGGCCCTTGTTCAGATATGGTGCAAGCAGTGACTTCACAACACTACCTGAGAAGCCATGTTGATCATTAGCAGGAATGTCTATATTTGTACCCTTATACATTATCACGTGTAACACCATTCCTGTTTCACAGTCACAGAGTACAAAGAATTTCAATCCAAATCGGTGGCGTTTGGAGGGAATATACTGCTTGAAGGCAAGACGTCCTTTGAAAAGCACAAGGATTCGTCAATCACCAGCTTCTGAGCTGGTACATAGAAATCCCTGTACTTTCCGATAAGTTCATTCAGGACGTGCCTTACCTTCCAAAGCCTATCATCATCATTCCTGTCTTTATTATTTGCAAAGTGAAGACACCTGAGGATTATCGCAAATCGGTCTCGAGACATATATTTGCCGAACATTGGTGTTGGAACAGTATGGTCTTTGCTCCAATAATGGTCGATTACGTGTTTTACACAATGTTTCATCAACATACACAGTGCCAAAAACACACACACTTCACCTACAGTCGTATCTTTCCATCGCTGCATACGTGAATAATCGGATAACTCCTCCTTATCAATGAGATGACTCTCATATTTGTTCGTCTCATGAATAAGATGTCCCATTAGCAGCTCATCAAAATATGCAGTAAAATAGTCCATTTCACACATATCTGCACCTTTATCAGGGAAAATGTTTGTAATTCAAACATCCAAATTATCAAAAACAGGAATTTGTGGAACAAAATCTGTTCCATCACTCCATACAAAAACACCGGGTGTCTTTCGAGAGCCAATAGCGGCACCACAGCGAGGAAACTGTGGACCAGGAGCTGAAGCAGGTCTAGGAACAGTAGGGGCGGGCAGGGACGGTGATGGAAAATTGCTCGATGTTGAGGGTCTTTGTTCATGTGGTGGCATGCGGTGCCGCATGGCTTGGCCAAATGCTGCTGACGCGACAAATTGTCGCTTAGCAACACCACACACTCCTCCACTGGCACTAGCGAAACTGTTTTCTGATTCCAAGTCACTAAAACCGGAAAATGATTCACCTTCTTCAGAATCGTCGAGCAAAACATCAATATCTTGCAAGGGAGCACATGAACTGTGTGGTCTTGCACAAATTGGGGTGGAGTGAGGGCGAGGAGGCATGGGCGAGATGCTAGGCCTAGCTCTGGTGGAGCCAGCATGTTCACACTCGTCGTCAGTCGTATCCACCTCTTGAGGGCTGTGTGTAGTCATGATCAAAGTCTGAGTCGTCTATATCAGACTCATCACCATCCGGGAATAAATTACAAGTAATTTCCTCCTCGGTCAAAGGTCGCGAGGAACGTCTCGCTGAGCGGGGTCGGTCGTCGGAACTTGATGCGCTCGCCATGGTGTCCGCCGGGTAACTGAGCTCTGTACACAAAGGGGACCCACACTGGATTTTATTTCCCATTCGGGGTTTGTTTATGGTCGGTTGAGACTCACCGATGACTACCCCTATCCCACGCGGGGCGTTTAAATTATAGCGCTAGACACGAAATCATATATAAATGATGTGCGCAGTTTCGGTTTTGTCACTGATATCATTTATATATAATATGCGCGGTTTGAGGGTTAATGGAGCCCTGTTGCTTATGCATCATTAAACGCCTAGAAAGAGATGTTGTTGTCTTGCCTATATACTGAGTTTTTTGAGGCTTACAATCCCCAAGAGGGCATTTGAAGGCATAGACGACGTTGGTCTCTTTTAAAACGTTCTGCTTTGTGTCTGGAGAGTTTCTCATGAGTAGGCTGGCCGTTTTTTTGGTTTTATAGTAAATTGTCAGTTGTATCTTCTGATTTTTGTCTGTAGGGATAACGTTTCTACTGACAATATCTTTCAGGACCCTTTCCTCCGTTTTATGGGCTGTGGAAAAGAAGTTCCTGTAAAATAGTCTAATAGGGGGTATAGGTGTTGTGTTAGTTGTCTCTTCAGAGGTTGCATGGCGTTTCACTTTCCTTCTTATGATGTCTGCCACGAAACCATTGGAGAAGCCGTTGTTGACTAGGTCCTGCCTTACCCTACAGAATTCTTCGTCGACTTGCTTCCATTCTGAGCTGTGGCTGAGAGCACGGTCGACATAAGCGTTAACAACACTCCTCTTGTACCTGTCCGGGCAGTCACTGTTGGCATTCAGGCACATTCCTATGTTTCCTTAGTAAAGACTGTTCCATTAAGGAACATATAGCCTCTTCCCACAACCAAACCATCACCAGAGAAATCCTAGCAAACAACACAGAAATCATCGATAGATACAGCGATAGCAGGCGGCTCGACGTCTGCGAGGCACTACACATCAAGAAGTCGACACCAGCAATCAACAGCCAATTAATGCACAACTATATTCTACCCACTTCAAAACTCCGCTCCAATATAGAAGCATCAAGAAATATGAGCCAATAAAAATAAGGCCTTCTGCAGTCACCTCCCTTTAATACCTGTTTGTATTTCATTGTTTCGTGTTCTGTCTTGTGTTAAAAGTTTATTTTCACCTCATCCAAAACTATTGTAACATGTCACTTCACCCAAATGTAGGTATAAAAACTCGAAAGATGTTTAAGCTCTATTCAGTTAAAGTTGTGTGTGTGTGTGTGTGTAAAGAAAAGTCTTTGAAAATGTAATAAGTTTTACGAAACGCGCTCAAGTGTTGTGTCAGACTAGAAATAAAAATGAATTTTGGAGAATTGATCTTTGAATTACCATCAACAGTGAAAAGAAACGTAAGAAAGATCGAGAAAATTCATGTTAAAATTATTAATCTTACTTTTTCGGTCATATTTAATAATATATGTCTACAGGAGCAGAGGTGCCATAGGCACAATCAGAGAACACTGTATAAACATCAGAGGTCCGCAGTTGTTCAACGTCCTCCCAGCAAGCATAAGAAATATTGCCGGAACAACCGTGGACATTTTCAAGAGGAAACTAGATTTATTCCTCCAAGGAGTGCCGGACCAACTGGGCTGTGGTGGGTATGTGGGCCTGCGGGCCGCTCCAAGCAACAGCCTGGTGGACCAAACTCTCACAAGTCAAGCCTGGCCTCGGGCCGGGCTTGGGGAGTAGAAGAACTCCCAGAACCCCATCAACCAGGTAACCAGGAAAGACTGCTACCAAAATATACTAATATATATATATATATATATATATATATATATATATATATATATATATATATATATATATATATATGTCGTACCTAGTAGCCAGAACGCACTTTTCAGCCTAATATGCAAGACCAAATTTGCCTAATAAGCCAAGTTTTCCTCAATTAATATATTTTCTCTAATTTTTTTCTTATGAAATGATAAAGCTACCCATTTCATTATGTATGATGTCAATTTTTTTTTATTGGAGTTAAAATTAACGTAGATATACGACCAAACCTAACCAACCCTACCTAACCTAACCTAACCTATCTTTATAGGTTAGGTTAGGTTAGGTAGGCCGAAAAAGTTAGGTTAGGTTAGGTTAGGTAGGTTAGGTAGTCGAAAAACAATTAATTCATGAAAACTTGGCTTACTAGGCAAATTTGGCCTTGCATAGTAGGCTGAGAAGTGCGTTCTGGCTACTAGGTACGACATATATATATATATATACAGTGGTACCTCGCATAACGAATTTAATCCGTTCCATGTTCGTCATGTGAAACGAACGTCATACAAAACAAGTGTGCCCCATGTAACCAGTGTGATGCACTGTTTATTGTGAAATTCCCCAGTGTGCATGACATCAAATGTTCCCCAAAATATCATTTTTCTTTGCAAAATGATAAATTACCGTCCCTGAACATGTCTATGTAAAAGTAATTACCAAATTCCACTTACTTTGGCTGTGAGGGCGTGGACAAGGTGCGCTGTGACGTCATCAGGGCCTGGTCGCCCGTGTGTGAAGCTCCCAGACACGGTCGCGCAGGCCATTCAAGCACTGCATGTTGCCACAAATATATTTTCAAATATTTTTTCTATGCATTTCCAATGCGGTTTTATTTGTTTCTTTTATCGTATATGATGCATATTTGTGACCTTTACAATATGTATACAGTAGAATGTTCATAATTTTCCATGAAACTGTGATACATGTGTCAGTAATGTGTCCACAATAAATGTTTATTGTCACAATATTACGTGGTAAAAATTCACTAAAATTACAATATGTACAGTTTCACATACTATTTACACAGTAACACACTGTATTACACACTCAGTACTTTGGAGGTGCGTAATAGTCAACGAAGTAGTCCATGGTACACAGCGCGACTTTGCTCTCCTTGCACCAGCTACAGATAGATTTTCGTTTCCTGTGTCATCGTTCTGTGTGCTTGCAAATAACGCTCTCGTGTGCACCCTTGGCTTTAGTACTTGTAGGTGGTATGTAGCCAAGCTTGTAAAGCATAAGGTAGTATTGAAATGATTATAGGAAAAGCTCAGTTTGTAAGGTAGTCTTGAAAAGATCGCTTTGTAAGGTCCCACACAGGAAGAGATTCAGCTAGCCTCAAAGAGTGTCCATCAGTCAGGAAGAGATTCAGCTAGCCTCAAAGAGTGTCCATCAGTCAGGAAGAGATTCAGGTATTCTTGAAAATATCAATGAACAACACCACCATGGAAGCCGCTAACACTGTTCATCTATGCTACTTGTATCAGATGCATCATCATTGAACGCAGAAAACGATTCATCTATGTATCATCTATATAAATTGGAGATGGCAAGGGTGGGGCTCAGAGCTACAACTGGATACGCTCGCTGTATCATCCTCATAGGTGCTGTATCACTGGCATCCGACCGTTGTGTTAAGCCCTTATTGCGCCTAGCTTCACCAATGTTATGACCCCTTGTTCTTCAAACAATAGGGTCTGAATTGCACCGATTGAGCGCAGTCTTTCAACACCGTGTGGGACAGGTGTTTGAGAGCCAGAGGCACGTGTGCCACAAATGGTTGCTCACGCAATACTAACCCAGCCAGCAGCCCTTGTCTTTCATATTCGTTATAACAAAAGGTTCGTTCAGTGTTTGTCGGGTAGGCTGCTCCATTATGACAATCTTTCTTTGTTTCAAATGTGTTCCATTTGTTTTGTATTTGTCACTTACGTCTCAATAATGGAGCAGCCTACCCGACAAACACTGAACGAACCTTTATGGCATTTGTTCATTTTTCAAATTGTTTCAACAGTTTTTATTTTTCGTTTTTTTTTTATTTAAGAAACATGGAGTAGCCGACCTGTAGACCACCGAATGAACCTTTTTGACATTTGTACTGGTTTTCAAAATTCTTCATTTTTTTTATTATTTACGTTTTTTGTATGTAAGAAACATGGAGCAGCCTACCTGCCGACCACCGAACGAACCTTTTGCTATAAGACAAATGAAAAATAAATATTGAACACATTTGAAGAAAGGAAAATGTCATAATGGTTTATTCAGTGTATGTAAGATAGCCTTCTCCATTATTGAGACGTAAATGAAAATTACAAAACAAATGGAACACATTTGAAACAAAGAAAGATTGTTATAATGGAGCAGCCTACCTGCCGAACACCGAACGAACCTTTTTGACATTTGTTGTATATCAGACATTTCATATATTTTTTCCTGCAAAAACGTCAATGCTTTGCAACATCTCAGCAGTCACCCTTTTATATCCCAGCATCATTAGCATCTTTAAACAAGAACAACATAATTTATGTGCATCGTCAGAGGCGTCTAAGAATGTGCAAGAAGCAGCGCGACCCCACCGTGTGGTGTTGACGTTACTCAAACCAGCGTTCGTCATACGGGACGATTTGATGTCGATCGGGCCGTTCGTTACCCAAAATGTTCGTCTTTTGGGGCAATCATTATGCGAGGTACCACTGTATATATATACCTGTATATATATAAATATATATATATATAATATATATATATAAATATATATAATCTTTTCACCACAACGCCAGCCCAGAGAAGGCAGACGGTCTCCAGTCTCCTTCCTCAGCTGCCGGCAGATTACCCAACTAATCGTACAGCAGCCCTATATCCAAATTTACTCAGATCTACTTTAATACTTTCTAATCATATGTAAACATAGTTGATGCCTATTTATTTACTTAATAATCAACCCCAAGCTCAGTCTTTAAATGCTCTTTGAGAAACAAGAATCGTCTTACATCTGGCAGGGAAGATACAAACAAATACACCTCGCCATGCGTCCCACTACTATAAGGTAGTTTATTCAGCTCAATTTGACCTCTGGTTTCCAATTGAGGAACCCAGGGTCGTAACACCTGTCACCCCTCCAATATTTTCCTGTTTCCAGAACAACCTCTTATGTGGAACTCTGTCGAAAGCCTTTTTTAGGTCCAGATAGATGCAGTCAACCCAACCATCTCTTTCCTGTAATATCTCTGTGGCTCGATCATAGAAACTGAGTAAATTCGATACACAGGATCTTCCAGATCGAAAACCATACTGTCTGTCTGATATTATATCATTTCTCTCCAGGTGTTCTACCCATTTAGTTTTGATTAGTTTTTACAATACTTTCACTATTACACTTGTCAATGATACAGGTCTATAATTGAGGGGGTCTTCCCTGCTGCCAGTTTTGTAGATTGGAACAATGTTAGCCTGTTTCCACACGTCTGCTACGATTCCTGTACACAGGGATGCCTGAAAGATCAGGTGAAGTGGAATGCTGAGCTCAGATGCACATTCTCTCAGGACCCATGGTGAAACTCCATCTGGGCCAGCTGCTTTGTTCTTACTGAGCTCCTTTAGCATATTTTCCACTTCAACTCTAGACACTTCTATCCGCTCTATGTTGTTCTCTGGAATTCCTATTGTGTCTGGTTCTCTGAAAATTTCATTTTGTACAAACACACTTTGGAACTTTTCATTTAATGTTTCACACATTTCCTTTTCATTTTCCGTGAATCTGTTTCCCATTTTCAACCTCTGGATATTATCCTTTACCTGCAATTTGTTGTTTATGAATTTGTAGAATAGGCCCGGTTCTGTTTTACATTTATCCGCTATCCCTTTTTCAAAATTTCTTTCTGCCTCTCTCCTTACTGCCGTATTGTTATTTCTCGCATCTTTGTATCGCTGGTATGTTTGGGGATTTCGCCTCTTCCTATACTAATTCCATTTTTGTGTCTTTTGGTCTCTGGCCCTCTCACAATTTCTGTTGAACCAATCCTGTTTTCTGGCCCTGCATCTCTGTTTTGGTATGAATGTTTATGTGCCTTCGTCATATATTTTAAAAAATTTGGCATACATTTCATTTACTTCCCTGCCTAGGAACAAGTCTGTACAGTTACACTCATTAAAAACATTGCTAAGTTCCCCATAGTGACCTCTCCTTAAATCGAGTTTATCAACTGTTTCAATGTCCCCATTTTCTTCTAAACGATATCTTAATGCATAATCAATGTCTAACAAGACGTGATCACTCTTTCCCAAGGGAGGAAGGTACTGGATGTCAAATATCTCTTCTTCTTTCCTGGTGAATACTAGATCCAGTACTGACGGTACATCTCCTTCCCTCATTCTTGTGGCCTGCTTTATGTGTTGATACAAGAATGTCTCCAGAATGAGGTTCGCAAATCTGCATGTCCAAAAGTCCTTTGTTCTTGCTTCATAAGCCTCCCAGTCTATTGCTTTAAAGTTGAAGTCCCCCAGTATCACCAGTCGTGATTTATCCTTATCTGCTTGTACAATAATATCTCTGTGTACAGGAGTTGTAGCTGATGTGTGGAAAAAGGCTAACATAGTTCCAATCTACAAAAGCGGAAACAGGGAAGACCCCCTTAATTATAGATCTGTATCATTGACAAGTGTAATAGTCAAAATATTGGAAAAAATAATTAAAACTAAATGGGTAGAACACCTGGAGGAAAACGATATAATATCAGACAGACAGTATGGCTTTCGATCTGGAAGATCCTGTGTAATGAACTTGCTCAGTTTTTATGATCGAACCACAGAGATTTTACAGGAAAGAGATGGTTGGGTTGACTGCATTTATCTGGACCTAAAAAAGGCTTTCGACAGAGTTCCCCATAAGAGGTTGTTCTGGAAACGAACATATTGGAAGTGACAGGTAAGCTACTAACAAGGATGAAAAATTTCCTAACTGACAAAAATGAGGGCCGTAATCAGAGACAAGGTATCGGATTGGAGGAATGATACGACTGGAGTACCACAGGGTTCAGTTCTTGCACCGGTAATGTTCATTGTATACATAAACGATCTACCAGTGGGAATACAGAATTACATGAACATGTTTGCTGATGATGCAAAGATAATAGGGAAGATAAGAAACCTAGATGATTGTCATGCCCTTCAAGAAGACCTGGACAAAATAAGTATATGGAGCAACACTTGGCAAATGGAATTTAACACTTTGGCGTGCCCCGCGCGCCACCCCTCAACTGTGCGATTTGGGTCCCAGCGTTTCACGGGAGCGCACATTAATTCTGAAAAGTGTTTACTCTCCAACTTTGTCACCTTAATTTTCGTCCTACAAGATTAAATTTGGCATCATTGTGTTCGCAATAGAATTCTCTATAGCACTAAATGCATATAAACTCCAAAAGCCCGGCTAATTACCCGCAGCAAACAGAGAAAGTGCGAACGAGTTACCCAGGAGCGCGCATAAGCGATAAAATGTGTTCACTCTTTTCACTCTGGTTACCTCAATTTTCGTCCTAGGTCTTTCATTTTGGTATCAATGGGTTCGCAACAGAATTCTCTAGAGGAACATTAGCATATAAAATAAAAAACCTGGTCACGCTCCACCCGCCGACGAGTTGAAGACGGGCCACGCGTTAACCGCGAGTAAGCGCCCAGATGCCTTCCAGCTACGCTCCCAATTCCTGCCCACAAATGTTTAGTATTTAGTATTTTTGTATATGTAGTATGTATTATAGTTAGTATTTTTTGTGTAGTAGTTGTACATCACATAAGCATTGTAGATAGCCATTTGCACAAAATAGATGGTCATTTTCTTCGTCCATTTGTGAGTTTTCCTTATGAAGTAATAATATTTGATCATTTGGTCAAAGTGATCAACACCTTTCATGTTTGTATTGTAGTCACAGATTGCATTTGGCTTGTTGACAGTTACCAAACAGTCCCAAAAAATTCGGATAAAAACCTGAATTTTGGAAATTATTTTAGTGGATGACGCAATGCTGCACCATCCCGAGATTACCGACAGTAAACAGATGACGCAATGCTGCGTCATGCCCAGACTAAAGTGTTAATGTGAATAAATGCCATGTTATGGAATGTGGAATTGGAGAACATAGACCCCACACAACCTATAAATTATGAGAGAAATCGTTAAAGAATTCTGACAAAGAAAGGGATCTAGGGGTGGTTCTAGATAGAAAACTGTCACCTGAGGACCACATTAAGAACATTGTGCGAGGAGCCTATGCTACACTTTCTAACTTCAGAATTGCTTTTAAATACATGGATGGAGAAATACTAAAGAAATTGTTCACGACTTTTATTAGGCCAAAGCTAGAATATGCAGTTGTTGTGTGGTGCCCATATCTTAAGAAGCACATCAACAAACTGGAAAAGGTGCAAAGACATGCTACGAAGTGGCTCCCAGAACTGAAGGGCAAGAGCTACGAGGAGAGGTTGGAAGCATTAAATATGCCAAAACTAGAAGACAGAAGAAAAAGAGGTGATATGATCACTACGTACAAAATAGTAACAGGAATTGATAAAATTGACAGGGAAGACTTCCTGAGACCTGGAACTTCAAGAACAAGAGGTCATAGATTTAAACTAGCTAAACACAGATGCCGAAGAAATATAAGAAAATTCACCTTCGCAAATAGAGTGGTAGACGGTTAGAACAAGTTAAGTGAGAAGGTGGTGGAGGCCAAGACCGTCAGTAGTTTCAAAGCGTTATATGACAAAGAGTGCTGGGAAGACGGGACACCACGAGCGTAGCTCTCATCCTGTAACTACACTTAGGTAATTACACTTAGGTAATTACACACACACACAAAAAAAAAAAAAAAAAAAGGAGACGGATCCATGACCGAGGTGTAATCCAGGTCTCACAGGATTAATCGCAAGAGCCTCCCATACCTCCTTAGGAGGGATTCGAGAAGCCGAAATCCTCCAGAAAGAAGGAACCGAAGAACCCAAGGGAACCCGGAACCAAACCCAGGGAGAAGTAGAACGTGGAGAGTATTGCTACTGACAGATATGCAGTATGTGTGTCACATACCAATATGTATACAAATATTATATTCTTTGAACAATAAAACAATTTTTTTCAATTATTTCTCTACATACACTCATATATATCCAACTTTTTTATGCATGATAAAGAACAAATAAGCAGTTCTGGTGGGTGTGGTGATGAAATCAAAACATAACATGGAGCTCACGGTACGAGCAGATGATGCCTCGGCAAATGTCACCTGATCCAAGAAAATACCTCCAATATATTACGCACATCGTTAAAACTAGCCACACAACTGCTATTATCACATATCTCTAAATCCTGAATATGAATCTGTTTCCACAAGGTTATATTCTAAAGGAGTTTGAGGTCATTTCATGGTGTGTACATGCACGAAACAATGGCTTAGTGCTGTGGCTGTCTGCCTAATGTTGTGAACATCATAACTAGCATTGTGTTCACTGATATCAGAACATTGTACATTAGTCTTCCTCACAGTTAGGATCATCTAAGGCACTATCAAAGCAAAATAGTTGCCTTTACTTATTTTATTTATCATTTTACATGGTGCTGTGGCTCCTAGCTGCACAGGGGTGCTATGAGCTCCTGCTGCATGTATCAGCCTTGGTTGCTCTCTCAGTACCGAGGCTCTCACAGCCGGGAGAAATGCAGACTACTGTATTTTCGTTCAAGATGGCATCTGTTAATTGCAGCCCTGAAGAACACGAAGGGAGCCCTTTGTACCTGCGGGAATTTTAAATTTTACGCTGTATCTATAAATAACCCTGATTACAATGCACACTATCAATAAAACAACCCTGGTTGTGATGCGCAGTTTAAGGGTTAAAGAGAGCTTACACTTACATAGAAGACAACATCCTGGACGCTGTACCACTGCTGAATCTCACTGAGACCATAAAAATTTACGGTGATGACATAGTGAGTGTAGCGCAGGTAGCCTAGGTGCATCACTGTCACTTCTCCACAATCTCGCTGGTCACACTCCAGACTGCGACTCCTGCACACAAGCCATTGACCATTTGGACGTTTAATAAGCAGAATGTTTGATGCTGAGTTAATGAACTTACTGGTGAAACCAGTATAGTAAAAGGGAATATTTAATCATCTATTTACACATTTATATATAATTGCATTTTATAGAACACACACATATATATATATACAGTGGATAAAGAATTGGGAGCACCATCAAATGCCTCAATCGTACATTTTCTTATCTTTCTCTATCTTGATCCCCACTTGCGTACATACTTTTTACACACCCAGTCATCTACCTGAACTTGAATCATCCTGTAAACCCATACCAACTTATCATCCCATTGACTCATTCCCACTAATCTTCTTGTAAATGCATTCCTATTCATCTTCCTGTAAACACATTCCTACTCATCTTAGAATTATTCATCCTTTCCACACTTATCTCATTCATATCTGTGGCAATTCCCTTTTAGAAGTGCAAAAATTATTATCATGGCTCATTAACAGTAAAATACTCTTACTTACCGGTTGTGTGGTTGGTCGGCAGCAAGAACAGTTTCCATCTTGTGCTCTCTAGTGAGACCCTCAATAGCAACACTTAGGTGAAACTCCTTACGGAACGATTGTTCTGTGCATGAGCAAGAATAACACTATGTAAATGCAATAGCTGATGTTGAAAGAAGCAAAGGATACAAAACATAGTTCACTTAATACTCTGATCAGTAGAAAGAAGCACTCAATAAAGATTTCAATGAACATAAAAGTGGATCAGTAGTGCATTGAAGGACACTGTATTACTTGGAATGTTTAGTCATCCTTACTGTTAACATTTATAAAAAAAAAAAAAATGTTAGGAACCAGTTCGAATTTTGTAAGGGGAAGGAGCAAGATGAATCACTGTAAGGTCACAAAGCTTGTAAGCCATACCCTAGAGTACAAACTTGCGAAACCCAACCTTACTTTCTTATTTACTGTATAGGTACGTTACTTTAAGTAAGCGATGTAGAACCAATAGGCAGTTATAAACACTTAAAAAAAAAAAACAGAATGACCATGTGGGACCGGTATCATAATTTTGCATTAGCGGAACTCAAAAAACAACCAAAGTGTGTGCATTACATTTACTTAAACACAGGAAAAGTGATAATACACACAAGGAAAAATCTCACTCACCAGATTACCGAATACAGTTCTCGACACCCAGATATAAATAGAGGTCAATACTTTCATAAGCACAACCACCACAACCTGTATGGTTGTGGAAATCACCACTACCCCTGCCCAACCCCAAGGGTGAGGCAAACGCCAAGTGACAGAGACCCCTATGGGAGCAAGTCCTGAATGCCCTGGGGAGGAAAACCCTGAACATGCAAGGGTAGTACTTACCTTAGGCATCTAGGGAAGTGAGCCCTAGACACATGCAGCCCTGCGTACTGAAGAACACCTGGCTACCACAACCACCCCACACAACTGGCACAGCAACTCGGGCAAAATCCAGACAGGAAAGCGAAACCACAGAAACCAGACGTGTAAAGTGGAAGAGGAAGTCGAACCAGCAAGGTACCTCACTGGCCCGACCTGCTGAAAGAGGCAGAGCCGCAGAAAAAAATCCGATTTCGGACACCGAGCAAGCAGCGCCTGAAACCAAGGTTGGGCCGGTCACCATGGAGCCAAGAGAAGGACACTTCCGAGAGGATGCTAGCCTAGATAGAACTTGGAATAACTAGACCGGGGAAAAGAGGGACAGGAACCGCAGTTCGACCAGTCCTACCAAAAAGCATTGACCACTAGAGCCTCGCAGTCGGTAATGGCGCCAAGTACAATGGGAGATGCCGAGACCACACCGATTTAAAGAGATCCCCCTCTGGGTGCCCGTACGTCCAGTAAAGCCAGAGGAAGGAATCGGCATCCACCGTCCACTCAGTGGAAAAAGGAATAAAGCGTAACAGGCCATCTGCCAGGATGTTGAATACCCCACGAATGTGAACAGCATTAAGAGCTAAACCCCGAGAACTGAGCAGAAGAGCCACAGGAAGCGACCAGCCCAGAGCCGGTTGGCCGAGCGGACAGCATGCTGGACTTGTGATCCTGAGGTTCTGGGTTCGATCCCAGGCGCCGGCGAGAAACAATGGGCAGAGTTTCTTTCACCCTATGCCCCTGTTACCTAGCAGTAAAAATAGGTATCTGGGTGTTAGTCAGCTGTCACGGGCTGCTTCCTGGTGGTGGAGGCCTGGTCGAGGACCGGGCCGTAGGGACACTAAAAGCCCCTAAATCATCTCAAGAAGAATCTCAAGAAGATAGCCCTAGAGCCACAGACCAAAGAGACCCCCCCCCCCACCCTCTCCTAGTTGAGACAATGAACCACAGGGAAGCAGTTTGAATGAAGCCGGATCACAGAGCCCCGAGGAAGCCGAATCCTCCACAAGGGCTGCCACACAGGCACAAACCCCCCACACCGTGCTATGAGCTTGAAGGAAGGACTGTCCCAAATGCCCCTGGTTGGCCAGGTGAGTGCTGGTCACAAAGCCCCAACCGAGAAACGAGGCATCCCTAAATACATCAAGCGATGGGCGAGATAGGCGCCATGGCACCAAACCCCCCAAAAAATCCAAAGCAACTGGTGCAAGGACACCGTGGAACGAACCCAGCGATCGTGAGAGCGGGGAAAGAGGCCGCACCTGAGATACCAAAACAGTCTCTGAGGCCAAACCTTGCCCAGTGGATAAATCAGCAGAGCAGAGTTCAGGCTCCCTATTTAGCAGTAAATAGGTACCTGGGAGTTAAACAGCTGCTACGAGCTGCTTCATGGGGATGTATAACAAAGAGGAGGCCTGGTCGAAGACCAGACAGCGGGGACGCTAAGCCCCGAAATCATCTCGAGATAACCTCAAGATAACCTCCCGCAAAGCTGCATGAGCAACCACCAAGTGACCTGGGTAACCCCCAAAAACAGCTAGAGGAGGGGGACTGCAACCAGCAGAGCAAAGCCGCAGGAGAGAGAGGCTTGAACGCACTCCAAGAATCCTGTACTAGGCCCCAGCCAAGTCCAAACACGGGACTGAACCAACTGAAACTTCCGCCAAGTTGCCAGGAACCCGAACCTGGCAAGCTGGGGGAAGAACCAAATCCCCAGCTAGCAGACAAATCGACCTGCCAGGAGCCCACACCAAACAGATGTCGAGGTAGTCTGTGGAACCTCGTAATGCTATCAAAACCGGATCACACACAGGCTTAAACCAGGTCTCGCAGGAGGTTTGCAGGAGGTACGCACCAAGGGCCTCCCGAACCTCCGCAGGGGTTATCTTGAGGTTACTGTATCTTGAGATGATTTCGGGGCTTTTTTTTTTAGTGTTCCTGCGGCCTGGTCATTGACCAGGCCTCCATCCCTAGGAAGCAGCCCATGACAGCTGACTAACACCCAGGTACCTATTTTACTGCTAGGTAACAGGGGCATAGGGTGAAAGAAACTCTGCCCATTGTTTCTCGCCGGCGCCTGGGATCGAACCCAGGACCACAGGATCACAAGTTCAGTGTGCTGTCCGCTCGGCCGACCGGCTCCCACCGGCTCGACCCTCGGGGTAAGCCGAGAGGAAGAAAACCTCCGAAAACACAAATCCTAGGAACCTAAGGGCACCCAGAAACGAACCCGTGTCCTCACCTACTGCATTTGATGGCGGAGACGACGCAGATCATAATTTTTCTGGGAGAGCCCTGTTGGCTCCCTGTAGCTATCCAGGCTGAATGGATATGTATAACTTCCTGGCACCAGTCAGTGTGCATGGAGTTCTTGCCTACCAGGGACCACGAGCCAGAAGCTGGCCCCCCTCAGAGAGGTGCTTGGAGCAAGGGGCCTATAGAAATCCCCCCATGTGGTTGGGAGCATTCTATGTCTGCCATCGACCGGGTCAGACACCCAGAGAGGTAGATGTCCCAAAACAAACCGCCTATTCTGGTGAAACTATTGCTACCGAAAGCTGAACAAGTGGACAGAACTTCCCCAAACGAAAATTAGCAAACTAGCATGAAGTCATCATGTGCAGGCGATGAGTCACAATAACGTGGCTGAAGTATGTTGCCCAATCCACACACTAGAAAATGAAGGGACGACGACCTTTCGGTCCGTCCTGGACCATTCTTAAGTCGATTGTGACAATCGATTGTCACAATTGACTTGAGAATGGTCCAGGACGGACCAAAACCTCGTATTCCCTTCATTTTCTAGTGTGTGGATTGGTCAACATGAAGTCATCACGTTTGCCGCACTGCCGTCTGCGCAATCACCCCATCCCCGGGAGGAGGAAGGGGGAGCCCCAGGCCCCCTCATGCCAGCGATTGAACTGGCAGTTCTTGGCTGATCCGATTCTGGAGAAGTCGTGTGCCTCTGGCTCCTTTTTTTTGTCTCAGTTCTGTGCCTTGTGGTGTGGCCTGTCTCTACAGGTGGTGTGTGAGCCAGGAGTAATATTCCACAGTACTCGGGCTGCATGCACCTAGGGTTTCCCTTCCCTCGGTGCCCAGTAAGTACTGCCCTTGGAGCTTGGTGTTACGGCCCTCTCGGGACGCAACGGGGTTCTCACTCTGATGTTGTTAGAGGAAGATATATGTATCCGTTCCCAAGCCAGTAGTGGCTATCAAGGGATGAGATCCGTGACGCAAGTAACTTAAAAGGGAGTAGGGAAAGAAAGTTAAGAACTTAATATTATAATGTTCACCATCACCGATTAAATATATAGAATAAAAGAGTACACAAGGGGGAGGGGTATTAACACTTTACAAAGGGGATCATGCACAATCTAGTCTTCTGCTGAAGACTCTTGATCAAGAAGCTAGGTGCTGAGTCCGCGGTGCTTTCTTCGTGGCCTCAAGACGTGTCCTCTGAGAATGCCGAGCCTACCCTAGCCACAGGTCAGCCACAACACAGGTCCACTGGGGGCACCATCGTGGAGGCCGTCAACCACACGTCCAGCAGGTTTGCTGGCAGGTACTGAGCCACCAAGGCTGGTACGGCCACTCCACGAACGATAAAAGGGGTACCTCCTAGACAGGAGTCTCGTGTGATATCACAAATCACCCTCCTGTCCTCAATACCCCAGTGGATTATCGTCTCCAACCGTCGGTCCCGGGTAAATCCTTTCACTGCCACTCCACTGGCAGGCTAACACACCACAGTGTTCTTCCGGGGGGACGACGTCACAACAGCTGCAGCAAACTTCACAGTATGGAGACTGGCTGCCTCGGGTAGACTGACTCAACCTTCAACACAGTGGTCCCAGGTCGACTCTGTAAACAGACACGTCATCAATAACCGGGACACTAATACATCTCACTTACGGGCTCGGGCACAAACACCTGACGTATCCAGTCCATAGATGGCGCTGTCGTCGGAGCACCACCTCACCAGAGGTCAGGAGCGGCTGTGTTGTGAGCTGCACAGGACTGGAAACTGGCCCTTGTGGCCGATATTCGCCGTCCTCATCCGGTGTCGTCGTTCGTTTGGCGGGGGTTTCGGGAGCTGACCCACAGATGGCGTAGTTGTTACTGCTCCTTGCTCGGACGCTGGATCCGGGTTCGTAACACCTCCCCACCAAAAAGAATTTGGTTTGGGGTTCTATAAAAAGAAACACAAACCAAATTAGTAACGCGACACTGCTCCAAATGGACACACATGCTTTATAATCTGGGATGGTGAGGCTGTCTCGTCCACTGAATTGTACTAAAGAAAATCCCTGGCACAAAGGGACCTTGGAAATGGCAGGCGATGACCTGCCTGACATAATCTTCCACACCTCCTCTGCGATGGCAAACAGGGGCATCATCTCACATCTCTCGAGTAAGGATCCGTGTAGACTCGATCTGGGGTGACTCGACACTTCCCTATGTCGTGGCACCGATGATGGCTGACCACAGACGGCATTTCTGGTGCCGGTCCGATGGTCCTTCAGGGAGACAGGAACCTGGAATACAGAGGTCTGATAATTCAGAGTGATAGCGACAGTGGGCAAGGCAGTACTTACTACATACTCGTCTACTAGGCCCGCACCTAGTTCCAACAGGGCTGCTTGCACACCGAAGATGGCATTCGCTCTGCCTCCGTCAGGTCGACCAACGTTCCGTATAACGCTGTAATGAGGCTCAGCAATCACGCGGGGGGTGTCAACCTGCCGGAAACAGTCACTCATTTTATCATCTGTCGTACCTCCTGTATCTACTATCAGCTTCCAGGTCCCTTCTTCAACTGCAACACTTGCAGTGCAAATTTCTAATCCCAGGGACCTCTTCTCGATGTTCACGGGAGCCATCATCCTTCGGGTCGTCCACTGATCCTTACTGAGAACACATAGAATACATAGGAGAATAAAACAAAATATCGCTAAGAAACATGAGGCCAATTGAGGGATAAGCTTCCCGAGCCAGTCATGTCCATAGCCGGCAACATCCACACGCCTGGCTTGGACCGAAGAGGGCACTAGACCTTTTGAACACACCGCACCTACCTCTGACGTCTGGGGAATCTCTGGCTGGTTCACTACATGCTGTAACTTGCCATACCGCAAGCACACATCCGCCTTCGCTCCAGACTCGTTGGTATCCGTGGGTGCCCGCACACAAGGCCTCTCTTCTTGCTCAGGTACCTCTGCCTTCTTAACTTCATGTTCCTCGTCGAGAGAAGAATTAGAAGTCTCTGCTAGAATACAGTCGATCTGCGGGTGAGAGGACAAATTAAATATGTTTACATCCGGGTCTGTCTTTACCTGGACATTACCATTGCCTGTAGTTACCTCAGACTTTTCTGTTCTGGTAGACTCGTCCGCTATCTTGGGATGATTGGTGCTCCAGTCGGTCACCAAGTCGTTGGCTAGTACCACGTCAATCCCAGCCACAGGGAGGGTATCGACTACTGCCAACTCACAGGTGCCGCTGAAGTAAGGCGAGTCGAGATGCACCGGCACTAAGGGGGCGATATACTGTGTTCTCGGAAACCCAACCAGGATAACCTTTTGTCGCCCATCCACACTTACTCCCTCGGGTAACGAGCTCTTCACGATCAGGGACTGGGCTGCTCCACTATCTCTGAGCACTACAATTGATCTACCAGTATGATCACTCGTTACATACCCGGTTGAAGTGTGAGGGGCCAACAAACTTGGTCCTTCCTGCGTCGTCGTCGACTGGCTTCCTGCTGGTGATGTTCCACAGCTCATCAACATCACCTCCCTTCGTGCACTGCCACCTCTTCTGCCTCGGCACCTAGCAGCTATGTGCCCCTTCTGCCCACAAGTCCAGCACACCATGTTCCTCCTCGGACTACGGTGTTTCGGACTACTAGGACTTGTTCTTCGAGGGCTACCTGGGGGAGTCTTCTTAGCACTTTGTGGGACGGGTCTTTCTTCTTCTTCGTCGTGAGGTCTGTCAAACCGGCGCTGGTAATTCCTCGGGACGTACTTAGCAGACGGCCTATGAGTCAGGATATACTCTTCAGCCATGGTGGCTGCTGCACTCAAGGTCTCCACCTGCTGTTCCTCTAAGTACGTCTTGAGGTCTCCAGACAAACAATCCTTGAAGTCCTCGAGCAGAATCAGCTGTTCGAGGTCTTCCCTGGTCTCCACCTTCCGAGAGGCACACCATTCCTGGAAAAGTCGCTCCTTGATCGTGGCGAATTCGGTAAAAGTGTGCTCTGAGGTCTTCTTCAGGTTTCTAAACTTCTGCCTGTAAGCCTCAGGTACCAATTGGTACGCCATGAGCACCACTTTCTTCACCATATCGTAATCGCCGGAGTCGTCAAGGGATAACGTAGGGTAGGCGATTTGGGCCTTCCCAGTCAGGACTGACTGTATCATGATGGCCCAATTCTCCCTTGGCCACTCCAAAGAGGCAGCGACTTTCTCGAAGGCTGCGAAGAACTTCGAAACTTCTCTCTCGTTGAATTTGGGGACCATTTTGATATTCCTTACCGGATCGAAACCGCTTACTCCAGTTTGTCTCTGTCCAGCGCCTAATCTTAATACTTCTAGTTCATGTTGTCTCTGTCTTTCTTTTTCTTCTCTCTCTCGCTGTTTCTCTTCTCTTTCTCGTTCTTCTCTTCTTTCTTCTCTTTCTCTCTCTTCTCTCTCTCTCGTTTCTCTTCTCTTTCTAATTCTAAACGCCTCATCGCCAATTCTTTTTCTTTCATCTCCATTTCTTTATTTTTCATCTCTACTTCTTTATCTTTTAATTCTCGTTCTAATTCTAACTTCTTCCATTCAATTTCCCGATTAATTTCTAGGGCACGCATCTTGACTGTTAGGAAGCTGATATTAAGCTCACCTGCATCACTGTCAACGTCACTGCCCTTATCTTCCTTTTCCGTGGAAGCTATTTCCTCACCTTCCCTTGTACTAGGAGTCTCGCCTTCCTGTTTCTCTTCTGCCTTCAGGTGCCGGTGTACCTTGGACAAGATCTCCACACGGGAATCACTGGCACGGATCTTGATCTCCAGGTAGGCGCTCACTAGTACAAGTTCCGGTTTGCTCAGATACTTTAATCTGGCAAGACAGTCCACTCTGTTCAGAAAAGCCTGAACATCGTCCAGATCGTCGATGGTAGCTTTGTCTGCCATTGTCAGAGATGGAACACTTAGCACTTAACACACTGCTTACACGTTAGCACTTAACACACCGAGCACTGTTCTCCGCCAATATTGCACTTTATCGCACCAAACACTGCACTTGCCAATATTGCATGTAATCACTTCGGGCACCGCACTACTCAATATTGCACTGAATCCAAGCGAACACTTCGCTCTACAATATTGCACTGAATCACTGAGCACCGCACTAGTCAATATTGCACTTAATCGCTTAATCACAGCGAGCACCGCACTGCACAATATCGCACTTAGTCACTCTGAGCACCGCACAGGACGAATAACGTCACAATCGTCACACAGGGGGAATTATATACAGGGATTACGCCACTTCACCACCCCTGTCAAACATACTTAACAAGGGGTCGGATCCCGCTGGGGATGCCAATTATGTTACGGCCCTCTCGGGACGCAACGGGGTTCTCACTCTGATGTTGTTAGAGGAAGATATATGTATCCGTTCCCAAGCCAGTAGTGGCTATCAAGGGATGAGATCCGTGACGCAAGTAACTTAAAAGGGAGTAGGGAAAGAAAGTTAAGAACTTAATATTATAATGTTCACCATCACCGATTAAATATATAGAATAAAAGAGTACACAAGGGGGAGGGGTATTAACACTTTACAAAGGGGATCATGCACAATCTAGTCTTCTGCTGAAGACTCTTGATCAAGAAGCTAGGTGCTGAGTCCGCGGTGCTTTCTTCGTGGCCTCAAGACGTGTCCTCTGAGAATGCCGAGCCTACCCTGGCCACAGGTCAGCCACAACACAGGTCCACTGGGGGCACCGTCGTGGAGGCCGTCAACCACACATCCAGCAGGTTTGCTGGCAGGTACTGAGCCACCAAGGCTGGTACGGCCACTCCACGAACGATAAAAGGGGTACGTCCTAGACAGGAGTCTCGTGTGATATCACAAATCACCCTCCTGTCCTCAATACCCCAGTGGATTATCGTCTCCAACCGTCGGTCCCGGGTAAATCCTTTCACTGCCACTCCACTGGCAGGCTAACACACCACAGTGTTCTTCCGGGGGGACGACGTCACAACAGCTGCAGCAAACTTCACAGTATGGAGACTGGCTGCCTCGGGTAGACTGACTCAACCTTCAACACAGTGGTCCCAGGTCGACTCTGTAAACAGACACGTCATCAATAACCGGGACACTAATACATCTCACTTACGGGCTCGGGCACAAACACCTGATGTATCCAGTCCATAGATGGCGCTGTCGTCGGAGCACCACCTCACCAGAGGTCAGGAGCGGCTGTGTTGTGAGCTGCACAGGACTGGAAACTGGCCCTTGTGGCCGATATTCGCCGTCCTCATCCGGTGTCGTCGTTCGTTTGGCGGGGGTTTCGGGAGCTGACCCACAGATGGCGTAGTTGTTACTGCTCCTTGCTCGGACGCTGGATCCGGGTTCGTAACACTTGGGGTCTCCTTCCACAAGTCACCTTGGGATTTACCTCCGCTGTGTCTTTTACTGCTCGGTACTTAGCCGCCCTGGGATCAGCTGGGGTTTTGTTGCCCTTGTTTGTCTCTGGGGTAGGAGGTAGTTTTCATCACTGGTAGGGGCACGGGGTGCTGCACAGCTAGTTTTCACCAATAACAGCGGCCGGCTCTGTTCCGCCTGGGTATGATGTCCCCTTGCAGGGGTTTTTCTTTTGTTTTTGTTTTCCTGCCTGGTGGGGGGGGGGCCTCCCTTTGTCTTTTCCCCTCTCTGTTGTAGGTATATTTATATTTATTAACCCTTAACATGCTCGGGGTCTAATATCCTGCCATCCGCACAGGCGCATGTCATTTTGAAAAAAAAAAAAAATTTTTTTTTTTTGCTAATCTGTTAAGTTCTGTTCACTGATCACGGGAAAAATAAAAAAAAAATTCTATTGTACTTACTTTTGTTGCAATAGAGCCGAAAAGCTCGGTGATGACGTCACAATCTGCATGTTCGCTCATGCAGTACACGCCCGGGAGGTGTTGCGCGCGGTCCTCAAACAGCCAGAGTTGCCACAAATATATTTTCACACTATTTATTTACAATGTCTAAGCGCATTTTATCTAATTTTTTTTCGCTAATTGTGTTTCAAATACTGTTTGAACATATTTTGTATCAATAATAATTGCATATTTGAGTATACACAGGCGCACACAAATGTTTTCAATTACGGCAATATAATATGTCATTAGTCTATTATATTGTATGTTCTGCTTATATTTGTATATATTTACACACACGCACACGCTATCTGCTTATATGTTTACATATTTACACACTCGCACACGCTATACACACTTTGAAGCACACTTAGAAGATTTCTAGACTGTGGTAGTCATTGAAGCAGTCAACAGCACATAATGGGTTACCACACGTTTCACACCATATTTGCACAAGCTTCCGTTTCTTGTCTCTACGTGTCGTTGTTTTACACACCAAGCAATCACGTTGGGCTATTGCACACTTCACACCAGGTGGCAAATACTCAAGTTTGTGTGCTAGGAAGCCTTCAGTGTGAGCGAGGCGTGGAGTACCAGCATGCTGCAACAGTGGGTTTATGATGGGCCGCTGAATACCTGGGACATCTTTTGCAAACTTTCCTAATAACTGTATTGCAGCATCAAATACAAAGTCACGGAAAGTGGGCTTACGTCCAGTTCTCACAAGGTACATGTTGAAACAGTTCAGCATGCTCATGTCCACAAGATGGAAGAACACTTTTTTTGTCCATCTACATGTCTTCCGCACACACTCTGCAGTGCCAATCATCATGTCTGATGTATCAATCAACCGCATGTTGATATTATAGTCTAAAACACAGTCTGGCTTATATAGTGGTGCGTTTGTTTTATGGCTCACTTTCCCACTGTTCACCATTGTTCCATCATGAATTGTTGTCAACAAGTTCACCTCTCTTTTGTCTTTCCACCGAACTGACAGAATGTTATCACTTTTCCTTCTCTGACACTCACCAACTGCAATGTCGTTGTCAAACACAGGCATTTCCCTTCGTTGTGGCTTTACTGTACCAACCAATCCGGTTCTATTTTCTAGCAAGAACCGAGCTAGCAAGGGACTTGTATAGTAATTATCTGTGTATAAAATGTGTCCCTTGTTCATCCACGGAGCCATGATGGTCTTCACTATACTCCCCGAGAATCCATGTTCGTCGTTACCGGGAATGTCTACATCACTAGCCGAGTACAGAATCATGTGTAACACGTATCCTGTCTCACAATCACAAAGAACAAAAAATTTCAGGCCAAATCGGTTTCGTTTTGAGGGAATGTACTGTTTGAATGGAACACGTCCCTTGAAAAGTACGAGAGATTCATCAACCACCAGCTTCTGTGCTGGTACGTAAAAATCTCTGAATTTTCCAATAACATCGTTCATGTAGTGCCTCACTCGCCACAGTCTATCATCAGGTGTTCGGTCCTGAACACTTCCAAAATGTAGACACCTGAGGAGTATCTGAAACCTGTCTCGTGACATATATTTCCCGAATAAAGGTGTTGGTATTGTCTTGTCCTTGCTCCAATAGTCACTTATTGCATGTTTGTGACAGTGCTTCATCAACAAACAGAGTGCCAAAAACACATACATTTCCGCCACTGTGGTATTTTTCCAACGCTGCAGTCGTGAAAATTCTGTGATTTCCCTCTCAATCAGGTAAGCAGCATGCAGGTTCGTTTGGTGTACAATGTATTCCATGAGTGGTTCATCATAGAATGCTGTAAAATATTCCATCTCAGCCATGTCCTCACCTTGATTAGGGAAAAGGTTTGTAATCCCTACATCTTTATCGTCAAAGTGAGGAATATTAGGAATAAAATCGTCACCATCACTCCACTCAAGTACACCAGGCGTCCTGCGAGATGCAGAGGAAAGACGGCGAGGAAGCGATGCATACCGGCGACCAGGAGCTGAATACCGTCTGCGAGAAGCACGGCGGCTACGTGCACGTGAGGTGGGTGCACGTGAGGTGGATGCACTTGAGGTGGATGCACTTGAGGTGGATGCACGTGAGGTGGATGCACGTGAGGTGGATGCACGTGAGGTGGATGCACGTGAACACGAGGGTCTTGGTCCCTCATGTGGTGCCATGCGGTGGCGCTTGGCCGGGCGAGATGCTGCTGACGCGACAATTTCTCGCCCAGTTACACCACTGGTACCAGCCACAGGCTCAATAAAACTTTGATCTGAGTCACTAAACCCAGAAAAGGAGTCACCTCCCTCTGACTCGTCACCCTCAAACAGAAAATATCCACAGGAACTGTGAGGTCGTGGTAGAATTGGGGTAGAAACTGGCCGAGGAGGCATGGGTGAGCGTAGAGGCCTCACCATGGCATGGCGGTCATTCTCACTTTCACTGCTGCTGCTACTATCACCCGACAACTGTGTATAATCCTCATCGTTGTCTGAATCGTCAAACACACTTTCTTCACCTTCAGAGAATAATTCGTGGGCTATTTGCTCTGGGGTGAGGGACTGAGTGGTGCGTGCCCGTGAGGCGTTTGACCGTGCGCTCGCCATGGTGACTCTCGCTAAACTGAGGACTCCCATGCCTTCGGTTCGTGAGCGGGAATTTTTTTCAAAATGGCCGCTGTTTACTAGAGCCCCTGGGCAGCGTATGGGACCCCCAGCTACACCGCGGGCCATTCAAATCGTGCGCGGTACCGATAATCTTCATATGACGTGAAGCGCAGTTGACTGGTAAAACGATTTACACTTCATATGAAGTGATGCGCACTTTAAGGGTTAATTAAGTAGGTATAATTTGATTCACTTCTGTATATTAATGGTCTCCCCCGCTACGCCCCCGTGAGTGGACACGTCCCGGGGGTTCAGCTTTTAGAAGTTCGTTTGGTAGACTTGAGCGCTGGTTCGCAGTAACCTGCCTGGGCTTCCCTTTGCATGTTAATTAACATTTCGCACTCTGGTGCCTCCCACTCCAGTCATTGATTTTTTTCCTGATACCGAGCGAGTGATTTTTACTTGCGTCATGTATTAAAATATTTGTAAAAAACCAGCGTTGAATATAATGAAACGCCATTTTCTGGGTGAGTCCCGGAGGCTCCCCGGAGCTATCCAGGGCTGAATGGATATGTATAACTTTCTGGCATCAGTCAATGCATGGAGTTCTTGCCTATCAGGGGACCACGAGACCAGGGACCAGGGACCAGAACCTCGCCCCCTCTAGAGAGGCACGAGGAGCAATGGCCTATAGAGACCTCCCTTATGATAGGGAGCATTCTATGTCTGCCATCGACCGGAATAGGCACCCAGAAAGGTAGGCATCCCAAAACAAACCCCTATTCTGGTAAACTATTGCGACCTAAGACCGAACAGGTGGACAGAACTCCCCAAACAAAAATTAGCAAACAAGCATGACGTCATCATGTCGCCGTGCTTCTGTCTGCACAACCCCCCCACCCCACCCCGGCGGGAGGGGGAAGGGGGGAACCCCAGACCCTACCATCGGCGACTCAACCATTAGTTCTTAGGCTGGATGTCAAAACGCGAAAACACTGCCGACCGGAGGGAGGGAGGGATGCCAGGGAGACTCCGGGACTCACCCAGAAAATGGCGTCTCATTACATTCAACCCTGGTTTTCTGGGGGGAGCCCCGTCGGCTCCCCGGAGCTAACTATTCAAAGATAAGGAAAAAAAACAGGTACTTACCCGGGCGGCGGTCCGTCCTCACTCCTCAACACGAAGTTGAGACAACTGGCTGCAACCGTCGACCCAAAGCAACGCAAGCCCGACCAGGCCCAGGAACATTCACCAGGTAGCAAGCGGCCAGGACCCTGTTCGATCTCCATAAACCCCGAGCCCGAATGTCTACCCAAGACATGTTGCCAAAAACTGCAGCCAAAGCAGCAAATTTACGAACGTCGTGGTCCCAGGGAAAAACCGCAGGCTGGCTACACTTAATAACCCTGCAGACAACCTGAGAGACCCGAGCCCGGGAACAGGGAAGAAGGGAAACCAGATCAACCCAAAGCGCATCCCCAGGAACAGAAGCCATGGCGCGCAAATAACGGCGGAGAGCCGCAACCGGCCACAACACTTTATTCACCCCCGGCCTGACCATCCAAGCATTAACAACCCACAGCCCCCTCCGGAACGCAGCTGTCTCATTTTTCGCCAGAAAAGAGGGAGACAGCTGTAAGTGAACAAAACGACCACCAGGACCGAAAGAGCAGAAACCTCGGCGCCAGAGGAGAGCATGAAGCTCCCCAACCCGACCCCCCGAGGCCAATGCCAACAGGAAAAAGAGCCTTAGAAAAACAATCCCAAATGGAAGGGGCCACAACAAACCAAGGCAAAGAGAGAAATGAGAGCACGTGGTCCAAGGACTAAGACGGCTCAGGCGGCGCATGAGCAGGCCGGAGGTGAAACAACGCGTGAGACAACTTGCGAAACGGGGCAGAAGTAACAACACCGAAAGCAAGCTGAAGCGACTCCGCCAACGCCGCTCGATACGAAGCGACAGTATTCGGCATAAAATGACGGTCCTGAAACAACCAAGAGAGAGAGAGGACAGAACAACCCTATCAGAGACCGAAGAACACTGACGCAGTGATAGGAAAAACCAGAAGGACTGCCAGGAAACCTCATACTGCCGCTGAGATGAAGCACTCAGGTGGGAGACCAACAATGAAGCCACCTGCACACCATTATAGGAATGATAAACCCGAGTCAAAAACACCAGACATGAAGACTCGAGGAAACGACCGAACCAGCCTCGTAAAGGGTTGGACCGATCTGCTGAAAGAGGTGGAGCTGCGGGAAGACCCTCGGGTTCGGACACCGAGCAAGCAGTACCTGAAACCAAGGCTGGGCCGGCCACCAAGGAGCCAGAAGGACAACTCGACCTCGGTAAGTCTCCAAGCGAGTCAGGACCCGGAGCAACAGCAGAACTAGGGGAAAGAGGTACAGGTAACCCCACCTCGCCCAGTCCTGCCTGAAGGCGTCGACCCCAATGGCCTCATAGTTGGGGAAGGGCGCCACTTATACCAGGAGACGCCTCGACCATGTCAACGGGAAGAGATCCACGTCCGGAGTCCCAAACATCCGGCACAGCCAACTGAAGGAGTCGGCATCGACCGTCCATTCCGTGGAAAGGGTAAGGAACCGGGACAGGCCATCCGCCAGGACGTTGGCAAACTCCCGGATGTGAACCGCCAGGAGAGCCAAACCCTGAGAACTCAGCAGACGAGTCACCAGAAGCGACCAGCCCCAAAGAGCCAAGGATCGCATCGAACCCCTGCGGTTCAGGCAATGAACCACTGGGGAGCAGTCCGAATGGAGCCTGATCGTCGATCCGTGAGCGACTCGAATCCGAGCGAGATTCGAACTGGGCGAGCCGCCCCCCCCCCCCATCCTGGGTTTTTCTACCCGCGGAGCGGGACTTCATGTTACAAGGAGAGAGGGTTCTCTTTTAATCCCTCCTCGTAAGAATTGGCTTTGGCATCTACCCCTCCCCGAGTTCGATTCCGTGATCCCGTGGGATGTTCAGTCCCGTCCATCCGGAGGTTTTCGACTTCCCGTGTCCCGTCGTAAGTGGTGCGGGTAGCCCTTGCGACTTACCTCCTGGGCGACCTGGATTTTTCTTTCGTGTCTGGATCTTCGTTTCCGTACTGGGTTCGTTATGAAGTTCCAGAGTCGTCTTGGTTAGCAAACTGCCCGCTTTTCTCTTTGGAAGCTTGGCACAATTTCTGTCGGTACCGTGCGTTTGAGTGGAGAGAGGCTCAGACGGCGTTGCAGGTTTTTCTGGGGAGTGACTTCGAGCATCTCATTGCTTGTTTGTTCGCCCCTGCCCTTCTGCAGGATGTTGGTGTGATGCAGCTTCATGTGCAGGTTCCTTCCCTTCGATTACCTTGGTCCTGGAGGATTTGCGTACATGTGGCCTGCTGGCTTCGGCCCTGCGTTTCTTCTCCCTCCTCAAGCCGTCCTCAGAATGGCTTAAGTTGGATGTGGAGGAGCTTGGGGCTACCTCTGGGTCTGGTGCACTGCCCTCTGCGGTGCGTGCATCGTCTGCATTGATGAGGCTGTTCGCAACGCTCCTATGGGATGTGATTTCATGGTTTTTGCTTCTTGACTCGCATGTTGGTAGGAGATGCTTGCTTCTTCTTCTTTAGAATCCGCTTGGGCCCCTGGCTCTTAGGTTGTATTTGCCTTTTTGTCCTCTGCTGTTTTCAGAGTCTGCTGTGGTGCAGTATCTTCAGGCGGCTTCATCTACTTGCCGTCCTATGTCCGACTTGTTAGTTCTCCGGGGGGGGGGGGGGGGATCTTTATGGTCGGTGTAATTACCTAAGTGTAATTACCTAAGTGTAGTTACAGGATGAGAGCTACGCTCGTGGTGTCCCGTCTTCCCAGCACTCTTTGTCATATAACGCTTTGAAACTACTGACGGTCTTGGCCTCCACCACCTTCTCACTTAACTTATTCCAACCGTCTACCACTCTATTTGCGAAGGTGAATTTTCTTATATTTCTTCGGCATCTGTGTTTAGCTAGTTTAAATCTATGGCCTCTTGTTCTTGAAGTTCCAGGTCTCGGGAAGTCTTCCCTGTCGATTTTATCAATTCCTGTTACTATTTTGTACGTAGTGATCATATCACCTCTTTTTCTTCTGTCTTCTAGTTTTGGCATATTTAATGCTTCTAACCTCTCCTCGTAGCTCTTGCCCTTCAGTTCTGGGAGCCACTTAGTAGCATGTCTTTGCACCTTTTCCAGTTTGTTGATGTGCTTCTTAAGATATGGGCACCACACAACAGCTGCATATTCTAGCTTTGGCCTAACAAAAGTCATGAACAACTTCTTTAGTATATCGCCATCCATGTATTTAAATGCAATTCTGAAGTTAGAAAGCATTGCATAGGCTCCTTGCACAATATTCTTAATGTGGTCCTCAGGTGATAGTTTTCTATCTAGAACCACTCCTAGATCTCTTTCTTTATCAGAATTCTTTAATGGGGATCGTCCTGTGCGCCGCTTAGGTTTTCATATGGAGCGTCGGCCCTTTCGTGGTTTATCCCATTGACTTGACGTTGGGGGGAGGCTCGCTCTGTTCGCTTGCACCTGGTCCCTCAATTTGTGGGCCTTTCGAGTCATTTTGTGTGGCTTGCAATGGCGACGGGTGGCTCCTCCTCCTTCGGGGGGTTTGGGGCTCGTGGGGCTGGCGGGGCAGGCTCCTGCGCTCTGTCGACTTATTTCGGTGCGGGTTCTCTCGGGAGTGGTCGAAACGACCTTGTCCCTCAGGTGGGTTTCCTGTCTGTTTCCGGTCCCGAAACGGGATTGCGCAGACCTCCGGTTCATTCTGGACTTGTTACGTCTGAACACGTGGGTTTATTGACCCTCCTTTCGGATGACTACTCTGTCCCAGGTTCGTCTTCTGCTGGAGCCGGGCACTTGGATGGTGTCCCTGGACCTCAAAGATGCATATTGTACGTCCCAGTTTATGCGAGGTTCAGGGACTGGCTCAGTTTTGTTGTGGGGCATCAAAGTTACCGCTTTCATTGCCTCCCATTCGGCTTGAATCTGGCACCTCGAGTTTTCACACGCCTTACTCGGGTTGTGGTGACCCCGCTTGCGTTTGTTGGGTGTTTGCGTTCTGGCCTACCTTGACAAATTTTTGGTTTGGGCTCCCAGCCATTCCTCATGTCTGCTCGCCAGGGATTCGGTTCTTTCTCAGCTAGCTGGGTTTGGGTTCTTAGTGAACTGGCGGAAGTCTCATCTGGTTCTCTTTCAGGTTCGATCTTTGCTGGGTCTTGTGTGGGATGCTCGGACTGCTTCCTTGTCTCTGCCTCCGGCAGCTCTGCTTTGCCTGCTTTCCCACCTTCATCTGTTCCTGAGGGGCTCCCGAGTCACGCAGCATGACTCGAAGGTTTGTGTGGGAGCCTGAACTTTGCAATGATGGCCTACCTGCCGGGTTGGCTGTTCCAGTTCCTTTGGGGACATCCCTTCCGCCTCTCTCGTAACCGCCGGGTTCGGCCTCCGGGGGCTTTGCATCGGTTGCTACGTTGCCGACTTCCTCTTAGGGTTTTTCGGGGTTCAGTGCCTTCAAACCTACCCGAGCCCTCATTCGATGTGTTCATGGATGCGTCGTCTCTTGGCTCTTGTGACCTGTGCTCACCAGCCGGGCCAGGGTCGGTGGGGTCTATCCTTCCATCAGGCTCACAGCATAGTGCAGTAGTTCGCGGCTGTGTGGATGTTGCTCCGGAGGGCTCGGGTCGCTCGCGGGTCAATGATCAGGCACCATTCGAACTATTCCCCGTTGGTTCCTTGCCTGAACCGAGGGGGTTCCCTGGGGTCCTTGGCTCTTTGGGGCTGGTTGCTTCAAGTGACTCGTCTGCTGAATTCATGGGTTTTGGCTCTCCTGGTGCTTCACATTCGGGGGTGTCCAATGCCTTGGCGGACGGCCTGTCCTGGTTCATTCCCTTATCCACGGAATGGACGGTCGATGCCTACTCTTTCAGTTGGCTCTGCCGGATGTTCGGGCATCCGGAAGTAGATTTCTTTGTGTCAGAGTGGTCGAGGAGTATCCCGGTGTACATGGTGCCCTTCCCTGACTGCGAAGCCATCGGGGTCGACGCCTTCCAGCAGGACTGGGCGAGGAGGGGTTATCTGTACCTCTTTCCCCTGGTTCAGCCGATACTCCAGGTTCTGGCTCGCTTGGAGACTTACCAGGGAAGAGTCGTCCTTCTGGTTCCTTGGTGGACAGCCCAGCCTTGGTTTCAGGTGCTGCTTGCTCAGTGTCCGAACCTGAGGGGTCTTCCTACGGCTCCGCCTCTTTCGTCAGACCGGTCCAGCCCTGTACAAGGCTGGTTCATTCTTCTCCTCGAGTCTTCGCATCTGGAGTTTCTGACTCAAATTTATTATCACTTGTATGGGGCACAGGTGGCTTCTTTGTCGGTCTCCCACCTGCGTGCTTCATCTCAGCGGCAGTATGAAGTTTCCTGGTAGTCCATTCGGTTTTCCTATCACTGTGTAGGTGTTCTTCGGTCTGTGATAGGGTTGTTTTGTCCTTCCTTTCGTGGTTGTTCCAGGATCATCATCTAATGCAGCATACTGTCGCCACATATCGTGCGGCACTGGCGGAGCCGCTCCAGCTTGCATACGGTGTTGTTACTTCTGTCCTTTTCCGCAAGCTGTCTCGTGTGTTCTTTCTCCCCTGGCCTGCTCATGCACGTCCTGAGCTGTCCTAGTCTTTGGATCAGGTGCTCTCTTGTCTCTCTTCTCCTCAGTTGGTGGTGGCCCCTTCGGTTCAGGTTTGTTTCTCCAAGGCTCTTTTTCTGTTGGAATTGGCCTCTAGGGGTCAGGTCAGAGAGCTTCTTGCTCTCCTCCGGCACAGAGGCTTTTGCTCCCTTCAGTCCTGGTGGTCATTTTGTTCGCTTGCAGCCATCTCCTTTTCAAGCATAGAATGAGTCTACTGCTATCCGGAGGGGTCCTTGTGTATCATGTGTTATGTTTGGTTGCGGCTCTCTGCTGTTCATCGTGCGTCTTGGCTTCTGTGGCTGTAGAGATGTTTTGTGTGGCCCGGGTTCCCTTCCTTCCTTAATTCCTGTACTGGGGTTCGGGTCTCACGGGTCGTCTGTTGGGTCCTTCGGTTTGCCGGTTGTCTTGTATATCCTTCCCACTTTTCCTTATCTTTAGTGAGGTAGCTCCGGGGAGCCAACGGGGCTCCCCCCAGAAAACCAGCATTGAATGTAATGAAACACCATTTTCTAGGCGAGTCCCGGAGGCTCCCCAGCATCACTCCCTCCCTCCGGTCGGTGGTGTTTTCGTGTGTTTTTGACATCCAGCCTAAGAACTGCTGGTTGGATCACCAGTGTGGAGGGGTCTGGCTCCCTCTTCCCCATCCCGGGTGGAAGGGGGGGAAAGTTGTGCAGACGGCGGTGCAGAGCCGTGATGCTAGTTTGCTAATTTTCATTTGGGGAGTTCTGTCCACTTGTTCGGCTTTCGGTAGCAATAGTTTCACCAGAATAGGGGTTTGTTTTGGGACACCTACCTTTCTGGGTGTCAGACCCGGTCGATGGCAAATATAGAATGCTCCCAACTGCATGGGGACCCCGGTAGGCAAGAACTCCATGCACATTGACTGATGCCAGAAAGTTATACATATATATTGACTGATGCCAGAAAGTGGGGAGCAGCCCCTGGCGGGGCTCACCCCAGAAAACCGTTAAATACAGGGCAATTTTGCCAGGCACAAAATCAGTGCCAATAATAAAATAAGGAAAACAAGCCAATGTGTTCCAGAAAATTCCATTACTAAAATAAAATATTGAAAACAAGCAGAAGTACCACAGTCTGTGAACACAAGACCGTGGTAGTCCTATACAGCAGTACAGTTGTCTTGTCTTGGTCACAAGACAAGACAATCCTGTTGACACAAGACTGGGAGACATGATCACCAAATACAAAGTACTCAGGGGGAATGACAGGGTAGACAAAGATTAATTAAGGAATACAGGTGGGACATGCACAAGGGGACACAGGTGGAAACCAAGTACCCAAATAAGCCACAAAGACAAGAGAAAGAACATGTACAGTGGCAGAGTACGTAGTAAATGGAATGCAGTAGCCAGTGATGTGGTGGATGCTGACTCCATACACAATAGCAAATGTAGATATGACAGAGCTCGAGAAGCTCGGGGAACCATTACACCAAAAGATAGACAATCAAGAGGCGAGCCACAAGAGCTGGAGCTCAACTCCTGCAAGCACATCTAGAAGAGTACAATGAGGAGATTACAGACCTACAAAAAACTACTGACAATACAATGGAAGGTATAAGAGAAGTCACAACATCTCACTTACCTCCCCATCCAGCATACAAAACATACAGTGTGTAACTACCAAGTTACCGTGAAGAACAATAGACCATTATCCAAATGAAAAATGCTCCAATAAATGTGAAAGAATGAGAAACTGCCATTCACCTGGAAGCCATTTGCAATTAGTGGATGAAAGCAAACCACATCGGTGTGAAGGTGCGCCATGACTGGGTGCGCCATGTCCGGGTGCACGTGGTGGCCGGTCACATAAACACAAAACATCACATCCAGAAATACCATATTCACATACCTGTACTGTATAGCAATACACCTGCACAAAAATAGAAAAAACTAAACCACTGATCTCAAAGGAGGGAAGAGTAGGGGTACTAAAACCATATGAAAATAAAGGGCAATAAATGAACAAAGAAACACATGACAATATTCAAATATTTGTATAATTACCTAAGTGTAGTTACAAGATGAGAGCTACACTCGTGGTGTCCCGTCTTCCCAGCACTCTTTAATCATTTAAAGCTTTGAAACTACTGATGGTCTTGGCCTCCACCACCTTCACACCTAACTTGTTCCAACCGTCTACCACTCTGTTTGCAAAAGTGAATTTTCTTATATTTCTTTGGCATCTGTGTTTAGTTGGTTTAAATCTATGACCCCTTGTTTTTGAAGTTTCAGGTCTCAGGAAATCTTCCCTATCAATTTTATCAATTCCTCTTACTGAGGGAGCCGGCGGCTGAGCGGACAGAACACTGGACGCGTGATCCTGTGGTCCCGGGTTCGATCCCGTGCGCCGGCGAGAAACAATGGGCAGAGTTTCTTTCACCCTGCTGCTCCTGTTACCTAGCAGTAAATAGGTACCTGGGAGTTAGTAATCTGTCACGGGCTGCTTCCTGAGGGTGAAGGCCCGGTCGAGGAACGGGCCGCGGGGACACTAATGCCCCGAAATCATTTCAAGATAACTTCAAGATATAATATTTTGTACGTAGTGATCATATCACACCTTTCTTCTGTCTTCCAGTTTTGGCATATTTAATGCCTCTAACCTCTCTTCATAGCTCTCGTCTTTCAGTTCTGGGAGCCACTTAATGGCCTGTCTTTGCACCTTTTCCAGTTTGTTGATGTGCTTCTCAAGATATGGGCACCATACAACTGCTGCATATTCCAGCTTTAATCTAATAAAAATCGTAAACAATTTCTTTAGTATTTTGCCATCCATGTATTTAAAAGCAATTCTGAAGTTAGAAAGTGTTGCATAGGCCCCTTGCACAACGTTCTTAACCCTTAAAGTGCGCATCACATCATATGACGTGCTGGACGTTGTACCAGTAAACTGCGCATCACGTCATATGATGTGTTGGAGTACTACGCAAGATTTAAACAGCCCGCGGATACACGGGGTTCACCACACCTTCATCAGGGCTCTTGTAAACAGACGCCATTTTTAAAAAAAATCGTAGGCCAAACTCCCGGGTGTTATTGCCTCAGTATTGAGTGAGCAACCAAGCCTGACGCACGCAGCATGAGCTAATAGCACTGCTGTTCAGCTTGTGACCACAGCATCGCCTAAAAATGCCAAATTATATTTGTTCATGCTATTATGTAGCGATGATATTATTACAGAAGATCCCTAACTGTGATAAAACTGACCAGGGTTCTGATAATACCAGGATTGTGGTGATATTTAGCGCTGTGCGCCATGGAAGGAGGTGTAATGCTGTGGGAGGGAGGGTGGTGGCGATGTCTTTTGACTGTGTGTGGCCACCTTTTATTGACTGCACTCACCATACCAGCTTAGTGGTTCGCTATAGTGAACACAAATGTAGATACTTATATATAACGTGCGTATAGAGGGTATAAACAGCAAGAAAAGGTTTGGAGCCGCCATTTTGGTGAGAGCGGTGGCGTCGTCTGCACGACACCTCCGTGCAGACGACGGTGTTGTTTACTGGTTACCACGATGGTCTTTGGGCACCATACCAGTTTATTTGTACAAGTATGATGAATAAAACAGGTAGATATTTATATATAATGTGTGTATATAGCGTAATAACACCACACAGTGTTGTTGGAGGAGAAATATTAGTGCGTCTGGCCTTGAGGGCGGCCGCCGATCAGCTGACTGTGTGAGTAGCCACATCTCTGTGCCTTTACTCACCATACAAGCTTAGATGTACAGTTATGGTGAACAAAACATGTAGATACTTATATATAATGTCTGTATATAGTGAATTATAGCAAAAACATTATTGTGGGAGGAGAATGAGGGTGAGTCAGATGACTGGAGGGAGGGCGGGAGTGGCTGGCTGGTACACGGCGGTCACTCCTCATTACTTTTTGACTCATAATAGCTACTTAGTGGTTCGTTATAGTGAACAAAACATGCAAATACTTATATATAACCTGTGCTTATAGTGTAATAACCGACAAAGTATTTGTTCACTGATTGATGAACATAATTGAATCAACAATATGCACACCATATTTTTGAGTACACCAACGATTCACTCATTTTATTATATAAATATATCAAACTACACACTATTGAATAATATTACAGCAAAAAAAGTATGAAAAATCAATCAGAGACATTGAAATAATTCGGTAATTATCTCTTTGTGGCAACTCCGGCCTGACAGCTGGCGAGCAACAGACCGCCTGGGACGCACGCTGAGTCAGCGCCTATAATTTGCCAGACTTCCCCGCCCTATAGTGGGCAATATATGCCACTTACGATTTTTTTATTATTTTTCCCGTGATCAGTGAACACAAATTAACAGGTTAGAAATAAAAAATAATTTTTTTTTTTTTTCAAAATGACATGCGCCTGTGGGGATGGCAGGATATTAGACCCCGAGCATGTTAAGGGTTAATGTGATACTCAGGTGATAGTTTTCTATCGAGAAGTACCCCTAGAGCTATTTCTTTATCAGACTTCTTTAAAGATTTCTCACATAATTTATGGGTTGTGTGGGACCTATGTTCTGCTATTCCACATTCTGTAACATGGCACTTATTTACATTAAATATCATTTGCCAAGTGGTTCTCCATATACTTATTCTGTCCAGGTCTTTTGGAAGGGCATGATAATCATCTAAATTTCTTATCTTCCTTATTATCTTAGCTTCATCAGCAAACATGTTCATATAATTCTGTATTCCATCTGGTAGATCGTTTATGTAGACAATGAACATTACCGGTGCAAGAACTGAACCCTGTGGTACACCGCTTGTGACATTTCTCCAGTCCGATACACTTCCTCTTATTAATGCCCTCATTTTTCTATCAGAAAATTTTTCATCCATGTTAGGCAGCTTATCTGTCACCCCTCCAATGTGTTTCAGTTTCCAGAACAACCTCTTATGTGGAACTCTGTCGAAGGCCTTTGTTTATTTCCAGATAGATGCAGTCAACCCAACGATCCCTTTCCTGTAAAATCTCTGAGGCTCCCTCGATCATAGAAACTGAGTAAATTCGATACACAGGATCTTCCAGATCGAATACCACACTGTCTGTCTGATATTATATTGTTTCTCTCCAGGTGTTCTACCCATTTAGTTTTAGTTATTTTTTCCAATATTTTGACTATTACACTTGTCAATGATACAGGTCTATAATTGAGGGGGTCATCCTTGCTGCCACTTTTGTAGATTGGAACTATGTTAGCCTTTTTCCACACATCTGCTACGACTCCTGCACACAGTGATGTCTGAAAAATCAGCTGAAGTGGTATGCTGAGCTCAGGTGCACATTCCCTCAGAACCCATGGTGAAACTCCATCTGGGCCAACTGTTTTGTTCTTACTTAACTCCAAGAGCATTTGTTTCACTTCATCTCTAGACACCTCAATGTGCTCTATGTTGTTCTCTGGAATTTTTATTGTGTCTGGATCCCTGAAGATCTCATTTTGTACAAACACACTTTGGAACTTTTTGTTTAATGATTCACATATTTCTTTTTCATTTTCCGTGTATCTGTCCCCCATTTTCAACCTCTGAATATTATCTTTTATCTGCAGCTTGCTTTTAATGAATTTATAGAAAAGGCCTGGATCTGATTTACATTTGTCTGCTATACCATTCTGAAAGTTCCTCTCTGCCTCTCTTCTTACTGACGTGGTTTCTCGCATCTTTGTATCGCTGGTATGTTTGGGAGTTTGGCTTCTTCCTATAATGATTCCATGCTTGTGTCTTTTGATCTCTGGCCCTCTCGCAATTTCTGTTGAACCAACCCGTTTCCTATATCTGCATCTCTGTTTTGGTATGAGTGTTTGTGTGCCTTTATCGTATATTTCACAAAATATGGCATACATCTCATTTACTTCCTTACCTAGCAACAAGTCTGTCCAATTATACCATTGAACAAAATTTCTAAGTTCCCCATAGCGTCCTCTCTTGAAATTGAGTTGAACAACTGTTTCAATGTTCCCATTCTCTACTAGGATATATCACAAAGCGTATTTAATGTCCAACAGAACATGATCACTCTTTCCCAAGGGAGGAAGGTAATGGATGTCAAATACCTCTTCTTCTTTCCTGATGAATATTAGATCCAGTACTGACAGAACATCCTCTTTCCTCATTCTTGTGGCCTGCTTGACGTGTTGATACATGAATGTCTCCAAGATGAGGTTTACAAATCTGCCTATCCAAATGTCCTCTGTTCTTGCCTTGTAGGCCTCCCAGTCAATTGCTTTGAAGTTGAAGTCCCCCAGGGATTTATCGGGATTTATGTTTGTCAACTCTTACCATAATCTCTCTCATGACCATTATGAGGCCCTTTTGTTTGTCATCCAGTTCTTCCTTTGTCCATATAATGCTTGCTGGTGGGCTGTAGGCATTGATAATTATCAATTTATCATCCTGATTCCAGACCTGCAATACCATTATGGCAACTTCTCGAGGGTTGTCAAGTATTAACTCTCTTATTCCCCGTTCCACTAATGATTTTGTTGCTTTGTTTTTATGTACCATTTCACAAGCTTTTCAGTCCCTGACACTTTGTAGAAAAAAGAATTCCTTTCTTCATTTTTATTCCCCATTTAAATGATTCGCTTTAATGTAGTTCATTTTCCGCTTTTCTCTATCCTACTTTGAGAGGTCTTGTCTTAATGATCAAAGTTTGCCATCCTTGTCATATTGCAATTTTCTGGCATTCCGAAGCAGTTCTGTCATGTACTTCACTCCATTAACCCTTAAACTGCGCATGGCATATATATACGCCATGAGTAACATGTCCCACCGTGCGCATGGCGTATATATACGCCAAAGGGTGCCAGGCACGATTCAAACGTCCCGCGGTGTAAAGGGGTCACCCATACCGTAGCCAGGGGCGATTGTAAACAGATGCCATTTTGAAAAAAAATCTAGAGCAGGCCTCCTTTGTTTCACAGGCCTAAGTTAGTGGCCAGACACCATGGCGAGCGCATCACGACCCAGTGTGCGACCTCGCTCAGCGCACCACGCCGAGCAGTCCTTGACCGAAGACGAAATTGCAGATGAATTGTTCAAAGAAGTTGACGAATCTGATATTGACGACTCAGATATAGATGAAGATTATACCCAGCCAGAAGAAATCGAAACAACGGATAGTGAGGGTGAACATGTGGGTGCCATGAGGGTGAGGATGCCTCACGAGGCTACAACTCAACACCACTCAACACCACCTCGCGCCCAAGCACGTCGTTCATCTATACCACTGCACGTTTATGATGTGACTGACGAGTCTGAAACAAGTGAATCTTTCTCAGGCTTTAGTGATGAAGAATCGGAGAATAATTTTACCCCAGCTGCTAGTGCCAGTACAAGTTTCGCCGCATCAGCTGCCCGCCCAACCAAGCGCCGCCGCATGGGACAATTGTGAAATTTTTTTCTTTGACAATTATCAAAAGAATTAAGTCCTATTGATGTTACGTTAATCGTAACTACCTCGCAAGAGAGGCAGACCTTAAACAGCAAGAGCTGCCAGTGGCAAATATTTAATCTTAAAGCCTAAGATCATAGGACCGCGGGAGCAAACCGCCAGGCAAAACCACACGGGTAACACCTGTCACTTAGGTCGCTGGCTCCTCCTAGTTGACAACTAATAAAGGGTAGCCGACGGATTCTCACTTCTTATTTATAGAAGTGTGGTGCTGTGCAATGGACTCGAGCTTTAGATACAGACTTGATATGAACATATGCAGGCAAAGCATTGCAGAACATGAAATGTGGGGCATTAATATTGGAAGGTTTGACGTAAACGACCGTTTTCTCTAACGAAACAATTTATTCACAAAACAAGAACTAAAACTACTACACAGTGAATTTACATTACTTTACTGTCACTCCAGTGGCACATTCAAGAACAGCTAATCAACAGCCTGATGGACCCACGATATCCTTATCCCGTCATCGCTGACTGAACAATGACACTAACTGAACAAAGTGGTGCCCACTGGTGACGCAAGCTTGCAATCAATATTGTCACGGCTTCACGGTGATCAATACTATAATTACAAAAACTTGACTGGCGCTCGCTGCCCTCAACGAGGTTCCAAGTAACAAGGCGGTTAATCCAAGAATGATAACCCCTTATAAAAAAAATCTTACGTTAATACTTGTCTCTCAGGACAATCAAAACAAAAGTTACTCTAATTGAATTTAAACAATTACGTTAATACACATGTGTCTCAACGACACTTAAATGGCAGCAATAACTCTTAAATCAATTAATTACATCAACTTGAAAGTCAAGCATTCGGTGAGTAATTCCCAATTAATTACTGAATACAACAGCCTATTAATTCAGACGAGTATTGATAAAGCCTACTGTCTCTCAACTGACAGTTTTCTTCCGGTCTTACGACAAGGTTACCTTAACGAGGGTAGACTACTGTACCACACACAAGGTTACAACACACTCCGTGTAAACATCATCATCAACACCTGGTGAATTCACTAAGTGGCGGTTACTAATTATCTTTAACCCTTAACATGCTCGGGGTCTAATATCCTGCTATCCACACAGGCGCATGTCATTTTGAAAAAAAAAAAAATTTTTTTTTTTGCTAATCTGTTAAGTTCTGTTCACTGATCACGGGAAAAATAAAAAAAAAATTCTATTGTACTTACTTTTGTTGCAATAGAGCCGAGAAGCTCTGTGATGACGTCACAATCTGCATGTTCGCTCATGCAGTACACGCCCGGGAGGTGTTGCGCGCGGTCCTCAAACAGCCAGAGTTGCCACAAATATATTTTCGCGCTATTTATTTACAATGTCTAAGCGCATTTTATCTAATTTTTTTTCACTAATTGTGTTTCAAATACTGTTTGAACATATTTTGTATCAATAATTGTTGCATATTTGAGTATACACAGGCGCACACAAATGTTTTCAATTACGGCAATATAATATGTCATTACAGTCTATTATATTGCATGTTCTGCTTATATTTGTATATATTTACACACATGCACACGCTATCTGCTTATATGTTTACATATTTACACACTCGCACACGCTATACACACTTTGAAGCACACTTAGAAGATTTCTAGACTGTGGTAGTCATTGAAGCAGTCGACAGCACATAATGGGATACCACACGTTTCACACCATGTTTGCACAAGCTTCCGTTTCTTGTCTCTACGTGTCGTTGTTTTACACACCAAGCAATCACGTTGGGCTATTGCACGCTTCACACCAGGTGGCAAATACTTAAGTTTGTGTGCTAGGAAGCCTTCAGTGTGAGCGAGGCGTGGAGTACCAGCATGCTGCAACAGTGGGTTTATGATGGGCCGCTGAATACCTGGGACATCTTTTGCAAACTTTCCTAATAACTGTATTGCAGCATCAAATACAAAGTCACGGAAAGTGGGCTTACGTCCAGTTCTCACAAGGTACATGTTGAAACAGTTCAGCATGCTCATGTCCACAAGATGGAAGAACACTTTTTTCGTCCACCTACATGTCTTCCGCACACACTCTGCAGTGCCAATCATCATGTCTGATTTATCAATCAACCGCATGTTGATATTATAGTCTAAAACACAGTCTGGCTTATATAGTGGTGCGTTTGTTTTATGGCTCACTTTCCCACTGTTCACCATTGTTCCATCATGAATTGTTGTCAACAAGTTCACCTCTCTTTTGTCTTTCCACTGAACTGACAGAATGTTATCACTTTTCCTTCTCTGACACTCACCAACTGCAATGTCGTTGTCAAACACAGGCATTTCCCTTCGTTGTGGCTTTACTGTACCAACCAATCCGGTTCTATTTTCTAGCAAGAACCGAGCTAGCAAGGGACTTGTATAGTAATTATCTGTGTATAAAATGTGTCCCTTGTTCATCCACGGAGCCATGATGGTCTTCACTACACTCCCCGAGAATCCATGTTCATCGTTACCGGGAATGTCTACATCACTAGCCGAGTACAGAATCATGTGTAACACGTATCCTGTCTCACAATCACAAAGAACAAAAAATTTTAGGCCAAATCGGTTTCGTTTTGAGGGAATGTACTGTTTGAATGGAACACGTCCCTTGAAAAGTATGAGAGATTCATCAACCACCAGCTTCTGTGCTGGTACGTAAAAATCTCTGAATTTTCCAATAACATCGTTCATGTAGTGCCTCACTCGCCACAGTCTATCATCAGGTGTTCGGTCCTGAACACTTCCAAAATGTAGACACCTGAGGAGTATCTGAAACCTGTCTCGTGACATATATTTCCCGAATAAAGGTGTTGGTATTGTCTTGTCCTTGCTCCAATAGTCATTTATTGCATGTTTGTGACAGTGCTTCATCAACAAACAGAGTGCCAAAAACACATACATTTCCGCCACTGTGGTATTTTTCCAACGCTGCAGTCGTGAAAATTCTGTGATTTCCCTCTCAATCAGGTAAGCAGCATGCAGGTTCGTTTGGTGTACAATGTATTCCATGAGTGGTTCATCATAGAATGCTGTAAAATATTCCATCTCAGCCATGTCCTCACCTTGATTAGGGAAAAGGTTTGTAATCCCTACATCTTTATCGTCAAAGTGAGGAATATTAGGAATAAAATCGTCACCATCACTCCACTCAAGTACACCAGGCGTCCTGCGAGATGCAGAGGAAAGACGGCGAGGAAGCGATGCATACCGGCGACCAGGAGCTGAATACCGTCTGCGAGAAGCACGGCGGCTACGTGCACGTGAGGTGGGTGCACGTGAGGTGGGTGCACGTGAGGTGGATGCACTTGAGGTGGATGCACTTGAGGTGGATGCACGTGAGGTGGATGCACGTGAGGTGGATGCACGTGAGGTGGATGCACGTGAGGTGGATGAATGTGAACACGAGGGTCTTGGTCCCTCATGTGGGGCCATGCGGTGGCGCTTGGCTGGGCGAGATGCTGCTGACGCGACAATTTCTCGCCCAGTTACACCACTGGTACCAGCCACAGGCTCAATAAAACTTTGATCTGAGTCACTAAACCCAGAAAAGGAGTCACCTCCCTCTGACTCGTCACCCTCAAACAGAAAATATCCACAGGAACTGTGAGGTCGTGGTAGAATTGGGGTAGAAAATGGGCGAGGAGGCATGGGAGAGCATATAGGCCTCGCCATGGCATGGCGGTCATTCTCACTTTCACTGCTGCTGCTACTATCACCCGACAACTGTGTATAATCCTCATCGTTGTCTGAATCGTCAAACACACTTTCTTCACCTTCAGAGAATAATTCGTGGGCTATTTGCTCTGGGGTGAGGGACTGAGTGGTGCGTGCCCGTGAGGCGTTTGACCGTGCGCTCGCCATGGTGACTCTCGCTAAACTGAGGCCTCCCATGCCATCGGAGCGTGAGCTGGATTTTTTTTCAAAATGGCCGCTGTTTACTAGAGCCCCTGGGCAGCGTATGGGACCCCCAGCTACACCGCGGGCCATTCAAATCGTGCGCGGTACCCATACACTTCATATGAAGTGAAGCGCAGTTGACTGGTAAAACGATTTACACTTCATATGAAGTGATGCGCACTTTAAGGGTTAATTAGCTACGAGTGCTTAATCAATCTGTCCGCAGACAGATCTGAATGAATTACGAATGAGTCCAACGAATTACAGCAGCTTAATTACAGTGCAATTGACTCCGATCATAACAGACCGTCAACCCCTTACGTTAATCAATCAATTAACGACAGCTCGTTAAATCGTTAACACTACGTTAGTCTTCACTTGACAATTCCTCCACTGCGTGAACTTCACTGACTGTTGCCTTTACACGTCCCTACGTTAATCACAACAATGTTCAACGAACAAGTGACCTCGTTAAGTAAATTGTGACCCCTGGTGACGTTAACTGACTTTAATTCTCACGGAATCCTTCACAGTACACAACGCCTTCCACCAAGGACAACTTGTCTACGGTTTACACACGGTACAACACAGTACATCACAGTACAACACAGTACATCCTTGCCACTCACGGCAAAACTTGTAAATGACTTCCCCCAGTAAATTATCCACCAATAATTCACACTTTACCACAACACAACAGTAAAATTTATAACCAAGGGAAACCTCCCTGTTACCACTTTCACTGCTGAAAAAGGGAATCAAATTACAGGAATACATATGCGGCACATAGAAAAAATAGAAGCAAATAACTCACTTTACTCTACCTCTGAATGTGTCACTAGGTGTCCTCACACACGTCAAAAATCACAGTTGGGCCCAACCTCAACTTGATGACGGCAAACAGGGTAGACTCACACGTCTCCAATTCCTATTCACCTCACCAGGTGGTCACAGGGACAGAGGACAGACGGAACACTGGGGGCGAACCCAGCTTCAGAGTTTTATTACCCAAACGGAAACAGTGTACTTACATCAATCAGCGGGCCCGCAACACTCCCTTTCACTCATATACACGTCACAATCACACTCCCACTGCTGCTGCTGGATGATGACGTAGGCGTCCTCACTTCCTACACGTGGTCAGGTGGAGCACAGGGTCCTAGACCACGGGGTTAGCTCCACACACAGAGACCAGGGTGGCGCGGACATGCCGGCTTAGGCAGACCAGAGTGCGCACACAACAGCAGGGATGCGGTACCACACCCTTCCACTTGACACGGTACCCCAGGATACGACGGTACACGGTGTTACACGGTACACGAGACCCGAGATGGAGTCCTTCACTGTTCTCTTTGGTAGTTCCTCAGAATTAGGAACTTTAAGGTTTCTCTCATAACACTGAAACCTTCTCTAGCATGTCTCACTGCAGTACCTTCAAGCACAGATACGATAGACGGCGGATGTCACTTTCGTAGCCCGATAATTAACGCCTCACTCAGTCCAGTTGTTCTAAGATGGCGTCCCACAATTACGCGGCTAGGTGACAAGTTCACACTGTTCGGTACAAGCACCTTTCCGACTACCGGATTCTTATGGACAGCACACGGAAAGATAGCAAGATGATAGGCGTGACTTTAGTAACGTTGCAGGCGGTATTTCCTGATGCTTGGCCTATCACGGAAAATTACGTCCTCCCAAAGCAACGTTCTAGGTAAGAATGTCTTTTCCCGCCAAGGCTGCCTCTGGGGTACTATGCAGTACCCCTCAGCGTCTTGGCCAATCACGGTTCAGCATTCCTGAGGTCCAGGAGCCTTGGCCAATGGCATACCTGCCTCACGACGCTACCCCCTCTCTCACGAGGTGGACACGTGATGGGGGGGGGGGGTCTACGGCCGTTAACCCCCCATACCTCCCTCTCTACACTTGACTTGAACAAAAATTTCCCTGAAATCAACTCCCTCCTGTAATTTCCTTCACAGACCTGATACAGCGATCGGAATGACATCAATGGCTAGCAAATGTCATGGGCTGTCCAACGACACCCAACACGACTGTGGAAAAGTTATATTCAGAAAGTTGAATCACGGTGCACATCACTGGTGCACTATGCAATTTCGTACTTAATTCAGTGCACAAGAGAGCAGGAAAAATATGTCCCCCCTGACAACAATATGGCGACAATGAGGAACAAATTCCCTCATGTTTCAAATCTTTTTCCTCATCTACCGTTCCTGCCCCTACTGTTACAATGCCTGCTTCAACTCCTGGTCCCCGGATTCCTCGCCGTGGTGCAGCTAATGGCTCTCGGAAGGCAGCAGGTTTGTGTGTGTGGAGTGATGGGGAAGATTTTGTTCCACAAATTCCCAACTTTGACAGCAGAGATGTGGGAATTACTTATCTTTTCCCTGATACTGGTGACGAAATGTGTGAAATGGACTTCTTTACTGCATATTTCGATGAGCCCCTAATGGAAGTTTCAGAATTTTCATGACTACAGCGTTGGAAAGAGACAACTGTTGGCGAGATGTATGTGTTTTTCGCAATTTGCATGTTGATGAAACATTGTGTGAAACACATAATTTCAGATTATTGGAGCAAAGACAACTCTGTTCCAACACCATTCTTCGGGAGATATATGTCCCGAGACATATTTCTGTTTATCCTACGGTGCATTCATTTTGCAAATAATGCAGACGAGACACAGGATGATAGGCTTTGGAGGGTGAGGCACGTGCTAAATGAACTGATTGGAAAGTTCTGAGATTACTACGTACCAGCTCAGAAGCTGGTTATTGATGAATCCCTTGTGCTTTTCAAAGGACGTGCTGCCTTCAAGCAGTATATTCCCTCAAAACGTCACCGATTTGGACTGAAATTCTTTGTGCTCTGTGACTGAATCAGGAATGGTGTTACACATGATACTTTATTCAGCCACAAATGTAGATATTCCTCCTAATGACTAACATGGCTTCTCAGGTAGTGTGGTGAAGTCACTGCTTGCACCATATCTGAACAAGGGCCACATATTGTACACAAATAACTATTATACCAGTCCCTTGCTAACGAAATTCTTGCTTGATAATAAGACTGGAGTGTGTGGAACAGTAAAGCCAAAATGAAAGGAAATGCCTGTGTTTGACACTGCTATGCAAGTTGGGGATTGCGAGGTGAGAAAAAGTGGTGCAATGCTTTCAGTGCGGTGGAAAGACAGACGTGAAGTGAACATGTTGACCACCATTCACCCTGGTACAATGGTAGACAGTGGCAAGGTGAACAGAACTACAAAGCAAATAATATATAAGCCAGATTGTGTGATGGACTACAACATCAACAGGCGTTTAGTTGATAAATGTGACATGATGGTGGGTGCTGTAGAGTGTGTACGTAAAACAGTGAAGTGGACAAAGAAAATGATTTTCCACCTTATTGACGTAACAATGCTGAACAGTTACAACATGTTTCTTGTGAAGACAGGTAGAAAACCATATTTCCGTTCGTTCAGTTTTCAAGTTGTGAAACAGTTGCTAGGTAAATTTGGCAAGGACACACCTGGCATACAAAGACCCATTCGAGACCCAATACTGAACCATGCTCCTGCACCCAGGCTCGCTTACAGGGAGGCCTTTCTGATACATCAAATCAAGAAATTACCACCAACTGGAGCTCGTGCAGCAGGCCAGCGTCGGTGTGTTGTGTGTTCCAGTACCAAATTGAGGCCACAGAAACGTAAATTGGTGTTGACATGGTGCGAAGCGTGTGCCGTCCCTCTGTGCCATATCGACTGTTTCGCACAGTATCACAGTCTCCTGGAGTACTAAATGTGTAATTCTTTGGTAAATAAATGTACATATCAAGTTAATTTTTGTGTTTATATTGAAAAAACCCCAAATACATTGAATATTTCCTGTAAATTATACCATTTTGGTGGGCATACTTGTGACACTAATATGTGAGCGCCTAGTGAGTTTATACCATTTTTATTATAATACAATGTCTATTGCTAATAATTGGAATAATACTAGCGAAAAAAATTTGTGTAAAATGACCCAAGAATACTGTAAATAATTCCGCGAAAATAAATTCGCGGCAACTCGGGCCGCGTGAGCGGCCGTGAGTGACAGCTGACTGACGCAGCACCCTTGAGCGCTCACGTTCTGTGACGTCATCGGCCAACTTCTCGGCTCAATTGTGTCATTGGTATGTATAATAGAATTTTTTTATCATTTTTCCCGTGCTCAGGAGACTCAAATTAACATGTTTAGAAAACGAAAAAAAAATTTTGAATTTTTTTTTTCTTGCGCACAGGGGTGTAAATGTCCACAGGACCCCTGATCAGTGTAAGGGTTAAACATCACCCTAAAGGGGTGGTTCTTGTCTTTCTCATATTTTCCTATCATCCTAAAATCACTGACATGCTCCTTTGAATTTAGGTCTTCTCCTAATCCTACTATTTTTTCTATGATTTTCATTTCTTCTGCTGCTCTGTCCACCCTAGATGAAATTTACCTCTCTAAACATCCAAAAATTATTATGGACAGATGGATATAATTCTATCAGCAGTGTTTTGTTCTAGTTTACTGTTGGTTACAAGTTCTAACCAACTCGTTAATGTTGTTAACGTTACGAGTTAATGTTGCTCACAATTTTTAACCACTGCACTGCTCTGGCTCCAAATATGACACACCCCTGGTGCGAAGGAAATAAATTATTTGCGCGTGCCAGCTTCAACATGCACGAGTTGCCACAAATATATTTTTTTTTCATTTTTTCTGTACAATTACTAATGCATTTATATTGTTTTTTTCTTGCCAATCCTATGTATATTGAACATGTTTACAATATTCTGGCAGTAGAACATCTGTACTGTTCCAAGACACTGTGTTACATGTATCACAAATGTGTCCACAAACATTGTTCATATATCCAATATTTCATGTTCAAATATGTACATTTATAACATATTTACACACTCTACACTATCACTCACTACAAACATCCCCTATCAACACACTTAGAACTATGGAAGTGTGTGATAATCAGTGAAGCAGTCGACGGAGCATTGGGGAACTTTGCACTCAACGCACCAGGTGCACATGCATCTTCGCTTGAGTTTCCTATGTTGTGTGTTCTTGCATACAATGCAGGCACGCTTACCCTTATCCCATTTGCCTGTGCCTGTCATATAACCACGCTTGTGTATAACAATGTATTCTTTACTCCTGAGTCTGTCAGGAACTGTGCGAGGCATTGTTGCTGGCACCCCACGCGTTGCAACACAGCCCTCCACCCTATACTTCACCAGAAGTTGTGAGACTATAGCAACACTGAATGTACGTATTGGGGGTCTCATGCCAAATTTCATGATATACACGTTGAAACGGTTCAGCATTAAAACATCAGTGAGGTGGAAAAAGAACTTCTTCGTCCACTTCACAGATATTTGCATGCACTCGACGGCACCAACCATCATGTCACATTTATCAACTAGCCGCATATTTATATTGAAGTCAATGACACAATTAGGTTTATATATTGGGAACCATGTTGCAAAGTTCACTTTGCCATTGTCCAACATGGCACTGGTGTGAATAGTTGTCAACATATTCACCTCACATCTGTCGCTCCTCCAGCACACTGATAACATTTGTTCACACTTTTGCAGCTGGCAATCACCCACTGCAATACCAATGCCAAACACCGGCATTTTCCTCCTGTGGGCCTTGACAGTGCCACATACGCCAGTGTTATGGCCAAGGAGGAATCTGGTCAGCAAGGGGCTGGTATAGTAGTTGTCCATGAACAGGACATGCCCCTTGTTCAGCAACAGATTCATGAGTGTCCTCACGACACTGCCTGAGCACCTGTGTGGATTTAGACCGGGTATGTCAACGTCTATACCTGAATACAGCATCATGTCGATGACAATACTGTACCAGTTTTGCCGTTACATAGCACGAAAAACTTTGAGTTCAAACCAGTGCCGCTTTGATGGAATGTACTGCTTGAACAGCAGTCATCCCTTGAAGAGGACTAGCAATTCATCAATCACAACATTCTATCCTGGTACAAAATAGTCGCAGAACTTTCCTTTCACATCACTAAATATCTTCCGCAACTCCCACAGTCTGTCGTGGCTGTCCTTGTTATCATTGATCTCAAAGTGCAGGCACCAAAGAAGCAGCAAGAACCTATCACGTGACATGTACCTGTTGAACACAGGGGGATGGAACAAGGCTGTCTTTGCTCCAATAATCCTGGATTAAGTGTTTATATGAATACCTCATCATCATCATGCACAATGCTAAAAACACATACATTTCCTCATTTGTAGTGTCTTTCCAACGTGTCATGCAAGAGGCAGGTAAAATGGCAGAGTCAATGAAGCCGTGAACGTATCTGTTCGTCTCTGCAATGAGATGGTCCATGAATTCCTGATCAAAATATGCCATAAAATAGTCAATTTCAGCGATATCATCACCAGTCAACCCATTCTCGCACTTTCGTATAGTCAATATTGACTTATTGAATACGTGCATATGTGACATACTAATTTATTGTGAATATTTTAGTTTACCTTGAAAAGCTTCATAGAAAACACCGACCTTACCTAACCTTCTTAGTATGTTAAGATAAGCATCTTATTGCTTCGTAATTACAATTATTACTTAACCTATTATAGGTATAGGTTAAGTAATAATTGTAATTACGAAGCAATAAGATGCTTATCTTAACATACTAAGAAGGTCAGGTAAGGTCGGCGTTTTCTATGAAGCTTTTCAAGGTAAACTAAAATATTCACAATAAATTAGTATGTCACATATGCACTTATTTAATAAGTCAATATTGACTAAGAAAGTGCGAGAACGGGTTGCACCAGTATAGAGGAATAAGGGTGTCACACCAACATTGGTATCATCATATGTTGGAATTTGTGGGACAAAATTCTCACAATCCTCCCACACAAGTACACCAGTGGTTTTGGTTTTGGCACCAACACCACAGCCAACTCCAGCATGAGCACCACCAGCACGGGCCTCAACAACACGGCTCCGTCATATTGTGCTACAGCTGCTTTTGGGTATGCAAGGAGACGAGTGTGTTCTGCGTAGTATAGGCCTACCACGAACACCTGATGTCAAGGGCACACTGTCGTCTTTGTCCTAAGCCACGTGACATGCTGGCACTTACCTGTGCGGGTTGCTGGGGCAGCAAATCCCCGCCTAGTAACACCATCGCTGATTGTACTTGGTTTGTCAATACTGCTTGTATCAGAGCCTATGTCACCGAAGCCAGAAAATGACTCATCACATGTATTATCACCAAATAAACTCACATCAGGGGGGGGACGGTAACTCTAGTCGTGTTGACCCAGGGCGGCGAGACTGGTCCTGGGTGTGTACGGTACACGCACCTCTGGGCGAGGTGCCTGTACTGTACACACTCGCGACATTGTCCACCTCGGTGTCCCCATCACTCAAGTCCGACCCTTGTGTTAGGTCTTTTTCAGGATTGTAGTTTAACACTTTCGCGCACCCCGCGCACCACCCCTCAACTGTGCGATATGGGACCCCGGGTGTCACGGGAGCGCGCGTAAATTCTGAAAAGTGTATACTCTCTTCAACTTTGTCACCTTAATTCTCGTCTTACGAGATTAAATTTGGTATCATTGTGTTCGCAATAGAATTCTCTACAGCACTAAATGCATATAAACTCCAAAAGCCTGGCTAATTACCCGCAGCAAACAGAGAAAGTGCGAACGAGTTACCCAGGAGCGCGCAAACGCGATAAAAATTTTTCACTATTTTCACTCTGGTCACCTCAATTTTTGTCCTAGGTCTTTCATTTTGGTCTCAATGGGTTCGCAATAGAATTCTCTAGAGGAACATTAGCATATAAAATATAAAACCTGGTCACACTCCAACCGCCGACGAGTTGAAGACGGGCCACGCGTTAGCCGCGAGTGAGGGCTTAGACGCCTTCCAGCTACACTCCCAATTCCCTCCCTTTTCAAGCCTTTCTTTCACAATTTTCTTCCTGGAAGGACCTTGTTCATGATCACTATCCATCGTGGAGTAAGGGTAGATAGTTTCTAAAGCCGCAGTAAGAAATATAGCCACGGAAAATAGCCGAAATGTTCACACGTTTGAGATGCGAGGGGAGGCGACATTGGTCACAACAGTGGAGCGAAAACAATGGGCCCACGGCGTGTGCCAAGCCACCTGAGGGCCACGAGGCTCAACAAAGAAAATGGGAAGACATCGGCGCACATTTTAAAACCAGTCCCAAAAAAATCAGATAAAAACCTGATTTTTGGCGATTATTTAAAGTGGATGACGCAATGCTGCGTCATCCCCGGTATTACCGACAGTAAACGGATGACGCAATGCTGCGTCATGCCCGGGCGAAAGTGTTAAATCGTCATCAATCGGTCCATCATGCAATATGTCCTGTATTTCATCCTCTGACAGTCGTTTAGCTGGACGGCGGCTGACCGTGGACCGGAAGCTCGTAGACGATGCATCAGACATGGTATCTTCCTTGAAACTGAGGATCTCCACAACCCTGGGGCATGCTGGGATTTTTTTCAAAATAACAGACAATCACTGGAGACCTCAGGCATCCATTTCATACCCGTGTCACTGCGCACCACTTTTGAATCATACACTATACCTATGAAGGCCCTAAGGCGCGTTGCGCACTGCCCATCAAGTACCTCAAGGCGTGTTGTGCAGTGCAGTGATTAAAGTAATGTACCAATACTGTAAATAAAGTAAGGATGGGTTTCGTGAATTTGTACTCTAGGGTACGGCTTAAAAGCTTTGTGACCTTACACTGAGTACAGAGTGTAATAATTACAGGTGGTGATCCTCACCATCCTCATATAGGTGGTCATCCTCACCATCCTCATACAGGTGGTCATCGTTACCATCCTCATACAGGTGGTCATCGTTACCATCCTCATACAGGTGGTCATCTTTACAAAATTTGTAAAATTTTGGGCTATATTCAATAACAATAGGTACTTTCCTTCTACAATCATATGGTCTACCACTGTTGGGGACAGAAAGGTGAATATAAACATCAGGAGGTCCCCCCTTAGACAACAACTGACCTTGCCCAAGACACAACCCATAACATTTAGTTAGCACCAAGGTATACAAACATGTCCAAATGTCCAGTCCTGCCCAAGAAACAAACCTGGGACCACTGGTTGAGGCACTTGAAAGTTTCAAGCTAATCAACAAAAGCTCTCTCTAGATATCTCGCTGACACAACCACAAATTATCCTATAAGGATCATAAAGTAGCACTACCTGGAATACCTAACTTCTTACCATCTTTTATATCAATGATGATTTTTGCAATAACCCAGAGTTGCTGAGCATACATTGACAAAGGCGGAGACTTCATAAGGAACGGCCCAGATGTCAGCTGGGACTGGTTGATACTGGGTGTTAGTTGAGAAGCTCTCTGTTCTGCCGTAGCTGTTATGGCTGGACCTACAATGGAAGTGAAACTCATGTACTGCACAGTATTCAAATACAATAGCTAAATAAAAAAAATAGTAAACAGTGTGACGGGTTGTGGTATCACAGCTATACTGAACCAAGATGGTATGGCTCTCCTTCACACAAATAAAAAAAAATGCTGCTATTGGCCTTGCAGTGTTTAAGTCGCAGGTGGAAACAAATGAAAATCATCAAATAAATAATGAAACAATTTACTGAAATAGTAATGAACAAAAAATGACACATGACAATAATTGGCTATCATGTAACACAAAGGTGAACAAGTTAGTATGACCTTAAATGCAAAAATAAACTATAAGCAATGAATAAAAGCATAAAGATATACTGGTGTACTGAAGACAGCTACCATACCACCATGGCATCAGTCACACGGCATTGGCTGAAGGCGGACAATGGGTGAAAGACACGAAGGTGTTCCAAGAGCACTGAGAGACTGGCTCTCCAGGGAGGCGGCGCCCTTTATATAGTCCGGCGGTGATGACTCATCTGGTGTCAATGCAAGGTGGACATCTGGTCAGCTAGCAAACTGCTTGTTTGTGGCTGGCAGTGCCTTTGTGTTGAGCTGCACTACTGCCAGTTGAAGGCGGCTAACTGCTTGTTTGTGGGGGCAAGCTACTGGTTAGCAGTGGTGCCCGGCTTGCCTTCGAGTCATACCAGGCCGTGCCAGGCCCTGGGGGGTATGGAGAGGTGGCAGGACTGATGACTCATCTGGACTGGTGTAGATGTAGACTTCCAGTGCAGAGGCATTGAAGGTGAAGGGAAAAGGCAGTTCCACTGCTATGCAGGGGATTCACATGACAACAGTAACATGGATATATGACCAACCTGACAAAACTGGTGAAGGAATAAGGTCAAAGATCTCTGCTAATATATAACTAATGCCACACATTAGTCCACCTGTGTACAAATAATAATAAATTTTGTCGGGAACATAAAGCTCGTGCATGAACAAGGTCAAAAGTACCAATATGTAGTGATGGACCACCAGAAAGTTGACTACTGTATTATGGAATTTAAACAAACCAGAAACTTTTTAAATCACAACATATATACAAGATCTAACTTAACCTAACCTCTCTTAGCAATTCTAGGCATAATACACACTATCTTAGGCCTAATATACTACATATATGTACTATATTAGGACTAGGAATATTTAAATTTGGTTTTTAGCATTATTTCTGAGGGAATCCCCTTGTGGCTCCTTGAAACTACATACTGAGATGGTTTCCATCTACTAGGTCACATCAGCCATGGAGGCCTACCAGGGACCAGAGCCAGAAACTGGCCCTCTTCTGTGAGGTGACATTTTTCCTCCTCTCCGGGAATGGCAACCAGCAAATCTGCAAGTCAAAACATGCTGAATCCACTGCTGGACTCAGAACCGTCTCAAAATTCTCCTAATAAAGTCCTACAAACTTGTAAACTATTGAATACTCTCAAAACTAACACAAGCTTGTCTCCCCCCCCACTGCCCCAACCCACCCACCTCCTCCACTCATTTGGAGGAAGTAGTTTGCTGCCTTCCAGGGTCTGAGCCATCAATTCTATCATGATGTAGTGGTTCCCGGGAAGCCCCACCTCCATGAGAGGTCCTGTCAAGCTAAGTTGTTCCTATGCCTACTCTTACTCCTGTTCCTATTCACTGCAGTGAAGGGAGCCTGGCAGTAAGAGTGCTTGGAGCTGCATATACTCAGGGTAACCTTCCTTGTGTGATTCTTAGCACTGTCCTTGCATTGCCAGAGTTATCTTCTATGGACTGTTCAGGAGTTGCTCCCTGAGAGGTCCTCCTTGCTTGTGGTGGCCCTCACATAGGGTGAGTCAGGCATCTCGTGACTTCTCTGCCTTGACCCAAGTCAGTTGCAACTTTGGCTGGCAGGGCACACTGGTGGTTCATGGGCTTCCATTTAGAGCACCAAGGTCAACCCTCATAGTCATGTAACGTAGATTGTATCAACGTACTTTTAGGGTCTGGCAAAGCGTCCCTAGTGCCTGGATGTTCTGCTTGGTTTACTCTTCAGGCCCTGGAATTTCACTGCGGGTTTGGTGCTCCCATTGGTATCTCCCCCTGAACCTACTCTTGTTTCGAGTGAGTTTGAGGGTTCCTTATCACCCATGTCATGTGACAATGATCACTTGTTCTGCATCTGCTATGCTGCCAGCTGGGATGGTGACACCTTCGAACCCGAGGACTGTGGGGTTGTTCTCCCCACGTGACTTTCCTTTATGAACCTTCTGGTGAGATTTGGGGCTTACCAGGCAGTGACCGTTTTGCGCATATGTTTTGGTAGTTTGCAGCAGTCTAGGTTATGGGCTAGGCTTATGTGCCTCCTCACATAGAGAGGTTAATAAACTAGAAAAGTACAAAAAAGAAATAAAAAGAGACGTGTTCCTGAAAATTGAATATACCAACATAGATGGAATGAGATAAAAAATATTCAAGCTGAAAGATATAATTCAGCTTAAGGTCCCAGATATTGTTGCATTAACAAAGACTAAGCTTGAAGAAAATATTTTAAATAAGGTCGTATTCCCAAAGGACTACTCAGTTTGGAGACATAAGAACACAAGACCAAAGGCAACTGCAGAAGGCCTATTGGCCCATACAAGGCAGCTCCTATTTATAACCACCCAATCCCACTCATATACATGTCCAACCCTCGCTTAAAACAATAGAGGGACCCCACCTCTACCACGTTACACGGCAATTGGTTCCACAAATCAACAACCCTGTTACTGAACCAGTATTTACCCAAGTCTTTCCTAAATCTAAATTTATCCAATTTATACACATTGTTTCGTGTTCTGTCTTGTGTTGATACTTTTAATACCCAATTAATATCCCCTTTGTTATGCCCATTCATCCACTTGTAAACCTCTATCATGTCACCCCCTAACTCTTCACCTTTCCAGTGAATACAAGTAAAGCTTTGTTAATCTTTCTTCATATGAAAGATTTCTAATTTGGGGAATTAACTTAGTTATCCTACACTGGACACGTTCAAGTGAATTTATATCCATTCTATAGTACGGCGACCAAAACTGAACTGCATAATCTAAATAGGGCCTAACCAGAGCTAGATATAGCTGAAGAACAACACCAGGTGTCTTGTTACTAACGCTTCGATTAATAAATCCCAGTGTCCTATTTGCCTTATTACGAACATTTATGCATTGATCCTTTTGTTTTAAATTCTTACTAATCATAGCTCCCAGATCCCTTTCGCAATCCGACTTCGCAATCTCAACACCATCTAGCTCGTATCTTGTAACTATCATTATTACCTAGCCTCAGAACTTTACATTTATCAGCATTAAACTGCATCTGCCAATCCTTTGACCATTTCAAAACCCTATTTAGATCAACTTGAAGTGATAGCGAGTCTTCTTCCGTATTAATTTCCCTACAGAATTTTGTATCATCGGCAAATTTGAAAATGTTGCTACTCGAACCTGAATCTAAATCATTTATATATATTATAAACAACAGAGGTCCCAAGACAGAGCCTTGAGGCACTCCACTTACAACATTTTCCCACTCTGACTTGACTCCATTTATACTAACTCTGTTTCCTTTGGTATAGCCATGCCCTAATCCAGCTTAATATAGCACCCCCAATACCATGAGCCTCTATCTTTTTAATCAGTCTTTCATATGGCACTGTATCAAAAGCTTTGCTAAAGTCAAGATACACAACATCACAATCCTTACCACTATCAACTGCCTCAACTATGCTAGAATAAAAAGATAACAAATTTGATAAACATGAACGGCCATTTATAAAACCATGTTGCGACTCGATTATTAATTTATGTTTTTCAAGATGAAGACGAATTTTATTTGCAATTATCGATTCGAGTAACTTTCCCACAATAGACGTTAGGCTAATTGGCCGATAGTTTGACGCAAGTGATCTATCTCCTTTCTTAAAAACTGGTATCACATTAGCAACTTTCCATAACTTTGGTATTCTGCCTGACTCTACTGATTTATTAAATATGGTAGACAGTGGGTCGCAAAGCTCCACTTTGCATTCTTTAAGCACCCTGGCAAACACTTTATCCGGCCCTGGGGATTTGTTTGGTTTGAGTTTTACTATTTGTTTAATTACATCCTCCCTGGTAACTGCTAAACTAGTCAACCTGTCCTCGTCCCCACCCACATAGACTTGTTCAGCTGAAGGCATATTGTTAAGTTCCTCTTTAGTAAATACAGATATAAAATATTTATTAAAAATACTACTCATCTCCATCACTATATGTTATTTGACCTGTCTCAGTTTTTAATGGACCTATCCTTTCCCTAATCTTTGTCCGTTATAACTGGAAAACCCCTTTAGGATTTGTCTTCGCTTGCTCTGCTATGCGAACTTCATAGTTTCTTTTTGCTTTCCTTATCTCTTTTTTTTTAGTATTTCTAACCAGTTGTACGAATTCCTGATCTAAACTGACTTCCCCATTCTTAACCCTTTTGTACCACGCTCTCTTTTTACCTATAAGGTTCTTCAGAGCCTTTGTTATCCACTTTGGATCATTAGTACTCAATCTATTCAATTAATATGGTATACTACATTCCTGGGCTTTGCTTAGAATATCCAAAGAATGTCATTCAGGACCCTAACACAAAAACCCCTTTTACGTCACCTATCGCTGGATTCATGTCTAGCTCCAATACTGGCCCACACCCTATACCCAAGACTTTCATATCTATTTGACCCAAAAAATTTCTGAGGCTATTGAAATCAGATTTTTGAAAATCAGGCACTTTAACAGAATTTTCTCCTACAGATCTATTCCATTCAATTCTAAATCTGATTTCTTTATGATCACTGTTCCCTAGCTCACTCCCTATTTTGATGTCCTTAATTTGTGTTTCCCTGTTAGTTAACACTAAATCTAAAATATTATTTCCCCGCGTTGGTTCCTTAACCCTTCAATTGCGCATCACATCATATGATGCTTTGACCGACTTGCAGTAAATTGCGCATCGCATCATGTGATGCTTTGGAGTACTACACAAGATTTAAACGGCCCGCGGATACACAGGGTTCACCACACCTTCATCAGGGCTCTTGTAAACAGACGCCATTTTAAAAATAAATCGTGGGCCAAACTCCCGGGTGTTAGGGGCCTCAGTATTGAGTCAGCTACCAAGCCTGATGCACGCAGCATGAACTCACAGCACTGCTGTTCAGCTTGTGACCACAGCATCGCCTAAAAATGCCATAATATACTTGTTCATGCTATTATGTAGCGATGATATTATTACAGAATACCCCTGACTGTGATAAAACTGACCAGGGTTCTGATAATAGCAGGATTGTGGTGATATTTGGCGCTGTGCGCCATGGAGGGAGGAGTAATGCTGTTGGAGGGAGGATGGTGGCGTTGTCTTTTGAGTGTGTGTGGCCACCTTTTATTGACTGCACTCACCATACCAGCTTAGTGGTTCGCTATGGTGAACACAAATGTAGATACTTATATATAACGTATGTATAGTGTGAGATAACAGCGAGAGTAGGAGGTTGGGAGCCGCCATTTTGGTGAGGGAGGAGCGTCGTCTACAGGACTTATCATGTTGTTTACTGATGACCACGATGGTCTTTGGGCACCATACCAGTTTACTTGTACAAGTATGGTGAATAAAACAGGTAGATATTTATATATAATGTGTGTATATAGCGTAATAACACCACAAACAGTATTGTTGTAGGAGAAATATTAGTGCGTCTGGCCTTGAGGGCGGCCGCCACCAGCTGACTGTGTGAGTAATTACCTAAGTGTAATTACCTAAGTGTAGTTACAGGATGAGAGCTACGCTCGTGGTGTCCCGTCTTCCCAGCACTCTTTGTCATATAACGCTTTGAAACTACTGACGGTCTTGGCCTCCACCACCTTCTCACTTAACTTGTTCCAACCGTCTACCACTCTATTTGCGAAGGTGAATTTTCTTATATTTCTTCGGCATCTGTGTTTAGCTAGTTTAAATCTATGACCTCTTGTTCTTGAAATTCCAGGTCTCAGGAAGTCTTCCCTGTCGATTTTATCAATTCCTGTTACTATTTTGTATGTAGTGATCATATCACCTCTTTTTCTTCTGTCTTCTAGTTTTGGCATATTTAATGCTTCTAACCTCTCCTCGTAGCTCTTGCCCTTCAGTTCTGGGAGCCACTTAGTAGCATGTCTTTGCACCTTTTCCAATTTGTTGATGTGCTTCTTAAGATATGGGCACCACACAACAGCTGCATATTCTAGCTTTGGCCTAACAAAAGTCATGAACAATTTCTTTAGTATATCGCCATCCATGTATTTAAATGCAATTCTGAAGTTAGAAAGCATAGCATAGGCTCCTTGCACAATATTCTTTATGTGGTCCTCAGGTGATAGTTTTCTATCTAGAACCACTCCTAGATCTCTTTCTTTATCAGAATTCTTTAAAGATTCCTCACATAATATATAGGTTGTGTGGGGTCTATGTTCTCCTATTCCACATTCCATAACATGACATTTATTAACATTAAATTCCATTTGCCAAGTGGTGCTCCATATACTTATTTTGTCCAGGTCTTTTTGAAGGGCATGACAGTCATCTAAATTTCTTATCCTTCCTATTATCTTAGCATCATCAGCAAACATGTTCATATAATTCTATATACCAACTGGTAGATCATTTATGTACACAATAAACATCACTGGTGCAAGAACTGAACCCTGTGGTACTCCACTTGTGACATTTCTCCATTCTGATACATTGCCTCTGATTACTGCCCTCATTTTTCTATCAGTCAGAAAATTTTTCATCCATGATAGAAGCTTACCTGTCACCCCTCCAATATTTTCCAGTTTCCAGAACAACCTCTTATGTGGAACTCTGTCGAAAGCCTTTTTTAGGTCCAGATAGATGCAGTCAACCCAACCATCTCTTTCCTGTAATATCTCTGTGGCTCGATCATAGAAACTGAGTAAATTCGATACACAGGATCTTCCAGATCGAAAACCATACTGTCTGTCTGATATTATATCATTTCTCTCTAGGTGTTCTACCCATTTAGTTTTGATTAGTTTTTCCAATACTTTCACTATTACACTTGTCAATGATACAGGTCTATAATTGAGGGGGTCTTCCCTGCTGCCACTTTTGTAGATTGGAACTATGTTAGCCTGTTTCCACCCGTCTGCTACGATTCCTGTACACAGGGATGCCTGAAAGATCAGGTGAAGTGGAATGCTGAGCTCAGATGCACATTCTCTCAGAACCCATGGTGAAACGCCATCTGGGCCAGCTGCTTTGTTCTTACCGAGCTCCTTGAGCATTTTTTCCACTTCGTCTCTAGACACCTCTATGTGTTCTATGTTGTTCTCTGGAATTCTTATTGTATCTGGTTCCCTAAAGATTTCATTTTGTACAAACACACTTTGGAACTTTTCGTTTAGTGTTTCACACATTTCCTTTTCATCTTCCGTGAATCTATTTCCCATTTTCAACCTCTGAATATTATCCTTTACCTGCAATTTGTTGTTTATGAATTTATAGAATAGACCTGGTTCTGTTTTACATTTGTCCGCAATCCCTTTTTCAAAATTTCTTTCTGCCTCTCTCCTCACTGCCGTGTAGTTGTTTCTCGCATCTTTGTATCGCTGGTATGTTTGGGGGTTCGGCCTCTTCCTGTATTGATTCCATTTTTGTGTCTTTCGGTCTCTAGCCCTCTCGCAATTTCTATTGAACCAATCCTGTTTCCTAGTTCTGCATCTCTGTTTTGGTATAAATTTTTTTGTGCCTTTATCATATATTTCACAAAACTTGCCATACATCTCATTCACTTCCTTGCCTAGCATCAAGTCTGTCCAATTATACTCACTAAAAAAATTTCTAAGGTCACCATAATGTCCTCTCCTGAAGTCTGGTTTTTCAACTGCTTCAACCTCCTTATTTTCTTCCAGCTTATAACGCATTGCATACTTTATTCCCAAAAAGACATGGTCACTTTTACCCAAGGGAGGAAGGTACTGAATGTCAAATATCTCTTCCTCCTTCCTGGTAAATATCAAATCTAGCATGGAGGGAACGTCCCCTTCCCTCATCCTCGTAGCTTGTTTAACATGTTGATACAAGAATGTTTCCAGGATGAGGTCTACAAATTTACAGGTCCAAAAATCTTCTGTTTTAGCTTCATATGCTTCCCAGTCTATGGATTTCAAGTTGAAGTCACCGACTATCAACAGTCGTGATCTATCGTTATCCGCTCTCGCTATAATCTCTCTCATTATTGTTATAAGACCTTCACGTTTACTATCTAGCTCCTCCTTTGACCATGTGCTGCTTGGCGGTGGACTATATGCATTTATCATCATTAGTTTATCATCCTCATAGCAGATCTCTAGTGCTATTATGTCAACTTCTTGTGGATTGGCAGTCATTATTTCCTTCACCTTTAGGTGTTCTTTTACCAGCACAGCAACGCCACCGCCTTTCCTAATTTTTCTGTCCCGTCTCCAAATTGAGTAGCCCCTCGGGAATATGACCTCATTTAAAATTACATCTTCAAGTTTTGTCTCCGTGAGTGCAACAATGTCTGGTGTCTGCAGCTGTATTACATCACTTAACTCCAGTATCTTCGATCTCACTCCATCTATGTTGGTGTATGCAATCTTCAGGAGCTTGTTCCCCCTCTCCTTATTCTTCACTCCCCCTCTCTCTATTGATTTTGTTGGTTTGCCTTTATGTACCACTTTACTGGTTTGCCTACCCCTATCACTTTGTAGAAAAAAGAATTTATTTCTTCTTCATTCCTGCTCTCATTTAAATGTTTTGCCTCGGCGAGGTTCAGTTTCAGCTTCTCTCTATCTTCTTTTGAAAGATCTCGTCTTAATGACCACCCTTTCCCATCCTCATCCCTTTGCAATTTTCTAGCATTCCTTAGTACTTCTTCCATCTGTTTGGCACCGTTTAGGGTGATCCTCAAAGGTCGATCTTTCCCTTTTACGTACCTGCCTATTCTCCTGTAGTCGCACACATTCTCTCTGTTTGTAAGACCTTCCACGAGGCCAACAATTTTATCTACTACTTTAGCTTCTTCTACAGCTCTTTCTGACCTAGATGTTATCGCCTTTTCTTTGCAGCCAAAAATGATCAGGGACTTACTCCGATCAACTGTGTTTTGCACCAACTTCGGGTTAGATGCCAATTCTTTCCTCACTTCTAGCCTAATGTTTGTTTTATCTTGGTTGCTGCAGTGTTTGACTTCCTTTACTGCTTCTTCTATTTTTTCCTTCTCCTTGGCCACTTGTGCATAAGTGAGTTGCATATCTTTCTTGCACTGTTCTATTCCCTGTGTAACTTCCTCCATCTGTGCTGACAAAAGCTGTTTCTCCTGTTGAATTTCCTTGCCTAACCTATTGTAGTCATTTATGTTTAAATTTACTTTAACTTCTTCCAAAGCTATTTTTAAGAGTTTATTTTCTTCTTCCATGGCTTTGCAATTTGTTTCCAATTGATTCTTATCCTTGCGCAAGTCTTTCACTAAACCCTCAAGACATAAAACTTTGCTATTCAAATGGTCATTACTTTCTTTCAATTTACTAATTATTTCTACATGAGAGTTCACTATAGTATCTAAATTTACCAACTTGTTATGTAGACTACTAATATCAATGCTTTCTTCATTGAATCCCTCAAAATCAAGCTCTGTTTTGTTTTTCCTCTTGCCGGCGGCCATCTTGAATGTTCTTCTCTGCACTGTAAACACTAGGGCAACTTTTTCTCATCCGATTTTTCACTTCCCTTAGCACTTTCCTGTTATCTCACCTATTTTTCAAGAGCACTATACCTTTATGTTCTCTGGGACACCACTCACTACCATCAACCTGTACTACAATACTTAGGATTGTTGAAATATGCTGGAGCTCTTCTGCTGCAAGTGTTGACCCTAGGGGTGTCACCTTTTTTCAAAAGTGCTACGTCTTAGTAGTAGTAGTAGCAGCTACTACTACTAAAAATATATATATTTTTTTCAAAATGACATGCGCCTGTGGGGATGACAGGATATTAAACCCCGAGCATGTTAAGGGTTAAATGGCGCATAGCTATATACCATTTGACACCCACAGGTGCATACAAAAAAAAAATATATATATATTTTTTCTTCCTAACCTGTTAATTTGTGTTCACTGGTCAAGGAAAAAATAATAAAAAAATCGTAAGTGGCATATATTGCCCGCTATAGGGCGGGGAAGTCTGGCAAAAAACAGGCGCTGACTCAGCGTGCGTCCCAGGCTGTCTGTTGATCGCCAGCTGTCAGGCCAGAGTTGCCACAAAGAGATAATTACCTAATTATTTCAATGTCTCTGATTGATTTTTCGTAGTTTTTTGCTGTAATATTATTCAATAGTGTGTAGTGTAATATATTTATATAATAAAATGAGTGAATCATCGCTGTACTAAAAAATATGGTGTGCATATTGTTGATTCAATTATGTTCATCAAACAGTGAGCAAATACTTTGTCGGTTATTACACTATATACACGGGTTATATATAAGTATCTGCATGTTTTGTTCACCATAACGAACCACTAAGTTGCTATTATGAGTCAAAAAGTAACGAGGAGTGACCGCCGTGTACCTGCCAGCCACTCACGCCCTCCCTCAAGTCACCTGACTCACCCACATTCTCCACCCACAATACTGTTTTTGCTTTTATTCACTACATACAGACGCTACATATATAAGTATCTACATTCGTGTTCACCATATCGAACCACTAAGTTGGTATGCGGAGTGGCAGTGGCAGTGGCAGTGGCAGCCAGTGGCAGCCCGCCACTGGCTGCCACTCCCTCCCTACCTCACCTCACCTGACTTGCCACCATTCTCCACCCACCATACTGTTTTTGCTTTTATATAGACGTTATATATAAGTATTTACATGTTTTGTTCACCCTAACTGTACATCTAAGCTTGTATGGTGAGTAAAGGCACAAAGACGTAGGACCTCACACAGCTGATGGCTGCCACCAGCTGATGGCCAGACACACTAATATTTCTCCTACAACAATACTGTTTGTGGTGTTATTATGCTATATACACACATTATATATAAATATCTACTTGTTTTATTCACCATAGTTGTACAAGTAAACTGGTATGGTGCCGAAAGACTATCGTGGTCATCAGTAAACAACATGGTAAGTCCTGCAGACGACGCTCCTCCCTCACCAAAATGGCGGCTTCCAACCTACTCCTCTTGCTGTTTATACCCTCTATACACATGTTATATATAAGTATCTACATTTGTGTTCACCATAGCGAACCACTAAGCTGGTATGGTGAGTGCAGTCAATAAAAGGTGGCCACACACAGTCAGAAGACATCGCCACCACCCTCCCTCCCACAGCATTACTCCTCCCTCCATGGCGCACAGCGCTAAATATCACCACAATCCTGCTATTATCAGAACCCTGGTCAGTTTTATCACAGTCCGGGGTCTTCTGTAATATCATCACTACATAATAGCATGAACAAGTATATTATGGCATTTTTAGGCGATGCTGTGGTCACAAGCTGAACAGCAGTGCTGTGAGTTCATGCTGCGTGCGTCAGGCTTGGTAGCTCACTCGATACTGAGGCCTTTAACACCAGGGAGTTTGGCCCACGATTTAAAAAAAAAAATGGCGTCTGTTTACAAAAGCCCTGATGAAGGTGTGGTGAACCCCGTGTATCCGCGGGCCGTTTAAACCTTGCGTAGTACTCCAAAGTATCACATGATGGGATGCGCAATTTACTGCAAGTCGGTCAAAGCATCATATGATGCGATGCGCAATTGAAGGGTTAAGGCCCCTGTCCTTTACAACTTTCCAAGACGAGGTCTTTTTACTACTGGTCTCCTCCTTCGTTTCTTCTCGTTGTTGTTTCAGCTGTCGTACATCCTCCTGTAGCGAGTCCAACTCTGTCCTCAGTGCTCCAACTAGAGCCATCAAGTCCTTCACTACAACTTCCATATTGCTATGATAATATAACTACACTCAGGAGCTCCGACTAACACACCCTCTCACTGAGACTGTCTGCGCCTGACTGAGAAAAGACGTGACAGAAAAACTAGGAAAAGGGGGGGGGAGGAGTGGCTGTGCTGGTGAAAGAACACCTCAAGGTAAGAGTTAATACTTGACAGCCCTCTAGAAGTTGCCATAATGGCATTGCAGGTCTGGAATCAGGATGATAAATTGATAATTGTAAATGCCTACAGCCCACCAGCAAGCAACACATGGACTAAGAAAGAACTTGATGACAAACGAGAGGTCCTCATAACGGTCATGAGAGAGATTATAGTACAAGCGAATAAAGATAAATCATAATTGTTGGTATTTAGGAGAAAATTTTTCATAGGTATAATTGGACAGACTTGTTGCTAGGCAAGGAAGTAAATGAGATGTATGCCAAATTTTGTGAAATACTGTAGACATGTGATTATCCGGAATCCGACCATCCAGAAAACACCCTTATCCGGCTAAAATCGTGGCCGGATAAAGTTATCTTACTATCCAGCCAAAATGTCCATGGGAGCTGGGAAACAGGGTGTTTGGCCTGATCAGTGGCCTAACACTCGTTGTACACTACCACCAGGAAGGGAGGGAGTCACCCCCTCACTGCTGTTCACTTCCTCTGTCCCGCCACATTCACTTTCCCTCCCTCCTTCCCTTCCTCCCCAAGAGATCCTTCTGTAGGTGGCAGTAGATTGCCAGCCTGGAGAATTTCCATCTAATACAATAAAGGATTCATGAAGCAAGTATTTTTTTAACTTGTTATTATCCTTATAATATTGCTAAACAAAATCTGTAACCAAAAATATATATGATCATGTACTGTACATCTAGAATTTAAGAAACAATTCTGGCTACCGGTGACGAGTATAGGGTTATCTGAGTGAGCCCGTCTCATCCCCCCACCACCGACACACCTCCCCTCACCCGCCCCCCCTCCCCCCACCCGCCCCCCTCCCCCACTCTTTCTCTCTCTCTCTCACACTTGTACTCACTCTCTCTCACACTCACTCACTCTCTCTCTCACACTCACTCTCTCACACTCACACTCACTCACTCTCTCACACTCACTTACTCTCTCACACTCACTCACTCTCTCACACTCACTCACTCTCTCACACTCAAGGAAGACAGAGAAAAGCTGAAAATGAACCTAATTGAGGCAAAACGTCTAAATGGGGATAGAAATGAAGAAGACAGAAATTCTTTTTTTTACAAAGTGACAGGAACTGGAAAGCTTGTGAAATGGTACATAAAAACAAAGCAACAAGATCAGTAGTGGAAGGGGGAGTAAAGAGCAAAGGAAAAGGGAACATGTTCCTGAAAATTGTATATACCAACATAGATGGAGTGAGGTCAAAAACTTTGGAGTTGCAAGATATAATCCAGCTTAGGGTCCCAGATATTGTTGCATTATCAGAAACGAAACTTGAAGGAAATATAATAAATGAAGTCATATTCCCAAGAGGCTACTCAGTTTGGAGACGTGACAGGAAAACTAGGAAGGGAGGAGGAGTGGCTGTACTGGTGAAAAAACACCTGAAGGTAAAAGAGTTAATATTTGAAAACCCTCGAGATATTGACATAATGGCATTGCAGGTCTGGAATCAGGATGATAAGCTGATAATTGTAAATACCTACAGCCCACCAGCAAGCAACACATGGACAAAGGAAGAACTGGATGACAAACGAGAGGGCCTCATAATGGTCATGAGAGATATTATTGTACAAGCAGATAAAGATAAATCACGACTGTTGATACTAGGGGACTTCAACTTTAGAGCAATAGACTGGGAGGCCTATGAAGCAAGAACGGAGGACTTTTGGACATGCAGATTTGTGAACCTCATTCTGGAGACATTCTTGTATCAACATATAAAGCAGGCCACAAGAATGAGGGAAGGAGATGTACCGTCAGTACTGGATCTAGTATTCACCAGGAAAGAAGAAGAGATTTTTGACATCCAGTACCTTCCTCCCTTGGGAAAGAGTGATCACGTCCTGTTAGACATTAAATATGCTTTAAGATATCATCTAGAAGAAAATGGGGACATTGAAACAGTTGATAAACTCGATTTAAGGAGAGGCAACTATGGGGAAATTCGAAATTTTTTTAATGAGTGTAATTGGACAGAATTGTTGCTAGGCAGGGAAGTAAATGAAATGTATGTCAAATTTTTAAAACTATACGAGGAAAGCACACGAACATTCATACCAAAACAGAGATGCAGGGCCAGAAAACAGGATTGGTTCGACAGAAATTGTGAGAGGGCAAGAGACCAAAAGACACAAAAATGGAATCAGTATAGGAAGAGGCCAAACCCCCAAACATACCAGCGATACAAAGATGCGAGAAACAACTATACAGCAGTAAGGAGAGAGGCAGAAAGAAATTTTGAAAAAGGGATAGCAGATAAATGTAAAACAGAACCGGGCCTATTCTACAAATTCATAAACAACAAATTGCAGGTAAAGGATAATATCCAGAGGTTGAAAATGGGAAACAGATTCACGGAAAATGAAAAGGAAATGTGTGAAACATTAAATGAAAAGTTCCAAAGTGTGTTTGTACAAAATGAAATCTTCAGAGAACCAGACACATTAAGAATTCCAGAGAACAACATAGAGCGGATAGAGGTGTCTAGAGATGAAGTGGAAAATATGCTAAACGAGCTCGGGAAGAACAAAGCAGCTGGCCCAGATGGCGTTTCACCATGGGTTCTGAGAGAATGTGCATCTGAACTCAGCATTCCACTTCACCTGATCTTTCAGGCATCCCTGTGTACAGGAATCGTAGCAGACGTGTGGAAACAGGCTAACATAGTTCCAATCTACAAAAGTGGCAGCAGGGAAGACCCCCTCAATTATAGACCTGTATCATTGACAAGTGTAATAGTGAAAGTATTGGAAAAGCTAATCAAAACTAAATGGGTAGAACACCTGGAGAGAAATGATATAATATCAGACAGACAGTATGGTTTTCGATCTGGAAGATCCTGTGTATCGAATTTACTCAGTTTCTATGATCGAGCCACAGAGATATTACAGGAAAGAGATGGTTGGGTTGACTGCATCTATCTGGACCTAAAAAAGGCTTTCGACAGAGTTCCACATAAGAGGTTGTTCTGGAAACTGGAAAATATTGGAGGGGTGACAGGTAAGCTTCTATCATGGATGAAAAATTTTTTGACTGATAGAAAAATGAGGGCAGTAATCAGAGGCAATGTATCGGAATGGAGAAATGTCACAAGTGGAGTACCACAGGGTTCAGTTCTTGCACCAGTGATGTTTATTGTGTACATAAATGATCTACCAGTTGGTATACAGAATTATATGAACATGTTTGCTGATGATGCTAAGATAATAGGAAGGATAAGAAATTTAGATGATTGTCATGCCCTTCAAGAAGACCTGGACAAAATAAGTATATGGAGCACCACTTGGCAAATGGAATTTAATGTTAATAAATGTCATGTTATGGAATGTGGAATAGGAGAACATAAACCCCACACAACCTATATATTATGTGAGAAATCTTTAAAGAATTCTGATAAAGAAAGAGATCTAGGAGTGGTTCTAGATAGAAAACTATCACCTGAGGACCACATAAAGAGTATTGTGCAAGGAGCCTATGCAATGCTTTCTAACTTCAGAATTGCATTTAAATACATGGATGGCGATATACTAAAGAAATTGTTTATGACTTTTGTTAGGCCAAAGCTAGAATATGCAGCTGTTGTGTGGTGCCCATATCTTAAGAAGCACATCAACAAACTGGAAAAGGTGCAAAGACATGCTACTAAGTGGCTCCCAGAACTGAAGGGCAAGAGCTACGAGGAGAGGTTAGAAGCATTAAATATGCCAAAACTAGAAGACAGAAGAAAAAGAGGTGATATGATCACTACGTACAAAATAGTAACAGGAATTGATAAAATCGACAGGGAAGATTTCCTGAGACCTGGAACTTCAAGAACAAGAGGTCATAGATTTAAACTAGCTAAACACAGATGCTGAAGAAATATAAGAAAATTCACCTTCGCAAATAGAGTGGTAGACGGTTGGAACAAGTTAAGTGAGAAGGTGGTGGAGGCCAAGACCGTCAGTAGTTTCAAAGCGTTATATGACAAAGAGTGCTGGGAAGACGGGACACCACGAGCGTAGCTCTCATCCTGTAACTACACTTAGGTAATTACACTTAGGTAATTACTCACTCACTCACTCACTCGCTCTCCCACACTCCCTCTCCCACACTCCCTCTCCCACACTCCCTCTCCCACACTCCCTCTCCCACACTCCCTCGCCCACACTCCCTCGCCCACACTCCCTCGCCCACACTCCCTCGCCCACACTCCCTCGCCCACACTCCCTCGCCCACACTCCCTCGCCCACACTCCCTCGCCCACACTCCCTCGCCCACACTCCCTCGCCCACACTCCCTCGCCCACACTCCCTCGCCCACACTCCCTCGCCCACACTCCCTCGCCCACACTCCCTCGCCCACACTCCCTCGCCCACACTCCCTCGCCCACACTCCCTCGCCCACACTCCCTCGCCCACACTCCCTCGCCCACACTCCCTCGCCCACACTCACTCGCCCACACTCCCTCGCCCACACTCCCTCGCCCACACTCACTCGCCCACACTCACTCGCCCACACTCACTCGCCCACACTCACTCTCCCACACTCACTCTCCCACACTCACTCTCCCACACTCACTCTCCCACACTCACTCTCCCACACTCACTCTCCCACACTCACTCTCCCACACTCACTCTCCCACACTCACTCTCCCACACTCACTCTCCCACACTCACTCTCCCACACTCACTCTCCCACACTCACTCTCCCACACTCACTCTCCCACACTCACTCTCCCACACTCACTCTCCCACACTCACTCTCCCACACTCACTCTCCCACACTCACTCTCCCACACTCACTCTCCCACACTCACTCTCCCACACTCACTCTCCCACACTCACTCTCCCACACTCACTCTCCCACACTCACTCTCCCACACTCACTCTCCCACACTCACTCTCCCACACTCACTCTCCCACACTCACTCTCCCACACTCACTCTCCCACACTCACTCTCCCACACTCACTCTCCCACACTCACTCTCCCACACTCACTCTCCCACACTCACTCTCCCACACTCACTCTCCCACACTCACTCTCCCACACTCACTCTCCCACACTCACTCTCCCACACTCACTCTCCCACACTCACTCTCCCACACTCACTCTCCCACACTCACTCTCCCACACTCACTCTCCCACACTCACTCTCCCACACTCACTCTCCCACACTCACTCTCCCACACTCACTCTCCCACACTCACTCTCCCACACTCACTCTCCCACACTCACTCTCCCACACTCACTCTCCCACACTCACTCTCACTCTCTCACTCTCCCACACTCACTCTCACTCTCTCACACTCACTCTCTCACACTCACTCTCTCACACTCACTCACTCACACTCACTCACTCTCACTCTCTCACACTCACTCTCTCACACTCACTCACACTCACTCTCTCACACTCACTCACACTCACTCTCTCACACTCACTCACTCACACTCACTCACTCACACTCACTCTCTCACACTCACACTCACTCTCTCACACTCTCTCTCACACTCTCTCTCACACTCTCTCTCACACTCTCTCTCACACTCTCTCTCACACTCTCTCTCACACTCTCTCTCACACTCTCTCTCACACTCTCTCTCACACTCTCTCTCACACTCTCTCTCACACTCTCTCTCACACTCTCTCTCACACTCTCTCTCACACTCTCTCTCACACTCTCTCTCACACTCTCTCTCACACTCTCTCTCACACTCTCTCTCACACTCTCTCTCACACTCTCTCTCACACTCTCTCTCACACTCTCTCTCACACTCTCTCTCACACTCTCTCTCACACTCTCTCTCACACTCTCTCTCACACTCTCTCTCACACTCTCTCTCACACTCACTCACACTCACTCACACTCACTCACACTCACACTATCAGGAAGCGTCGTGGCTAGTCAGTGAGGTCGGACCCGGTGTTTACGGGGGTCACCAGTTCGAATTCTCACCCTAGGCTTCCTTTGTTTCCAGAGAACAACATAGAGCGGATAGAGGTGTCTAGAGTTGAAGTGGAAAATATGCTAAAGGAGCTCGGGAGGAACAAAGCAGCTGGCCCAGATGGCGTTTCACCATGGGTTCTGAGAGAATGTGCATCTGAGCTCAGCATTCCACTTCACCTGATCTTTCAGGCATCCCTGTGTACAGGAATCGTAGCAGACGTGTGGAAACAGGCTAACATAGTTCCAATCTACAAAAGTGGCAGCAGGGAAGACCCCCTCAATTATAGACCTGTATCATTGACAAGTGTAATAGTGAAAGTATTGGAAAAGCTAATCAAAACTAAATGGGTAGAACACCTGGAGAGAAATGATATAATATCAGACAGACAGTATGGTTTTCGATCAGGAAGATCCTGTGTATCGAATTTACTCAGTTTCTACGATCGGGCCACAGAGATATTACAGGAAAGAGATGGCTGGGTTGACTGCATCTATCTGGACCTAAAAAAGGCTTTCGACAGAGTTCCACATAAGAGGTTGTTCTGGAAACTGGAAAATATTGGAGGGGTGACAGGTAAGCTTCTATCATGGATGAAAAATTTTCTGACTGATAGAAAAATGAGGGCAGTAATCAGAGGCAATGTATCGGAATGGAGAAATGTCACAAGTGGAGTACCACAGGGTTCAGTTCTTGCACCAGTGATGTTTATTGTGTACATAAATGATCTACCAGTTGGTATACAGAATTATATGAACATGTTTGCTGATGATGCTTGCTGATGATGCTAAGATAATAGGAAGGATAAGAAATTTAGATGACTGTCATGCCCTTCAAGAAGACCTGGACAAAATAAGTATATGGAGCACCACTTGGCAAATGGAATTTAATGTTAATAAATGTCATGTTATGGAATGTGGAATAGGAGAACATAGACCCCATACAACCTATATATTATGTGAGAAATCTTTAAAGAATTCTGATAAAGAAAGAGATCTAGGAGTGGTTCTAGATAGAAAACTATCACCTGAGGACCACATAAAGAATATTGTGCAAGGAGCCTATGCTATGCTTTCTAACTTCAGAATTGCATTTAAATACATGGATGGCGATATACTAAAGAAATTGTTCATGACTTTTGTTAGGCCAAAGCTAGAATATGCAGCTGTTGTGTGGTGCCCATATCTTAAGAAGCACATCAACAAACTGGAAAAGGTGCAAAGACATGCTACTAAGTGGCTCCCAGAACTGAAGGGCAAGAGCTACGAGGAGAGGTTAGAAGCATTAAATATGCCAAAACTAGAAGACAGAAGAAAAAGAGGTGATATGATCACTACGTACAAAATAGTAACAGGATTTAATAAAATCGACAGGGAAGACTTCCTGAGACCTGGAACTTCAAGAACAAGAGGTCATAGATTTAAACTAGCTAAACACAGATGCCGAAGAAATATAAGAAAATTCACCTTCGCAAATAGAGTGGTAGACGGTTAGAACAAGTTAAGTGAGAAGGTGGTGGAGGCCAAGACCGTCAGTAGTTTCAAAGCGTTATATGACAAAGAGTGCTGGGAAGACGGGACACCACGAGCGTAGCTCTCATCCTGTAACTACACTTAGGTAATTACACTTAGGTAATTACACTCACTCACACTCACTCTCTCACACTCATTCAAAAGGTGACACCCCTAGGGTCAACACTTGCATCAGAGGAGCTCCAGCATATTTCAACAATCCTAAGTATTGTAGTACAGGACGATGATAGCGAGTGGTGTCCCAGAGAACATAAAGGTATAGTGCTTTTGAAAAATAGGTGAGATCACAGGAATGTGCTAAGGGAAGTGAAAAATCAAATGAGAAAAAGTTGCCCTAGTGTTTACAGTGCAGAGAAGAACATTCAGGATGGCCGCCGGCAAGAGGAAAAACAAAACAGAGCTTGATTTTGAGGGATTCAATGAGGAAAGCATTGATATTAGTAGGCTACATAACAAGTTGGTAAAATTAGATACTATAGTGAACTCTCATGTAGAAATAATTAGTAAATTGAAAGAAAGTAATGACTATTTGAATAGCAAAGTTTTATGTCTTGAGGATATAGTGAAAGACTTGTGCAAGGATAAAAATCAATTGAAAACAAATTGCAAAGCCATGGAAGAAGAAAAACTCTTAAAAATAGCTATGGAAGAAGTTAAAGTAAATTTAAACATAAATGACTACAATAGGTTAGGCAAGGAAATTCAACAGGAGAAACAGCTTTTGTCAGCACAGATGGAGGAAGTTACACAGGGAATAGAACAGTGCAAGAAAGATATGTAACTCACTTATGCACAAGTGGCCAAGGAGAAGGAAAAAATAGAAGAAGCAGTAAAGGAAGTCAAACACTGCAGCAACCAAGATAAAACAAACATTAGGTTGGAAGTGAGAAAGGAATTGGCATCTAACCCGAAGTTGGTGCAAAACACAGTTGACTGGAGCAAATCCCTGATAATTTTTGGTTGCAAAGAAAAGGAGATAACATCTAGCTCAGAAAGAGCTGTAGAAGAAGCTAAAGTAGTAGATAAAATTGTTGGCCTCGTAGAAGGTTTTACTACCATAGAGAATGTGTGCGACTACAGGAGAATAGGAAAATACGTAAAAGGGAAAGATCGACCTTTGAGGATCACCCTAAATGGTGCCAAACAGATGGAAGAAGTACTCAGGAATGCCAGAAAATTACAAAGTGATGAGGATGGGAAAGTGTGGTCGTTAAGACGAGATCTTTCAAAAGAAGACAGAGAGAAGCTAAAACTGAACCTCGCCGAGGCAAAACGTTTAAATGAGAGCAGGAATGAAGAAGAAATCAATTCTTTTTTCTACAAAGTGATAGGGGTAGGCAGACCAGTAAAGTGGTATATAAAGGCAAACCAACAAAATCATTAGAGAGAGGGGGAGTGAAGAATAAGGAGAGGGGGAACAAGCTCCTGAAGATTGCATACACCAACATAGATGGAGTGAGATCAAAGATACTGGAGTTAAGTGATGTAATACAGCTGCAGACACCAGACATTGTTGCACTCACGGGGACAAAACTTGAAGATGTTATTTTAAATGAGGTCATATTTCCAAGGGGCTACTCAATTTCAAGACGGGACAGAAAAATTAGGAAAGGTGGTGGCGTTGCTGTGCTGGTGAAAGAACACCTAAAGTGAAAGAAATAATGACTGCCAATCCACAAGAAGTTAACATAATAGCACTAGAGATCTGCCATGAGGATGATAAACTAATGATCATAAATGCATATAATCCACCGCCAAGCAGCACATGGTCAAAGGAGGAGCTAGATAGTAAACGCGAAGGTCTTATAACAATAATGAGAGATTATAGCGAGAGCGGATAACGATAGATCGTGACTGTTGATAGTCGGTGACTTCAACTTGAAATCCATAGACTGGGAAGCATATGAAGCTAAAACAGAAGATTTTTGGACCTGTAGATTTGTAGACCTCATCCTGGAATCATTCTTGTATCAACATGTTAAAAAGCTACGAGGATGAGGGAAGGGGACGTTCCCTCTATGCTAGATTTGATATTTACCAGGAAGGAGGAAGAGATATTTGACATTCAGTACTTTCCTCCCTTGGGTAAAAGTGACCATGTCTTTTTAGGAATAAAGTATGCAGTGCGTTATAATCTGGAAGAAAATAAGGAGGTTGAAGCAGTTGAAAAACATGACTTCAGGAGAGGACATTATGGCCACCTTAGAAATTTTTTTAGTGAGTATAATTGGACAGACTTGATGCTAGACAAGGAAGTGAACGAGATGTATGTCAAGTTTTGTGAAATATATGATAAAGGCACAAACAAATTTATACCAAAACAGAGATGCAGAACTAGGAAACAGGATTGGTTCAATAGAAATTGCGAGAGGGCCAGAGACCAAAAGACACAAAAATGGAATCAATACAGGAAGAGGCCAAACCCCCAAATATACGAGCGATACAAAGATGCGAGAAACAACTACACGGCAGTGAGGAGAGAGGCAGAAAGAAATTTTGAAAAAGGGATTGCAAACAAAAGTAAAACAGAACCAGGTGTATTCTATAAATTCATAAACAACAAATTGCAGGTAAAGGATAATATTCAGAGGTTGAAAATGGGAAATAGATTCACAGAAAATGAAAAGGAAATGTGTGAAACACTAAACGAAAAGTTCCAAAGTGTGTTTGTACAAAATGAAATCTTTAGGGAACCAGACACAATAAGAATTCCAGGGAACAACATAGAGCACATAGAGGTGTCTAGAGATGAAGTGGAAAAAATGCTCAAGGAGCTAAGTAAAAACAAAGCAGTTGGTCCAGATGGAGTTTCACCATGGGTTCTAAGAGAATGTGCACCTGAGCTCAGCATTCCATTTCAACTGATTTTTTAGGCATCCCTGTGTACAGGAGTTGTAGCTGATGTGTGGAAAAAGGCTAACATAGTTCCAATCTACAAAAGTGGAAACAGGGAAGATCCCCTTAATTATAGACCTGTATCATTGACAAGTGTAATAGTCAATATATTGGAAAAAATATTAAAATTAAATGGGTAGAACACGTGGAGGAAAACGATATAATATCAGACAGACAGTATGTTTTTCGATCTGGAAGATCCTGTGTAATGAACTTGCTCAGTTTTTATGATTGAGCCACAGAGATTTTACAGGAAAGAGATGGTTGGGTTGACTGCATCTATCTGGACCTAAAAAAGGCTTTCGACAGAGTTTCCCATAAGAGGTTGTTCTGGAAACTGGAACATATTGGAGGAGTGACAGGTAAGCTACTAACATGGATGAAAAATTTCCTAACTGACAGAAAAATGAGGGCCGTAATCAGAGGCAAGGTATCGGACTGGAGGAATGTTACGAGTGGAGTACCACAGGCTTCAGTTCTTGCACCGGTAATGTTCATTGTCTACATAAACTATCTACCAGTGGGAATACAGAATTACATGAACATGTTTGCTGATGATGCAAAGATAATAGGGAAGATAAGAAACCTAGATGATTGTCATGCCCTTCAAGAAGACCTGGACAAAATAAGTATATGGAGCAACACTTAGCAAATGGAATTTAATATGAATAAATGCCATGTTATGGAATGTGGAATTGGAGAACATAGACCCCACACAACCTATAAATTATGTGAGAAATCTTTAAAGAATTCTGACAAAGAAAGGGATCTAGGGGTGGTTCTAGATAGAAACTGTCACCTGAGGACCACATTAAGAACATTGTGCGAAGAGCTTATGCTACACTTTCTAACCTCAGAATTGCTTTTAAATACATGGATGGAGAAATACTAAAGAAATTGTTCACGACTTTTATTAGACCAAAGCTGGAATATGCAGCGGTTGTATGGTGCCCATATCTTAAGAAGCACATCAACAAACTGGAAAAGGTGCAACGACATGCCACTAAGTGGCTCCCAGAACTGAAGGACAAGAGCTACAAGGAGAGGTTAGAGGCATTAAATATGCCAAAACTAGAAGATAGAAGAAAAAGAGGCGATATGATCACTACGTTCAAAATAGTAACAGGAATCGATAAAATTGATAGGGAAGAGTTCCTGAGACCCGGATCTTCAAGAACAAGAGGTCTTAGATTTAAACTAACGAAACAAAGCTGCCGGAGAAATATACGAAAATTCACTTTTGTAAATAGAGTGGTAGACGGTTGGAACAAGTTAAGTGAGAAGGTGGTGGAGGCCAAAACCGTCAGTAATTTCAAAGCATTATATGACAAAGAGTGCTGGGGAGACAGGACACCACGAGCGTAACTCTCATCCTGTAACTACACTTAGGTAATTACTCACACACTCACTCTCTCACACTCACTCATTCTCTCACACTCACTCACTCTCTCACACTCACTCTCACACTCTCTCTCACTCTCACACACTCTCTCCAGGCGTGTATCAAGGTACCCAAGGTCTACCCACTGACCTTCCCCAAGATGCAACCCTACAACAGTTGCCTAACTCCTGATCCAATGACTCCAATGCCTCTGCTTGGTGAACCGAGGCATTGGATGAAAATAAACATGTTCAACCATTTCTGTCCTGCCCAGGAATCAAACCTGGGTCTTCAATTGGAGTCAATAATGAAGCCAACTGTAGTTAACCCTTAAGTTGCGCATCGCATCATATGATGCTTTGACCGACATGCAGTAAATTGCGCATCGCATCATATGATGCTTTGGAATACTATGCAAGATTTAAACGATCTGCAGATACACAGGGTTCACCACACCTTCATCAGGGCTCTTGTAAACAGACCCCATTTTTGTTAAAAATCGTGGGCCAAATTTCCGGGTGTTAGGGGCCTCGGTAGTGAGTGAGCTACCACGCCTGATGCATGCAGCATGAACTCACAGCACTGCTGTTCAGCTTGTGACCACAGCATCGCGTAAAAATGCCATAATATACTTGTTCATTCTATTATGTAACGATGATATTATTACAGAAGACCCCTGACTGTGGTAAAACTGACCAGGGTTCTGATAATATCAGGATTGTGGTGATATTTAGCACTGTGCTCCATGGAGGGAGGAGTAATGCTGTGGGAGGGAGGGTGGTGGCGTCGTCTTCTGACTATATGTGGCCACCTTTTATTGACTGCACTCACCATACCAGCTTAGTGGTTCGCTATGGTGAACACAAATGTAGATACTTATATATAACGTGTGTATAGAGGGTATAAACAGCAAGAGGAGTAGGTTGGGAGCTGCCATTTTGGTGAAGGAGGTGCGTCGTCTGCACGACTTATGTTGTTTATTGGTGACCACTATGGTCTTTGGGCACCATACCAGTTTACTTGTACAAGTATGGTGAATAAAACAGGAAGATACTTATATATAATGTGTGTATATAGCGAAATAACACCACAAACAGTATTGTTGGAGGAGAAATATTAGTGCGTCTGGCCTTGAGAGCAGCCGCCACCAGCTGACTCTGTGAGTAGCTACGTCTTTGTGCCCTTACTCACGATACAAGCTTAGATGTACAGTTATGGTGAACAGAACATGCAAATACTTATATATATAACGTCTGTATATAAAAGCAAAAACAGTATGGTGGGAGGAGAATTGTGGCAAGTCAGGTGAGGTGAGGGAGGGAGAGAGTGGCAGCCAGTGGCGGGCTGCCACTGCCACTCAGCATACCAACTTAGTGGTTCGTTATGGTGAACATGAATGTGGATACTTATATATAGCGTCTGTATATAGTGAATAAAAGCAAAAACAGTATTGTGGGAGGAGAATGTGGGTGAGTCAGGTGACTTGAGGGAGGGAGGAAGTAGCAGCCAGTGGCGGGCTGCCACTGGCACTGCCACTCAGCATGCCAACTTAGTGGTTCGTTATGGTGAACATGAATGTGGATACTTATATATAACGTCTGTATATAGTGAATAAAAGCAAAAACAGTATGGTGGGAGGAGAATGTGGGCGAGTGAGGTGTTGAGGGAGTGAGTGGCTGGCTGGTGTGTGGCGGTCACTCCTCGTTACTTTTTGACTCATAGTAGCAACTTAGTGGTTCGTTATGGTGAACAAAACATGCAGATACTTATATATAACTTGTGTATATAGTGTAATGACCGACAAAGTATTTGTTCACTGTTTGATGAACATAATTGAATCAACAATATGCACACCATATTTTTGAGTACAGCGATGATTATCATTTTATTATATAAATATATCACACTACACACTATTGAATAATATTACAGCAAAAAACTATGAAAAATCAATCAGAGACATTGAAATAATTATGTAACTATCTCTTTGTGGCAACTCCGGCCTGACAGCTGGTGAGCAACAGACCGTCTGGGACGCACGCTGAGTCAGTGCCTGTTTTTTGCCAGACTTCCCCGCCCTATAGCGGGCAATATATGCCACTTATGATTTTTTTTTATTTTTCCCATGATCAGTGAACACAAATTAACAGGTTTAGAAGAAAAAATGTATATTTTTTTTTTGGTATGCGCCTCTGAGTGACACAGGTGACATGCTAAATAGCCAGGCGGCGCCATACAAGGGTTAATACTTTTACAATAGACTACTAATATTTCCCTAAGGAAACAAATTATCCTATTATTGTTCTCCTAAGTCAATAATTGGTTTTTCATTTTCAGGGCCAGGAAATTTGTTAGGCTTAACAAGATTTCCCCAGGCCAACCAGTTCCTCAAGATGCAACCCTCAACAGTTGCCTAACTTCCCAGTACATAGTTGCTGTTAGGTGAACAGAGGCATGGGGTGAAAAGAAATGCTTCTAAATGTTTCAGTGCTACAGCAGGAATTGAACCCTGAACCTTTTAGGTATGACCCAACTGTGCTGACTACTTCACTACAGAACTCTTAAATTAAACAGTATTTACAAATGTTTTGTTAATGCAACAAATATAAAATAATGAGAACCCAACTTATCTTACCTGCCAGCCCAATGAAGAGAGCAAGACCAAGTGTAGCAAAGAAGACGATGAAAACCATTACAAATTCTCTTTTGTGCATTGTGTAGAGTCGCATTTGAACGGACCTGTTGCAAGGAGGAGGATCTCTTTACTAAAAAACCAGCATTGAATGTAATGAAACGCCATTTTCATTACATGAAAATGAGACCCGGAGGCTCCCCGGAGCTTTACCAGGCTGATATGCTAATGTCAGACTTTAGCATCAGTAATGTGCATGGAGTTCTAGGGCCTACCGGGGACCACGGCCAGAACCTGGCCCCCTCAGAGATGCAAGGGGGAGCAATGGCCTGTAGAAAGCCCCGTGTGGTTGGAAGCATTCTATGTCTGCCATCGACCAGGTCAAGCATCCAGAAAGGTAAGCATTCCAAAACAAACCCCTATTCTGGTTAAAATTACTACCTAAAGACGAACTAGTGGATAGAACTTTCCAACAGAAAATAAGCAAACTAGTATGACGTCACACGTCACCGCGCCGCTGTCTGTGCAGCTCCCCCCTCCCCGGGAGGGGGAAGGGGGAGCCCCAGACCTCCCACTCCGGCTATCCACCCATCAGTTCTGAGGCTGGATGTCAAAACACGCGAAAAACCGCCGACCGGAGGGAGAGAGGGTTGCCGGGGAGCCTCCGGGTCTCGCCCAGAAAATGGCGATTCATTACATTCAACGCTGGTTTTCTGGGGGGAGCCCGTCAGCTCCCCGGAGCTAACTACCCACAGAGGAAGGTCAAAGGGACGGAACCGGGAGGTGGACACCACGTACCCCCCACGGAAGCGAGACAACCGGCAGCAAACGCCAACCCGTGGTGCCACAGCCCCTAAAAGTCCCGGGAACAACACGAGAACAACGAGCAGCAAGGCCCCCGTACGAACACCAAAGATCCATGCCCGAATGACCGCAAGGACATGTCACTCAGACGGCAGCGAGAGCAGCGAAGCCACGAACGCCACAGGCATGGGGGAAGAACACAGGCAGCTTAGCCACAAGAACACGACTGACAACCTGGGACACCATCACCCGCGAACCGGGAAGAACAGAACCGGATCAACGCAAAACGTGCCCCGGACACAGATGCCATGGCACACAATTAACAGCGGAAGGCCGCCACTGAGCACAAAACTCGACACACCCCGGCCCAACCAACCAAGCACCAACAAACCAAGGACCCCTCCAGAACACAGCAGCCCCACCCCGCACCAGAAAAGATGGAGACTGCTGCCACTGAACAACCAAAACGCTAAAGCCGAAGGAGCAAGAAAACTCAGCGACCCGACCCCCAGAGGCAAATGCCAAAAGGAAAAAGAGCCGATGAAAAAACAAACCGGAACCGAAGGGGCACTACCAACCGAGGAGAAGACATAGCACGCTGACCAGATACCAGGACAGTGCAAGCGGTGCACGAACAGGCCGGAGGTGAAACAACGCACGAGACAGCTTATTAACGGTGCAGAAGCAGCACCAAGACCGAAAGCAAGCCGAAGCGGCGCTGCCAGCGCTACACGAAAAGAGGCGATAGTATGTGGCAAGACGACGGCCCCCAACCCCCACCAGAAAACCAAGCCGATGCTAACAAGTACAGCCACCTAAGAAGGGACAGGAAAAGGAAGGACCACCAAAATACCCCATGCTGCCGCCAAGAGAAGTACGCAGGTGGGACACCTACCACGAAGCCACCCGACCACCAACCGGAGGCGAGACCGCGAGGCAGAACGTAAGCAGCCCCAACAAGGCCCCTCCGAGCCCAGGAAAAGGCGGAGCCACGGGAAGATCTCAGGCGCGATCACCGAAACCCAGGCAGCACAAGGAGATGGAACATATGCCGAACAGAAAAACTCCCCAAAGCAAGCAAACCCGCCAGTTCAGAAACGACGGGTCCGACACGAGACATCGCAAGACCCCGAAAAGCCAACCGGCAGGGTAAGCTAAGAACCGAAGAAGGTGGAAGGGTTGCCACCAGAAACAGTACCCGAACCACGGGGTACGAGCAACTGCAACAGACCGAGACAAAGAAGCACACCACAGGACACAGGCTGAAAGAACGCCCAAGAAGCCAAGGAACGCACGCAGAACACCCCTGCGGCAGAGGAGGAAACAAGGGAACGCACAAGGAAATGAAGCGGTGGAAACCGACCCCCCCCCCCCCCCACAGCAGCAAGTGCAGGCAAAACTGACCAAAGGAGATGCCAGGAAAACGACTGGGGAGAGGCATGATGAAAGAGCTGAAGCACAAACCCCAGGAAACGACCAGGGATGGACAAACAGGCAGGACCCAAGGAACTTGTGGAAGGTGGCCCAAGCCCCAAGGGTAGTACTTACAGGGCACCTAGGAAAGGGAACCCTAGGCGCATGCAGCCCGAGTACTGGAGACTCACTCCCAGCTCACGCACCACCTAGAAGACAGACACCACACTCTAGGTATAGTGCTGAAACAACTACCAGAGCCGGAGCACATAACCGGTGCCTATAGCATCAGCCTCAGAACTGATGGGTGGATAGCCGGCGTGGGAGGTCTGGGGCTCCCCCTTCCCCCTCCCGGGGAGGGGGGAGCTACGCAGACAGCGGCGCGGTGACGTGTGACGTCATACTAGTTTGCTAGTTTTCTGTTGGGAAGTTCCATCCACTAGTTCAGCTTTAGGTAGCAATTTTAACCAGAATAGGGGTTTGTTTTGGAATGCTTACCTTTCTGGATGCTTGACCCGGTCGATGGCAGACATAGAATGCTTCCAACCACACGGGGGTTTCTATAGGCCATTGCTCCCCTTGCCTCTCTGAGGGGGCCAGGTTCTGGCCGTGGTCCCCGGTAGGCCCTAGACCTCCATACACATGACTGATGCCAAAGTCTGACATTAGCATATCAGCCTGGTAAAGCTCCGGGGAGCCGACGGGGCTCCCCCAAAAAAGAATGAGTTATAACTCAACTACTGTACATAATTTTACTCTTAAAATATATTTTCCACCATTCATTAACATTTTCACATTCATATGTAAAACAAAATTTTTTGTTTTTTGAGTAACTTTGAACCGAGCACCTCAGTTGGTCCCTTGTGCATATGGCTTCACAGAGATACATGCTGCTTAACAGGTTCTAATGACTTGTTTCAAAATTGGGGAAGGGAGACAGTGGTAAATCTAGGTCAAGCCAATGCCGAGAGACTAACTCATTATCATACAAGAGAATAACAAAAATATAACAAACTTTGAAAAAAAAACAAGAGTTGAATGTAATGAAATGCCAGTTTCTGAGTGAGCCCCGGAGGCTCCTTGAAGCAATCTTTCTGATCAAGTACCATACTACTTCATTGTCATCAGTCGCAGAGTCCTATGTAAGCCTACTGGGGTCCATGAGGCAGAAATTGGTCCCCTCAGAGAAGCAAATGGAGCAATGACCATGAACACTTTACATTTAACCACCGTGCTGCGCGGAGTTTATTGTGAAATTCCCCCGGTGCGCATGAAATAAAGTGTTCCCAAAAAATTATTTTTTCTTCATAATATGATAAATTCCATTCCCTGAACATGTCTATGTAAAAATAAATACCAAATTCCACTTACTTTGGCTGTGGGGAGATGGACAAGGTGCGCTGTGACATCATCAGGGCCTGGTCGCCCGTGTGTGAATCGCCCAGACACGGTCGCGCGGGCCATTCAAGCACTGGGTGTTGCCATAAATATATTTTCAATTATTTGTTTTATGTATTTCCAATGCAGTTTTATTTGTTTTTTTATCATATATGATGCATATTTGTGTCCTTTACGATATGTATACAGTAGAACGTTCATAATGTTCCCTGGAACTGTGATACATGTGTCAGTAATGTGTCCACAATAAATGTTTATTGTCGCAATATTACCTGTTAAAAATTCACTAAAATTACAATATGTACAGTTTTACACACTAAACACGCATCGCCTAAAATTGCCATAATATATATGTTCATGCTATTATTTAGCGATGATATTATTACAGACGACCCCTGACTGTGATAAAAATGACCAGGATTATCTTGGTGGGGAGGGATGTAGCATTGTCTGCTGACTCTGTGTGACCACTTTTTACTGTCTGGACTCACTATACCAGCTTAGTTGTTCGCTATAGTGAGCAAAACATGCAGATACTTATATATAAAATGTCTGTATATAAAAGCAAAAACAGTATGGTGGGAGGAGAATTGTGGCGAGTCAGGTGAGGTGAGGGAGGGAGTGGCAGCCAGTGGCGGACTGCCACTCAGCATACCAACTTAGTGGTTCGTTATGGTGAACACGAATGTAGATACTTATATGTAACGTGTATATACAGTGTAATAACAGCAAAAGGAGTGTTGGGGAGAAGCCATTTTGGTGATGGGGGTGGCAACATCTGCATGATTTGTCATGTTGGTAGGGGTGGCCACTATGTTCTTTGGGCATTATACCGGCTTAGTTGAACAGTTATGGTGAACAAAACCATGTAGATACTTATATATAACGTCTGTATATAGGGTAATAACACCACAAACAGTATTGTTGGAGGTGAAATTTTAGTGCGTCTGACCTTGAATGTGTCAGGGAGGCAGCCGCCAGATGACTGTGTAGCAACATCTCTTAGTGCCTGAATTAACTAAATCAACTTAGTTGTACAGTTGTGGCGAACAAAACATGTAGATAATTATATATAACGTCTGTATATAGCGAATAAAAGCAAAAATAGTATTGTGGGAGGAGAATGTGGGCGAGTCAGGTGAATTGAGGGAGGAAGTGGCAGCCAGTGGCGGGCTGCCACTGCCACTCAGCATGCCAACTTCGTGGTTCGTTATGGTGAACACGAATGTAGATACATATAACGTCTGTATATCTATATAAATAAAAATGGAAATGTTCGTTTGTGCATAACCACTAATCTCCGAAAGTTCTTCACCGATTGCTGTGAAATTTTCACACGATGTTCCATTCGCATCCGAGCAGGTTTTTATATACATACTACAGTATATAGATGTCACGTCTGTGACGCTAAAAAAAAACATGCTTTTTCAGAAAAACTTTGTTTTTCATGTAAGGGAAATCTTCGAAAGCTCTACTGACTGCTTTGAAATTTTGACAACATTGTATTCGAATAGGCGCGTCTTTTTATATACCTACTATATTGATGCCACCCCTGTGACAGGTAAAAACATGCATTTTTGAAAAACAGCTGCACCTGTTGCACATAATAGCAACATGCATGCTATACTAAACATGTCATGAATTCCATTTCAATGTTTCCGTTTGCATTGATAAATTTTATTTTCATAGTTTTTTTATTTATTTTATTTTTTATTGAATTATTTTGTGTGACATTGTGTTGGAATTGAGCTGTGTTGTTTACCATACCGTTCATTTCCTAAATATAAGTATAGATGCCACACCTACGACGAGTAAAACTATGCTTTTCTTGAAAAACAGCGCCATCTGTTGCATGTAAGAGCAACACACATGCTATACTAAATATGTTACAATTCCATTTCAATGTTTCTGATCGCATTGATAAATTGAATTTTCATAGATTTATTTATTTATTTTCATTTAATTATTTTGTGTGAATTGCATTGGAATTGAGCTGTGTTCTTTACCATACTGCTCATTTCTTGAGCATAGTTTATTTTTTTATTTTTTCATATTTTCATTCCATTTTTTAACTGTTTTCTTCTATTTCAGTGATGGGAACATCAGATCACTTATGTTCCCAATTTTCTGATGGGAACATCAGACCATTTTAGAAGGCATCGGACAAGGGAGTGGGGAATGGTGGGGATGACAAGGGGATGGAAGTGAGAGATGGTGGGGAGGACGAGGGGACAAGGGAGGGGGTAATGGAGGGGAAGGACGAAGGGGCAAGTTTGGGATAGTGGGGACGAGGGATGGGGGAAATGGAGAATGGTGGGAAGGACAAAGGGACAGGGAAGTAGGGTATGGTGGGAAGGAAGAGGGGATAGTGGAGTGGGGAATAGTGGGGAGGACAAGGGGACAGTGGAGTGGGGAATGGTTGGGAGGCCGAGGAGACGGGTGAGGGGGAATGGGGGGGGAGGACTGGGGGACAGGGATGGTTGCTTTGGCTCAGCAACGCACATGCGATGCCGAGCCACAGCAATGAGTGGTCAGGTACTGCTAGTAGTGAATAAAAGCAAAAACAGTATGGTGGGAGGAGAATGTGGGCGAGTGAGGTGTTGAGGGAGTGAGTGGCAGCGAGTGGCTGGCTGGTGTGTGGCAGTCACTCCTCGTTTTTTGACTCATAATACCAACTTAGTGGTTCGTTATGGTGAACAAAACATGCAGATACTTATATATAACCTGTGTATATAGTGTAATAACCAACAGAGTATTTGTTCACCGTTTGATGAACATAATTGAATCAACAATATGCACACCATAACTTTGAGTACAGCGATGATTCACTCATTTTATTATATAAATATATCACACTACGCACTACTAAATAATATTACAGCAAAAAAAAACTACAAAAATTGAGACATTGAAATAATTAGGTAGTTATCTCTTTGTGGCCACTCCTGCCCGACAGCTGGGAGCAACAGACCGTCTGGGATGCACGCTGAGTCAGCGCCTGTTTTTTGCTAGACTTCCCTGCCCTATAGTGGGCAATATATGCCACTTGTGATATTTTTCCATGATCAGAGAACACAAATTAACAGGTTTAGAAGAAAAAATAATAATTTTTTTTTTTGGTATGCACCTGTGGGTGACAATGCTAATTAGCCCTGGTCAACACAAGGGTTAAGGCAAGCAGGGGATGGTTTGAAAAATGTTGAAAAAGAAGTGGTATTCATAGTGTTGCGAGGCATGGGGAGGTTGCCAGCTCAGACAAACCAGTGGCTGAAAGATTTTTTGAAGAATTTAAAGAGTTTGCAGAGGCTGAGGGATACCTACCGCAACAAGTTTTTAATTGTGATGAGACAGGACTGTTCTGGAAAAAGATTGCCTAAGAGGACATACATTACCAAGGAGGAAAAATCATTGCCCTGGACACAAGCCTATGAAAGATAGGTTTACGCTTGTGCTGTGTTCAAATGCGAGTGGCGATTTGAAAATTAAACCCATGCTTGTGTATCATTCTGAAAATCCAAGGGTTTTCAAACAGTATAAAGTGCAGAAAAACCAAATGTGTGTGATGTGGAGGGCTAATAAAAGGGCATGGGTGACTAGGATTTTTTTTCGGAGTGGGTGAATGAAGTGGTGTGCCCTGCCATACAAAAATATCTGCAGGAGAAACAATTGCCACTCAAGGCCCTGCTTCTCCTCAACAATGCTCCTACTCATCCTCCAGGCTTGGAAGATGAATTGTTGCACAGATACAGTAATTTTCTTACAGTAAAGTTCCTTCCTCCTAACACCACCACTCTAATTCAGCCTATGGACCAGAAAATCATAGCAAATTTTAAGAAACTTTATGAAAGGGTACTTTTCCGGAAATGTTTTGAAGTGACTGAAGCCACAAAACTCACCCTCAAAGAGTTCTGGAAAGACCATTTTAACATTTGTAGTGCTTTAAAACTCATTGACAAAGCCTGGCAAGAAGTGACTCAAAGAACCCAGATCTCTGGCTGAAGAAAATTGTGGCCTGAATGTGTGACAGAGCTAGACTTTGAGGGGTTTGAGCCTGTAAATGATGTGCCTATTGTTGAGGAAATTGTTACTCTGGGCAGGCAAATGGGCTTGGAATTGGATGGTGCTGATGTGGAGGAGTTCGTGGAAGAACACAACGAAGAACTGACCACCGAAGAACTCCAAGCCCTTCAAAAGAAACAGCAAGAAGACACAGCTGAGGATGTTTCTCCAGTGGAGGAGGAGGATGAGGCAGCAGCGAATGTCCCTTCTGCAACCATTAAGAAGTGGTGTGAGATGTGGGAAGAAATGTAAACTTTTATTGAAACGACTCACCCAGAGAAAGCTGTAGTAGGCCTTTGCATTAATCTTTTCAATGACAATGTGATGCCTCACTATAGAAACATCTTGCGAAGAAGGGAAAAACAGTCATCAATGAACTGCTTTGTGAGAAAATCGAGCGGTGAGCCACAACCAGGACCTAGTGGTATGCAGGCAAAACGTGCCAGAGAATCACAATCGACTTGAGAATGGTCCAGGACGGACCGAAACATCGTCGTCCCTTCACCTCCTAGTGTGTGGTCTGGTCAATGTGCCAGAGAATGCACCCCAGAGAGGTCCTCACCGCCTGATGTTATAATGGAAGGGGACTCCACTTCCAAACAGTAACACTTCTCCTCCTCTCCCCTCCTCATCTTCCATATGCCAACAGCAGTCATCAGCAATAGTAATTAATAACTTGAACATAGTTTTGTAGTGTAGATTTTGATGAATTAGGTATAAAATTTAATTTGAAGTGAGGGTTTTGGATAGTCAGGAATGGATTATTTCATTTCCCATTATTTCTTATTGGGAAATTAGCTTCGGTTTACGAGTTTTCGGAATACGAGCCATCTCCAGGAACAGATTAAACTTTTAAACCGAGGTACCCCTGTACATTTTATTTGTTTTTACATGCCAATCCTACGTATAATGAACATGTACACTATATTATCGCAGTAGAACATCCATATTGTCCGAAGACACTGTTACATGCATGACACATGTGTACACATCTGGCACATATTTTCAATGTATCATCCTAATTTATGTATATATACAATCTATTTACACATACACTGTACAGTATCACACAATATATACACACACCATAAGCACAATCAGAACTCCACAAGTGTGAGCTACCACACCCAGCCAGCCAGTCCTCCCTCTCTCCTCCAACATTGTACTCGCCATCACCCCTCCTCCCACTATACTGTTATTGTTTTTATTACACTATTTACATATGTTATGTATACCAATCTACATGTTTTATTCACCAGAACTATGCAAGTAAACCGGTATTGTGTCCAAACTGTATAGTGGCCATACACTGCATGAGAAATCACTTAGCAGACAGCAGACAACACTACGATTACGACGTCACCCCTTTCCAAAATAGCTCCTCTCAACATACTCCTGTTGTCGTTATAACACTATATACACACATTGTATATACCCATGTACATATGTGTTCACCATAGCGAACTACTAAGCTAGTATGGTGAGCAAAACATGTGTGGCTGCCCCACACAGTGACGCTATCTGGATTCCCTCCCTCCTCCCACAATACTACGCACAGCGCTAATTATCACCACAATCCTGCTGTTATCACAATCCTGGTCACTAAACCCTGTAAATGAATAATGGACCGCAAGTTTATTTTGTAAAGTAACATAAGAAGTCGTTTGAAGATTCCTATATAGACGAAATAATGCTGTGGTGCTGTAGCTAGCGCTGTGAATATCGTGAATAGCATTGAATCACTGATTTTTGAACACTGTACACAGTCATTATCACACTCAGGCTCTTCTGTAATACTATCATGGCTAAATAACACAAGTTAGTTTATATATATTATATATATTATATATATATATATATATATATATATATATATATATATATATATATATATATATGTCGTACCTAGTAGCCAGAATTCACTTTTCGGCCTACTATGCAAGTCCCGATTTGCCTAATAAGCCAAGTTTTCCTGAACTAATATATTTTCTCTATTTTTTTTCTTATGAAATGATAAAGCTACCCATTTCATTATGTATGAGGTCAATTTTTTTTATTGGAGTTAATATTAACGTAGATATATTGTAACAGACTAGGCTGTTGTAAGAATTATCCAGAGTGGTTTATCGACAAAAGAGAATGGGAAGCTGAGCCGCATGGTGACCTGACCCCCAGGGGAATTCGCGGTGGAAATAACCGACGCTTTGTTCATATCTGCGTATAATGAATCATCCTATAGTATTCAGTAATTTAGAGAAAATTAGCCTTTATTCATTTTTATTAAAATTGTATTGTATAATAGTACTGGATACAATATCAAGAGTATTCTAATTATTGAGTTTAAGTCACCATCAGTGACGTCACGAATCAGATCTAACTTTTAAAGCGGAGTGACCGGCGGTCATAGGTCATCAGGGGTTGACAGGTCTACTATTTCTCAAAGTTTTAATAACCATTTTTGGGGATCGGGAACAGTTCTGCCGTTAGATGTTTGTAATTTAATTCAGTAAAATAATTCAACCAGTCTGGATCAATTAAGTACAACAGAGGTTAATTGTTATAACTTAAACCTGGCTAGTAACTTGGAAAAACTTTGACTAGGCGGAAGGATACAAGGTTCTAGTCTGGACTAGGCCAGACGAGGACAAATCAGTGTGGTCACGGAAGCAGCTGGGATAAGAGGTCAACATCTTACCTCTCCCCAAGAACAGGCCCAACACCTAGAACTGTGGTCGCCCAAGGTATAGTTGCTATTGTTAAGTATAGAAATAGTCTCATTTGCCACTCAGGTCAAGTAGGGAGTGTTAAATTGATAGGGAGTGAACATATTTAGATTTTGTTTTAGTTTTCGTTTAATAAATTAAATTTGTTATTAATTTGCATTTTATTGTTTCCATGTGTTTTATGTGTATACTTGTCCTGGTCACGTGGTCCACACGAGGCAGAGTTGCATTGGGCGCCGATTCTAACATCGAATCGGAATTATCATTACCGTGTAATTTATTCCACACTCAAGGTCATCGTTTATAGTGGGGATCAAGCCCCTAGGTTGATTAATTAGCGTGATCGATCCAGACCTCGATCATTGCTCTTGTATTACTGGTCTGGTGGTGGCAGCAGAGGTGACTCTAGGGTTTTGTTCAGAGCTTAGGTCACGTCATACTGGGTGTAGAATCCTAAGTCGGTCAATCGTCTTAGGACCACGTGGCGTGGAGTTGGCTTTGGTAAAAGTTTTGGAGTCCCTTGGTTTAGAAATAAAAGTAAGAATACGGGTAGAGGGAGTAGAAAGAAGGAAGTAAAGAGAGAGGAACCCGAACCCGTGTTACAATGGTGGCAGCGGTGGGATTGTGGGTTTGGATACTAAACCTCGTGAATTTTAACAAATTAACAAGGTTTACTAAGTGCTTGTGCGGGGGGGTTGTAACAGACTAGGCTGTTGTAAGAATTATCCAGAGTGGTTTATCGACAAAAGAGTTACAATATGACCTAACCTAACCAACCCTACCTAACCTAATCTAACCTATCTTTATAGATTAGGTTAGGTTAGGTAGCCGAAAAAGTTAGGTTAGGTAGGTTAGGTAGTCGAAAAACAATTAATTCGTGAAAACTTTGCTTATTAGGCAAATTGGGCCTTGCATAGTAGGCTGACAAGTACGTTCTGGCTACTAGGTACGACATAATATTATATATATATATATATATATATATATATATATATATATATATATATATATATATATATATATATATATATATATATATATATATATATATATATATATATATATATATATATATATATATATATATATATATATATATATATATATATATATATATATATATATATATATATATATATATATATATATATATATATATATATATATATATATATATATATATATATATATATATATATATATATATATATATATATATATATATATATATATATATATATATATATATATATATATATATATATATATATATATATATATATACAGAGCACCACTTGGTTTCCGAACCCCTTGGGGACGAGACCCGTCGGTTAACATGTAAGTTCGTATACGAGAAATAGAGGGGAAAAAATAAACTAGAAATGTAAAAAGAAATTTTTCCGAAAAATTTATGAAAAAAACTCTAGGGAAAAAAATCGTCAGGTTCATGGCGTAAATGCGACCGTGTTTGTTTGTACTCATCAATAAGTGAAGTCCTGATCCGCTTTATAAAAGTCCTTAATTGTTCCTAACTGATTATTAAGACGTCTGGCAAACATCCTCTGGATGTTTCCTGCCAGCCTGCAGGAACATCCTGCCTAAAATATACGATGATGTACTGTACATTTAAGAAACAAATCTGGGTCACAGGTCTGTGGAGTGTGGTTAGGCTTACGGAGTCAGCCGGTCCCTCCCCCACCACCGACACACCTCCCCCTCTCCCCCCACCACCGACACACCCCCCCTCTCCCCCCACCACCGACACACCTCCCCCTCTCCCCCCACCACCGACACACCACCCCCACCCCCCACCCCAAACCCATACACACACACACACACACACACCCTCTCAAAGGTCACGTGGTTCACGGTTCACTTCAACACCCATATATCGCTTCCTGCCTGCCTGCCTGCCTGCCTGCCTGCCTCCTTCCCAGCCTGCCTCCTTCCCAGCCTGCCTCCTTCCCAGCCTGCCTCCTTCCCAGCCTGCCTCCTTCCCAGCCTGCCTGCCTGCCTACCTCCTTCCCAGCCTGCCAGCCTGCTTCCTTCCCAGCCTGCCTCCTTCCCAGCCTGCCAGCCTGCTTCCTTCCCAGCCTGCCTCCTTCCCAGCCTGCCTGCCTGCCTCCTTCCCAGCCTGCCAGCCTGCGTCCTTCCCAGCCTGCCTCCTTCCCAGCCTGCCTCCTTCCCAGCCTGCCTGCCTGCCTCCTTCCCAGCCTGCCAGCCTGCTTCCTTCCCAGCCTGCCTCCTTCCCAGCCTGCCTCCTTCCCAGCCTGCCTCCTTCCCAGCCTGCCTCCTTCCCAGCCTGCTTCCTTCCCAGCCTGCCTCCTTCCCAGCCTGCCAGCCTGCCTCCTTCCCTGCCTGCCAGCCTGCCTCCTTCCCAGCCTGCCAGCCTGCCTCCTTCCCAGCCTGCCAGCCTGCCTCCTTCCCAGCCTGCCAGCCTGCTTCCTTCCCAGCCTGCCTCCTTCCCAGCCTGCCTCCTTCCCAGCCTGCCTCCTTCCCTGCCTGCCAGTCTGCCTCCTTCCCAGCCTGCCTGCCTGCCTCCTTCCCAGCCTGCCTGCCTGCCTCCTTCCCAACCTGCCAGCCTGCTTCCTTTCCAGCCAGCCTGCCTCCCTCCCTGCCATCATGCTAACGGGTAGTGTGTGTGTTAGGCTTATCTTCGGGAATGAGCCGGTCTCACCCCCACCACCAACAAACCACCCGCCCCCTACATCCCATCTCTCAAGGTCACGCGGTTCAACCGCGTGACTACCACTCACTCCCTCCTGCAAGCTAGCCTGCCTGCCTGCCTGCCTGCCTGTGCCTGCCTGCCTGTAATTACCTAAGTGTAATTACCTAAGTGTAGTTACAGGATGAGAGCTACGCTCGTGGTGTCCCGTCTTCCCAGCACTCTTTGTCATATAACGCTTTGAAACTACTGACGGTCTTGGCCTCCACCACCTTCTCACTTAACTTGTTCCAACCGTCTACCACTCTATTTGCGAAGGTGAATTTTCTTATATTTCTTCGGCATCTGTGTTTAGCTAGTTTAAATCTATGACCTCTTGTTCTTGAAGTTCCAGGTCTCAGGAAGTCTTCCCTGTCGATTTTGTCAATTCCTGTTACTATTTTGTATGTAGTGATCATATCACCTCTTTTTCTTCTGTCTTCTAGTTTTGGCATATTTAATGCTTCTAACCTCTCCTCGTAGCTCTTGCCCTTCAGTTCTGGGAGCCACTTAGTAGCATGTCTTTGCACCTTTTCCAGTTTGTTGATGTGCTTCTTAAGATATGGGCACCACACAACAGCTGCAGTGCCTGCCTGCCTGTGCCTGCCAGCCTGCCTGCCTGTGCCTGCCAGCCTGCCTTTCCCTCCCTAATTCTCACTACTTCCATCCCTTCCTGCCTACCTCCTAGCATCTCTCCCTACCTCCCCCTCCCTCTTAGCATCTCTCCCTACCTCCTAACATCTCTCCCTATCTCCCCCCCCTCTCTCACTGATTCTCCCCCCCCTTATTCATACTGCCTCCCACCTAAGCTCCATCGTCCATCCACCCACCACTGACGCAATGCGTGCATTTGGAGCCAACATGGTGCACAGATGTTTCTTGATTGTGCAGATATGTAAAACAAAAGCACAGAATGAACATTCCAGCCTTATGGCAATTCAAAATAATAGGAATAATAGGCCGTGAATCTGTGAAGTCACAGTGGGCAAACTGGACCATCGCCCACCCACCACCACAAGCCGGCGTGACGCTTGGCGGACCCCTTCCTACCCGAACTTTGTTCGGGTAGCATGACTCCCCAACCCCAATCGGGAAACTGGAAGTTTCGGATAACTAAAGTTCGGAAACCAAGTGGTGCTCTGTATACAGTATATATATATATATATATATATTATATATATATATATATAATATTAAATATGACCGAAAAAGTAAGATTAATAATTCTAACACGAATTTTCTCAATCTTTCGTACATTTCTTTTCACTGTTGGAGGTAAATCAAAAATCAATTCTCCAAAATTCATTTTTATTTCTAGTCTGACGCGACACGAACGCGTTTCGTAAAACTTATTACATTTTCAAAGACTTTAGTTTACAAATACACAACTGAATAGAACTTACGCATCTCCGATTTTATATCTACATTTGAGTGAGGTGGATGGGGTAAGGTGGCATTAATAGGGTATTAATTTCATCAACACAAGACAGAACAAGAGGTGGTATTAATAGGGTATTAATTTCATCAACACAAGACAGAACACGAAACAATGGGTATTGAATAGAAGTGTTTGCAGAAAGACTATTGGTCCATATTTCTTGATGCTTCTATATTGGAGCGGAGTCTTGAGGTGGGTAGAATATAGTTGTGCATTAATTGGCTGTTGATTGCTGGTGTTGACTTCTTGATGTGTAGTGCCTCGCAAACGTCAAGCCGCTTGCTATCGCTGTATCTATCGATGATTTCTGTGTTGTTCACTAGGATTTCTCTGGCGATGGTTTGGTTGTGGGAAGAGATTATATGTTCCTTAATGGAGCCCTGTTGCTTATGCATCGTTAAACGCCTAGAAAGAGATGTTGTTGTCTTGCCTATATACTGGGTTTTTTGGAGCTTACAGTACCCCAAGAGGGCATTTGAAGGCATAGACGACGTTAGTCTCTTTTAAAGCGTTCTGTTTTGTGTCTGGAGAGTTTCTCATGAGTAGGCTGGCCGTTTTTCTGGTTTTATAGTAAATCGTCAGTTGTATCCTCTGATTTTTGTCTGTAGGGATAACATTTCTATTAACAATATCTTTCAGGACCCTTTCCTCCGTTTTATGAGCTGTGGAAAAGAAGTTCCTGTAAAATAGTCTAATAGGGGGTATAGGTGTTGTGTTAGTTGTCTCTTCAGAGGTTGCATGGCGTTTCACTTTCCTTCTTATGATGTCTTCGACGAAACCATTGGAGAAGCCGTTGTTGACTAGGACCTGCCTTACCCTACAGAGTTCTTCGTCGACTTGCTTCCATTCTGAGCTGTGGCTGAGAGCACGGTCGACATATGCGTTAACAACACTCCTCTTGTACCTGTCTGGGCAGTCGCTGTTGGCATTTAGGCACATTCCTATGTTCGTTTCCTTAGTGTAGACTGCAGTGTGGAAACCTCCGCTCTTTTCCATGACTGTTACATCTAGAAAGGGCAGCTTCCCATCCTTTTCCATCTCATAAGTGAAACGCAACACGGAACTCTGCTCAAATGCCTCCTTCAGCTCCTGCAGATGTCTGACATCAGGTACCTGTGTAAAAATGTCGTCAACATACCTGCAGTATATGGCCGGTTTCAAGTTCATGTCGACTAAGACTTTTTGCTCGATGGTACCCATGTAGAAGTTTGCAAACAGGACACCTAGGGGAGAACCCATGGCGACCCCATCTACTTGCTTATACATGTGCCCATCCGGGCTCAAGAAGGGTGCCTCTTTAGTACAAGCTTGGAGTAGTTTCCTCAGAATATTTTCTGGTATGTCAAGAGGAGTACAGGCTGGATCACGATACACTCTGTCGGCTATCATCCCGATTGTCTCGTCCACAGGTACGTTGGTAAACAGCGATTCTACGTCCAACGAGGCTCTTATCCCTGTGGCCCGTGTGCCCCGCAGTAAGTCAACAAATTCCTTTGGAGACTTCAGGCTGAAGGCGCAAGGAACATAAGGAGTCAGCAGGCCGTTGAGTCGCTTCGCCAGTCTGTACGTGGGTGTGGGTATCTGGCTAATGATTGGCCGAAGTGGGTTTCCAGGCTTGTGTGTCTTGACATTTCCATACGCATATCCAGGTTTATATTCCCCAATGATCTTTGGCAGGTGGAGTCCGGATTTCTTGGCGTTCACAGTTTCGATCAGTTTGTTGACCTTTGCTTTTAATTCGGCTGTAGTGTCCTTCGTTACCCTTTGGAACTTAGTTTGGTCAGAGAGTATGATGTTCATTTTCGCCAGATATTCGTCTTTTTTAAGAATGACATATATTGGCGACTTGTCACCTCTCCTGACAACTATCTCCTTGTTCTCACGAAGGCTTTTAGCTGCCGCTTTGAGCTCGGGGAACAGTATGGTGCTTCTGTAATTGCCTCGATTCTTTCCTCCTTCTGCAATAAGTTCTGCTTGTAAGGTATCTTTGGTAGTGACCTTCTTTTGTGTCTCGAGGTCGAATATGTCGTCCAACAGAATTTCCAACTCTACTTTCCGGGCCATCTCACTCGGTCTGGACATAACATGACAGTTTATGCCCAGATTTAGGAGAGTGACTTATATATATGTAAGACATACCAGAAAATATGAAACATACCAGAGGAAACTACTCCAAGCTTGTACTAAAGAGGCACCCTTCTTGAGCCCGGATGGGCACATGTATAAGCAAGTAGATGGGGTCGCCATGGGTTCTCCCCTAGGTGTCCTGTTTGCAAACTTCTACATGGGTACCATCGAGCAAAAAGTCTTAGTCGACATGAACTTGAAACCGGCCATATACTGCAGGTATGTTGACGACATTTTTACACAGGTACCTGATGTCAGACATCTGCAGAAGCTGAAGGAGGCATTTGAGCAGAGTTCCGTGCTGCGTTTCACTTACGAGACGGAAAAGGATGGGAAGCTGCCTTTTCTAGATGTAACAGTCATGGAAAAGGGCGGAGGTTTCCACACTGCAGTCTACACTAAGGAAACAAACATAGGAATGTGCCTAAATGCCAACAGCGACTGCCCTGACAGGTACAAGAGGAGTGTTGTTAACGCATACGTCGACCGTGCTCTCAGCCACAGCTCAGAAAGGAAGCAAGTCGACGAAGAACTCTGTAGGGTAAGGCAGGTCCTAGTCAATAACGGCTTCTCCAATGGTTTCATCGAAGACATCATAAGAAGGAAAGTGAAAAGCCATGCAACCTCTGAAGAGACAACTAACACAACACCTATACCCCCTATTAGACTATTTTACAGGAACTTCTTTTCCACAGCTCATAAAACGGAGGAAAGGGTCCTGAAAGATATTGTTAATAGAAACGTTATCCCTACAGACAAAAATCAGAGGATACAACTGACGATTTACTATAAAACCAGAAAAACGGCCAGCCTACTCATGAGAAACTCTCCAGACACAAAACAGAACGCTTTAAAAGAGACTAATGTCGTCTATGCCTTCAAATGCCCTCTTGGGGTACTGTAAGCTCCAAAAAACCCAGTATATAGGCAAGACAACAACATCTCTTTCTAGGCGTTTAACGATGCATAAGCAACAGGGCTCCATTAAGGAACATATAATCTCTTCCCACAACCAAACCATCGCCAGAGAAATCCTAGTGAACAACACAGAAATCATCGATAGATACAGCGATAGCAGGCGGCTTGACGTTTGCGAGGCACTACACATCAAGAAGTCAACACCAGCAATTAACAGCCAATTAATGCACAACTATATTCTACCCACCTCAAGACTCCGCTCCAATATAGAAGCATCAAGAAATATGGACAAATAGGCTTTCTACAAACACTTCTATTCAATACCCATTGTTTCTGTTCTGTCTTGTGTTGATACTTTTAATACCCTATTAATATCCCCTCCTGTTCTGTCTTGTGTTAATGCCACATCACCCTTCCCACCTCACTCAAATGTAGATATAAAATCAGAGATACGTTCTAATCAGTTGTGTATTTGTGAAGTCTTTGAAAATGTAATAAGTTTTACGAAACGCGCCCGTGTCGCGTCAGACTAGAAATAAAAATGAATTTTGGAGAAGTGATTTTTGATTTACCTCCAACAGTGAAGCGTAATGTACGAAAGATTGAGAAAATTCGTGTTAGAATTATTAATCTTACTTTTTCGGTCATATTTAATAATATATGTCTACAGGAAAGACTGCTACCAAAATATACTAATATATACATATATATTATATATTAGTACTGTACTAAGAGTTTTGCTTCTCTCATTAGGCTAATGTGTTTGGAGTGAGTATATTATTGGGATAATCTACTCGCTCACTGGGTCACCAATGTAACAGTTCTATTGTTACGTAAAGTATGGTAGCTATAAACACAGGCACCAAGAGAATATATATATTTGGTCGAGTATACAGAAGTATGCAGGTGATACCTTGGTGAGCAATGGTGTGAGTTAAGCGCACTGAGAGTCAGTACAGTATCTCGCAAGTGTCTGTTCTAGACCACACTTGAAAGTAGACTAGTTATGATTCGTTGTTGTTATAGATTCAGTTACCCAAGTAGCACGGGCTATGGTGAGCCCGTAACTTGCCTGGCACAGGTGCGGGGCAAGTAGCACGGGTTATGGTGAGCCCGTAGTAGACTTATCTGGCACAGGAGCGGTGTTGTGTGAGTTATTATTCGCTACTCTGCTGCTTATATGCTCGGGCAACACCTCACCGTTCTCCAAAGGATGGCAAGAATATTAACTGGAAGTAGGGAAAGGTTTGAGTTCCATAATTAGTACTAAGAAGAGCTTTGCTTCTCTCATTAGGCTAATGCATTTGGAGCGAGTATATTATTGAGATAATCTACTCGCTACACCCCCATCACCGTACACAGAGCAGACACCGCTATGTAATGACTGGTATATAAAGTTTAGCTTTTGTGGCTGATGTAACATTTTTTTTTAGCTAGAATACCAGTTTGTTTTATTTGTGTTAATTTTTAAATTTCACTTGCATTTGTGAGCATGTAAGAGTAAATGAGTATGATGTGTAAAATTCTCCTGCGTGTTTCCATGAGAGGAGTGTTTCTGCACTCCACAAGGGAGAGAGGGCCGAGACTCCACAAACATCAGGTTGTATGGTGTATGCTCGTGAGGTACTCGTCACACTGGTTGATACCTGGTTGATGGGGTTCTGGGAGTTCTTCTACTCCCCAAGCCCGGCCCGAGGCCAGACTTGACTTGTGAGAGTTTGGTCCACCAGGCTGTTGCTTGGAGCGGCCCGCAGGCCCACATACCCACCACAGCCCGGTTGGTCCGGCACTCCTTGAAGGAAACAATCTAGTTTCCTCTTGAAGATGTCCACAGTTGTTCCTGTAATATTTCTGATGCTCGCTGGTAGGATGTTTAATAACCGTGGACTTCTGATGTTCATACAGTGTTCTCTGATTGTGCCCATGGCACCTCTGCTCTTCATTGGTTCTATTCTGCATTTTCTTCCATATCGTTCACTCCAGTATGTAGTTATTTTACTATGCAGATTTGGGACCTGTCCCTCCAGTATTTTCCATGTGTATATTATTTGGTATCTCTCTCGTCTCTTTTCTAGTGAGTACATTTGGAGAGCTTTGAGACGATCCCAATAATTTAGGTGCTTTATCTCTTGTATGCGTGCCGTATATGTTCTCTGTATTCCCTCAATTTCAGCAATCTCTCCTGCTCTGAAGGGGGAATTGAGTACTGAGCAGTACTCAAGATGGGACAACACAAGTGATTTAAAAGAGTACAACCATTATGATGGGATCTCTGGACTTGAAGGTTCTCGTAATCCATCCTATCATTTTTCTGGCTGACGCAATACTTGCTTGGTTATGCTCCCTAAACGTTAGGTCGTTGGACATCATTATTCCCAAATCCTTGACATGCTGTTTTCCTTGTTTCCTTTTCTGTTTTCTCTGTTTTCCTCTGTTTTTCTCTTTTCCTCTGTTTTCCTTTTCCTTTTTGTTTACATTTTGTGTGATGAAACAAGATGAGTGAGGGTGGACAGATAAGGGAATACTGTACTGTAAATCTCACTTTACAATGAGGCTTCACTCACTTTTGTCTGTGTCGTCATAGTTCAGTGGCCCATGACTTCGAAAGTTTCAGATTAATAAATCATGTCTAAAACCGGTGTTTTAATAGCTCTTTATTATCCTAATTAAACTAAACTAAATGAAACCAACTATATACTGTAATATGATAGACATTTGCTATTTGAGATGTTATTCATGTTATTGGCGGCACAATTCCAGAGTGAGGGACGGATCTAATTCGTGTGCACACAACACCAAGCGTGTTTCGTTCGATTTCGTTGCCACAGTTCAGTGACCTACGGCTTTGAAATAATAAAATTAATAAATCAGTTCTAAAATAAGTATTTTTTATAGTACTTTCCTCATTTCCTGTCTCTGCCCCCCTCCCCCCCCCACCCAAGAGCCCCTTCTGGGAGGTGGATCAGTAGATTGCCTGGAGAATCTCCATCTAATACAATAAAGCATTCATGAAACAAGTATTTTTATAACTTTTTATTATCCTAATAATATTACTAAACAAAATCTGTAACAAAAAATATATATAATGCTGTACATCCCAAATGTAAGAAACAAATCTGGCTAATGTGGTCGAGTGTGTTAGGCTTATGAGAGTGAGCCGATCCTTCCCCTACCACCGACACACCTCACCTCCCCCCCACGAATTCCAGAGAACAACATAGAACACATAGAGGTGTCTAGAGACGAAGTGGAAAAAATGCTCAAGGAGCTCGGTAAGAACAAAGCAGCTGGCCCAGATGGCGTTTCACCATGGGTTCTGAGAGAATGTGCATCCGAGCTCAGCATTCCACTTCACCTGATCTTTCAGGCATCCCTGGGTACAGGAATCGTAGCAGACGGGTGGAAACAGGCTAACATAGTTCCAATCTACAAAAGTGGCAGCAGGGAAGACCCCCCCTCAATTATAGACCTGTATCATTGACAAGTGTAATAGTGAAAGTATTGGAAAAACTAATCAAAACTAAATGGGTAGAACACCTAGAGAGAAATGATATAATATCAGACAGACAGTATGGTTTTCGATCTGGAAGATCCTGTGTATCGAATTTACTCAGTTTCTATGATCGAGCCACAGAGATATTACAGGAAAGAGATGGTTGGGTTGACTGCATCTATCTGGACCTAAAAAAGGCTTTCGACAGAGTTCCACATAAGAGGTTGTTCTGGAAACTGGAAAATATTGGAGGGGTGACAGGTAAGCTTCTATCATGGATGAAAAATTTTCTGACTGATAGAAAAATGAGGGCAGTAATCAGAGGCAATGTATCAGAATGGAGAAATGTCACAAGTGGAGTACCACAGGGTTCAGTTCTTGCACCAGTGATGTTTATTGTGTACATAAATGATCTACCAGTTGGTATACAGAATTATATGAACATGTTTGCTGATGATGCTAAGATAATAGGAAGGATAAGAAATTTAGATGACTGTCATGCCCTTCAAGAAGACCTGGACAAAATAAGTATATGGAGCACCACTTGGCAAATGGAATTTAATGTTAATAAATGTCATGTTATGGAATGTGGAATAGGAGAACATAGACCCCACACAACCTATATATTATGTGAGAAATCTTTAAAGAATTCTGATAAAGAAAGAGATCTAGGAGTGGTTCTAGATAGAAAACTATCACCTGAGGACCACATAAAGAATATTGTGCAAGGAGCCTATGCTATGCTTTCTAACTTCAGAATTGCATTTAAATACATGGATGGCGATATACTAAAGAAATTGTTCATGACTTTTGTTAGGCCAAAGCTAGAATATGCAGCTGTTGTGTGGTGCCCATATCTTAAGAAGCACATCAACAAACTGGAAAAGGTGCAAAGACATGCTACTAAGTGGCTCCCAGAACTGAAGGGCAAGAGCTACGAGGAGAGGTTAGAAGCATTAAATATGCCAGAACTAGAAGACAGAAGAAAAAGAGGTGATATGATCACTACATACAAAATAGTTACAGGAATTGATAAAATCGACACGGAAGACTTCCCGAGACCTGGAATTTCAAAAACAAGAGGTCATAGATTTAAACTAGCTAAACACAGATGCCGAAGAAATATAAGAAAATTCACCTTCGCAAATAGAGTGGTAGACGGTTGGAACAAGTTAAGTGAGAAGGTGGTGGAGGCCAAGACCGTCAGTAGTTTCAAAGCGTTATATGACAAAGAGTGCTGGGAAGACGGGACACCACGAGCGTAGCTCTCATCCTGTAACTACACTTAGGTAATTACACTTAGGTAATTACCTACATCCCATACACTGGCTGTTAACCCTTACACTGCTCAGGGGTCCTTGGGACATTTACACCTCTGTGCACAAGAAAAAACAAAATTCCAAAAAAATTTTTCGTCTTCTAAACATGTTAATTTGTGTCCCCTGAGCACGGAAAAAATAAAAAAAAAATCGTAGGCGACATATTTTGGGCGCAATTGACCGAGGAAGTCTGGCAAAAAGTGGGCGTTGACAGAGCGGTCATCAGACCCGGTCAGCGTCACCCGCGTTGACAGATGGGAGTTGCCACAAAGATATTATTACCTAATTGTTTCAATGTCTCCGATTGATTTTTTCTTAGTTTTTTTGCAGTAATATTATTCACTAGTGTGTATTGTAATATATTTATATAATAAAAGTGGTTAATAATCGCTATACTCAAAAGTATGATGTGCATATTAGTGATTCAATTATTATGTTTATAAAACTATAAACAAATAGTTTTGCTGCTATTACACTCTATACACAGGTTATATATAAGTATTGGCATGTTTTGGTCACCATAACGAACCACTAAGTTGGTATTGAGAGTCGAAAAGCAACGAGGAGTTACCGCCACACACCAGCCAGCCACTCGCTGCCACTCCCTCAACACACGCACTAAACTTTCTCCCCCAACAATACCAGTTGTGGTGTTATTACACTATATACAGACGTTATATATAAGTATGTGTATATTTTGTTCACCACAACTGTACAGCTAAACTAATATAGTTAGTTCAGGCACTAAGAGTCGTCGCTATACACAGATGGCGGCTCCCTCACTCTTTCAAGGTCACACGCACTAAACTTTCTCCCCCAACAATACCTTTTGCAGTGTTATTACCCTATATACACATATTATATATAAATATCTACATGTTTTATGCACCGTAACTGTACACCTAAGCTTGTAGTGCGCCCAAAGAGCATAGTGGCCACCCTCTAAACAGCTAGACAAATTGTGCAGACGACGTCACCTCCGTCACCCATATGGCTCCTCCCAGCATAATCCTTTTGCTGTTATTACACTAATACACACATTATATATAAGTATCTACATTTGTGTTCACCATAGAGAACCACTGACCTGGTATGGTGAATGCAAACAATAACAGGTGGCCACACAGTCAGTAAACGATGCTGTCTCCCTCCATCTCTCAGCATCACTCCTCCCACAGCGCTAATTATTACAACAATCCTGCTATTATCACAACCCTGGTTATTTATATCACAGTCATTGGTCATCTGTAATATTGTCATCGCTAAATAATAACAATTATATATTTATTTTGACATTTTTCGGCGATGCTGTGGTCACAAGCTGAACATCAATGCTGTTCACTCATGCTGCGTGCGCCGGCCTTGGTTGCTCCAACAGTACTGTGCCTCTCACACCTGAGAATATTGCCCACGATTTTTTTTTAAAATGGCATCCGTTTACAAGAGCCCTGAGGAAGCTACTGTGAACCCCGTGTAGCCGCGGGCCATTTGAATCAGGCCTGGCACCCTATGGCGTATATATACGTCATGCGCACCATGGGACATGTTACTCAGGGCGTATATATACGCCATGCGCAGTTTAAGGGTTAAAGGTCATGTAGTTTAACTCGACACTCATCCATCCCTCCTTTCATCCATCCCTACATCCATCCATCCATCCATCCATCCCTCCCTCCCTCCCTCCCTCCCTCCCTCCCTCCCTCCCTCCTTTCCATCCCTCCCTCCCTCCTTTCCATCCCTCCCTCTCTCCCTCCCATCCCTCCCTTCCATCCCTCCCTTCCATCCATCCATCCCTCCCTCCCTCCCTCCCTCCCTCCCTTCCCTCCTTCCCTCCCTCCCTCCCTCCCTCCCTCCCTCCCTCCATCCCTCCCTCCCTCCCTCCCTCCCTCCCTCCCTCCCTCCCTCCCTCCCTCCATCCATCCCTCCATCCATCCCTCCCTCCCTCCCTCCATCCCTCTATCCATCCATCCATCCTTCCATCCATATATCTATTCGTCCCTCCCTCCATCCATCCACCCTCCATCCATTCACCCACCCACCCACCCACCCATCCATCCCTCCTTCCTTCCATCCATCCCTCCTTCCTTCCATCCCTCCCTCCCTCCCTCCCTCCATCCATCCCTGCAAAGGTATGTCCAACAAAGTCAGGGAATGAACACTCCAGCCTCATAACAAATCAAAACTGTGTCATGAATCTGTAACTTCACAGGGTAGAAGGCACTAAGAGTGGTGAACCAAGTGGCTGTCTGTACAAAATATCTTACCTGAATGTTACTTGAAATATTACCTACATGTTAGTGTTCGAATTAAGGTTGTAGTACAGTAATTTTAGTGTAAAATAGTTTTCATAAACTGTATTTTAGTACTCAACATATAGCAGAACTACTTATCAATAAAGTGCTAACAGCATAATACATTATAATACATATTTACTGTACAGCATTCACAACTCCATGAGAAGTCAAGATGGACATAATTCCAACAATAAGGAAAGTAGCTGTAACACAGTATTTTTTTGGTAGAGTAGTAATATATAGGTACAGTATATAATATGATAATGCATTTTTATTCTTTATAAAAAAAAGGACACCAGCGCAAACGCCTCTTGAAGGTCACCTTTTGCAACGAATCCAACGCTGCAATTATACACATGACAAGATGCTTAAGGGGTGGACATTAACAATGAGGAGAGCTCACAGGGATTGGAATAGGAATGGTAGGACTGAGGAAGGGAAGAATGCTTTACTGGCAGTTGCTAGGCTGTGTGGAGAGAAGAGAAAGGAAATTAGGAGCAAGTATTGGCAGGAATTTGCAGAGAAAGTTGGGAGTAACAGAAACTTGAAGGAAATCTGGCAAGACGTAAATAAAATAAGGGGTAAAAAACACAATTTTGTTGCACATCCAGACCCGCAAGGAATTGCAAATGGGCTCGTAAATAAATGGGCGGAAGTTGCCAAACTTAGTTCATTACCTCCTGTAACGAGAGAGTCATTATTCTTGGAAAGATCTAAGAAAGGATTTTATACTTATAGCAGGTAACAGTGGTGATGTCACTTGCACAGGTATTACCAGAGAAGAACTAATAATGGCGATTAAAGTTGGGAAATCTACCGCACCTGGGGAGGATGGAGTAACTTATGAAATACTTAATGAACTTGCCACTATGACGAAAAGCCCACTTTTAGACCTCTTTAATATTAGTTATAAAGAGGGCAGTATTCCCAGTAAATGGAAAAAAGCTATGATCATCCCTATCCCTAAAGCCAATGGAGAATATAGACCTGTGTCTTTAACCTCGTGTTTTTGTAAAATGATGGAGAGGATCATTTTAAATAGACTTTTATATATAATAGGTGATCAGCTGTCTAGTAATTTGTTCGGGTTCCTCAAAGGAAAAAGTACCTCTGATTGTATTATTAAATGTCTAGCTAATGAAAATGATTATTATAGACTTTTCATTGATTTACAAGGAGCTTTTGATAAAGCCAACAAAGAGGTTATTTTATATGAATTAGCTAGTCTTGGTGTTAAAGGGAAATTATTGCGCTGGATAGGGGATTATCTTTACGAAAGGAAGGCTCAGGTGTGGTATCAAGGTTGTATGTCAGGTGTGAGGTCTTTTGAACTCGGCACACCTCAGGGAGGAGTGTTGAGTCCCACCCTGTTTAATGTACTAATGAATAAGATAGCATCTGAGAGATACTCAAATGGGGTAACTCCGATCATATATGCCGATGATATTTTGTTTCAGGGCAAAGATATTTCAAAGGTTCAAACAGTGTTGGACAATTTCGGAAACCTGTGTCACCATATGGGATTGGTGGTTAATGAAAACAAAACTAAGTTTGAATGTAGAAGTCGGAGCCCCATTGTTTTGAAAATAAACGATAAAAATATAGAGAGTTAATATATATAAATATTTAGGCATATATGTTGGATATACCCATGAGAGTTTGGAAGCTGAGATGAACAGACTGTTGGGTCAATGTCGGAAGAGATTACAACCTCTGAAGGCTTTGGCATGCTGTGGAAAGGGAGTAGGAGTCCCTGTGCTACGAATGTTATACTTGAGTACTGTAAGATCTCTTATTGATTATGCTGCACCTGTCATTTCTTGTTTTGGTAAAGGTAGGATGGGCAAGTTGGAGAAGGTACAAAATGAAGCAATGAGAATTATCTTAGGATGCCCAAGAAATGCTATGATTGAGATAATGAGGATGGAGTTGAATCTGCAGAGTATTGGGGATAGAATTTCAGAGATAAATGTAGCCTCTGCCATTAGATTAACCCTTAAAGTGCGCATCACTTCATATGAAGTGTAAATCGTTTTACCAGTCAACTGCGCTTCACTTCATATGAAGTGTATGGGTACCGCGCACGATTTGAATGGCCCGCGGTGTAGCTGGGGGTCCCATACGCTGCCCAGGGGCTCTAGTAAACAGCGGCCATTTTGAAAAAAAATCCAGCTCACGCTCCGATGGCATGGGAGGCCTCAGTTTAGCGAGAGTCACCATGGCGAGCGCACGGTCAAACGCCTCACGAGCACGCATCACTCAGTCCCTCACCCCAGAGCAAATAGCCCACGAATTATTCTCTGAAGGTGAAGAAAGTGTGTTTGACGATTCAGACAACGATGAGGATTATACACAGTTGTCGGGAGATAGTAGCAGCAGCAGTGAAAGTGAAAATGACCGCCATGCCATGGCGAGGCCTATACGCTCTCCCATGCCTCCTCGCCCATTTTCTACTCCAATTCTACCACGACCTCACAGTTCCTGTGGATATTTTCTGTTTGAGGGTGACGAGTTAGAGGGAGGTGACTCCTTTTCTGGGTTTAGTGACTCAGATCAAAGTTTTATTGAGCCTGTGGCTGGTACCAGTGGTGTAACTGGGCGAGAAATTGTCGCGTCAGCAGCATCTCGCCCAGCCAAGCGCCACCGCATGGCACCAAATGCACCCACCTCACGTGCACCCACCTCACGTGCACGTAGCCGCCGTGCTTCTCGCAGACGGTATTCAGCTCCTGGTCGCCGGTATGCATCGCTTCCTCGCCGTCTTTCCTCTGCATCTCGCAGGACGCCTGGTGTACTTGAGTGGAGTGATGGTGACGATTTTATTCCTAATATTCCTCACTTTGACGATAAAGATGTAGGGATTACAAACCTTTTCCCTAATCAAGGTGAGGACATGGCTGAGATGGAATATTTTACAGCATTCTATGATGAACCACTCATGGAATACATTGTACACCAAACGAACCTGCATGCTGCTTACCTGATTGAGAGGGAAATCACAGAATTTTCACGACTGCAGCGTTGGAAAAATACCACAGTGGCGGAAATGTATGTGTTTTTGGCACTCTGTTGATGAAGCACTGTCACAAACATGCAATAAATGACTATTGGAGCAAGGACAAGACAATACCAACACCTTTATTCGGGAAATATATGTCACGAGACAGGTTTCAGATACTCCTCAGGTGTCTACATTTTGGAAGTGTTCAGGACCGAACACCTGATGATAGACTGTGGCGAGTGAGGCACTACATGAACGATGTTATTGGAAAATTCAGAGATTTTTACGTACCAGCACAGAAGCTGGTGGTTGATGAATCTCTCATACTTTTCAAGGGACGTGTTCCATTCAGACAGTACATTCCCTCAAAACGAAACCGATTTGGCCTGAAATTTTTTGTTCTTTGTGATTGTGAGACAGGATACGTGTCATAAACCCACTGTTGCAGCATGCTGGTACTCCACGCCTCGCTCACACTGAAGGCTTCCTAGCACACAAACTTAAGTATTTGCCACCTGGTGTGAAGCGTGCAATAGCCCAACGTGATTGCTTGGTGTGTAAAACAACGACACGTAGAGACAAGAAACGGAAGCTTGTGCAAACATGGTGTGAAACGTGTGGTATCCCATTATGTGCTGTCGACTGCTTCAATGACTACCACAGTTTAGAAATCTTCTAAGTGTGCTTCAAAGTGTGTATAGCGTGTGCGAGTGTGTAAATATGTAAACATATAAGCCGAACATATAATATAATAGACTGTAATGACATATTATATTGCCGTAATTGAAAACATTTGTGTGCGCCTGTGTATACTCAAATATGCAACAATTATTGATACAAAATATGTTCAAACAGTATTTGAAACACAATTAGTGAAAAAAAATTAGATAAAATGCGCTTAGACATTGTAAATAAATAGCGCGAAAATATATTTGTGGCAACTCTGGCTGTTTGAGGACCGCGCGCAACATCTCCCGGGCGTGTACTGCATGAGCGACCATGCAGATTGTGACGTCATCGCAGAGCTTCTCGGCTCTATTGCAACAAAAGTAAGTACAATAGAATTTTTTTTTTACTTTTCCCGTGATCAGTGAACAGAACTTAACAGATTAGCAAAAAAAAAAAATTTTTTTTTTTTTCAAAATGACATGCGCCTGTGTGGATAGCAGGATATTAGACCCCGAGCATGTTAAGGGTTAATGAGAGGTGGGGGAGCTAATGAATTAATCCTCTCGGTTCAAAAGGTGGGAAGTAGTGAACAGTGTATGATGAAGAAGAGAGTATATATGAATAAATTATGTCATAATGTTATAAAGTATGATGTTATTACAGAGTGTGTTGCTGTGCCCAAGAGAAAATTTACACCACCATGGGAGGATTGTAATGTAGATGTAGTAATTACTCCCTTGCATAAGAAAAAAAGTATGTATGAAATAGGAGAGCTGAGGGCAACATATGATTGTATAATTAGAAAACTGCCTACGGAAAACACTCTACATGTATATTGTGATGGGTCAGTAGCTAGGGATGGGAAGGCAGGATGTGGAGTCTTGATCAGGGAGTACACTGACATCGGCACTGTAGATACTGTTATTGGACGCCGCTTAACTGACAATGTCTCTTCAACGCAGGCTGAACTCCAAGGAGTATTAGCAGGATTACAAGATGTACAGTGGTACCTCCCATAACGAATTTAATCCGTTCCATGTTCGTCATGTGAAACGGACGTCATACAAAACGAGTGTCCCCCATGTAACCAGTGTGATGCACTGTGTTTATTGTGAAATTTCCCTAGTGTGCATGACATCAAATGTTCCCCAAAATATAATTTTTCTTTGTAAAATGATAAATTACCGTCCCTGAACATGTCTATGTAAAAATAATTACCAAATTCCACTTACTTTGGCTGTGAGGGCGTGGACAAGGTGCGCTGTGACGTCATCAGGGGCTGGTCGCCCGTGTGTGAAGCTCCCAGACACGGTCGCGCAGGCCATTCAAGCACCGCGTGTTGCCACAAATATATTTTCAAATATTTTTCCTATGCATTTCCAATGCGGTTTTATTTGTTTCTTTTATCGTATATGATGCATATTTGTGACCTTTACAATATGTATACAGTAGAATGTTCATAATTTTCCATGAAACTGTGATACATGTGTCAGTAATGTGTCCACAATAAATGTTTATTGTCACAATATTACGTGGTAAAAATGCACTAATATTACAATATGTACAGTTTCACATACTATTTACACAGTAACACACTGTATTACACACTCAGTACTTTGGAGGTGCGTAATAGTCAACGAAGTAGTCCATGGTACACAGCGCGACTTTGCTCTCCTTGCACCAGCTACAGATAGATTTTTGTTTCCTGTTTCATCGTTCTGTGTGCTTGCAAATAATGCACTCGCGTGCACCCTTGGCTTTAGTACTTGTAGGTGGTATGTAGCCAAGCTTGTAAAGCATAAGGTAGTATTGAAACGATTATAGGAAAAGCTCAATTTGTAAGGTAGTCTTGAAAAGATCGCTTTGTAAGGTCCCACACAGGAAGAGATTCAGCTAGCCTCAAAGAGTGTCCATCAGTCAGGAAGAGATTCAGCTAGCCTCAAAGAGTGTCCATCAGTCAGGAAAAGATTCAGGTATTCTTAAAAATATCAATGAACACCACCACCATGGAAGCCGCTAACACTGTTCATCTATGCTACTTGTATCAGATGCATCATCACTGAACGCAGAAAACGATTCATCTATGTATCATCTATATACATTAGAGATGGCAAGGGTGGGGCTCAGAGCTACATCTGGATACGCTCGCTGTATCATCCTCATAGGTGTTGTATCACAGGCATCCGACCGTTGTGTTAAGCCCTTATTGCGCCTAGCTTCACCAATGTTATGACCCTTATGTTCTTCAAACAATAGGGTCTGAATTGCACTGACTGAGTACAGTCTTTCAACACCGTGTGGGACAGGTGTTTGAGAGCCAGAGGCATGTGTGCTACAAATGGTTGCTCACGCACTACTAACCCAGCCAGCAGCCCTTGTCTTTCATATTCGTTATAGCAAAAGGTTCGTTCAGTGTTTGTTGGGTAGGCTGCTCCATTATGACAATCTTTCTTTGTTTCAAATGTGTTCCATTTGTTTTGTATTTATCACTTACGTCTCAATAATGGAGCAGCCTACCCGACAAACACTGAACGAACCTTTATGACATTTGTCCATTTTTCAAATTGTTTCAACAGTTCTTTTATTTTTCGTTTTTTTTTTTTTTTTTAAGAAACATGGAGCAGTCGACCTGTAGACCACCGAACGAACATTTTTGACATTTGTACTGGTTTTCAAAATTCTTCATATTTTTTATTATTTACGTTTTTTGTATGTAAGAAACATGGAGCAGCCTACCTGCTGACCACCGAACGAACCTTTTGCTATAAGACAAATGAAAAATAAATATTGAACACATTTGAAGAAAGGAAAATGTCATAATGGTTTATTCAGTGTATGTAAGGTAGGCTTCTCCATTATTGAGACGTAAATGACAAATAAAAAACAAATGGAACACATTTGAAACAAAGAAAGATTGTTATAATGGAGCAGCCTACCTGCCGAACACCGAACGAACTTTTTTGACATTTGTTGTATATCAGATATTTCATTTCTTTTTTCCTACAAAAACGTCAATGCTTTGCAACATCTCAGCAGTCACCCTTTTATATCCCAGCATCATTAGCATCTTTAAACAAGAACAACATAATTTATGTGCATCGTCGGAGGCGTCTAAGAATGTGCAAGCAGCAGCGCGACCCCACCATGTGGTGTTGACGTTACTCAAACCAGCGTTCGTCATACGGGACGATTTGACGCCGATCGGGCCGTTCGTTACCCAAAATATTCGTCTTTTGGGGCAATCGTTATGCGAGGTACCACTGTAGTCAAATGTGGTAAAAATGCTTGCTTCTTTATTGACAGCAGAGGAGCGTTAGAGTCTTTAAATAACAGACGCCCAGTATATCAGAATATTGTGATAGAGTGTAGAGAGAATGTTAAGAGACTTGAAAAAACTGGGTATAAAGTAAGATTCATGTGGATCCCTTCACATGTGGGAATACTGTTGAATGAGGTAGTTGATGACATAGCGAAGAGAGCCACTGAAAAAACTCTTGTTGATGTTGTATGTCAGTTAACCTTGAAACAAATAAAAACTAGACTCAAGGTGATTCAGGAGGGTGAAGAAATGATAAAGAGAATGGCAATGGTGGACAGTAGTAACACACTTAAGAATTATTCAATAATAAATACAAATTCGTCCTTCACTTATGGTAAAGGAAAGTCTACTTGGAAGGATTCAATTTACATGAGATTACGATTAGGATATAAATATATCTGGCAATACGGTGTTGATGTCAGTGAAAAAGATAAGGAGTGTAAATTATGTAGTATGCCGTACGCCCACACCTTAGAACATTATGTATTAGAGTGTCACCTTATTGAAAAATATAGAAATAAGGAAATAAATAGTGTACCACATCAAATTGTTTGGATGTGTGATAATGGTATAATAGACAGTATACTTAGGAGCTACAAGAATTTTGCCCCAAGAATGTAACAATTATATGCTGTACTTGCTGTATGCAATGTTAAATGGGATTCTTGTACTGTTATATGTCTATTTGTACTCACTGAATTTGTGCGCCCCTTGAGGGACTTGAAGTAGAGGGGGGTAGAAATAGCCTAAGCTACTCTATCCCTTTGAGATGTATTTATTGCTTATCTCAATAAACATACTTGAACTTGAACTTGAATCCTGGCCCTGCTTTTTTGCCTAGTTTCATCGGTAGTTACAGTAGTTTATGCTTAGCTTTGCAGTTTAGTTTACTCAGTGGTTACAGTATTTACGCTTGGCTCTTGCAGTTTATTCACGTTACTTATTTGGTTATATTTATGTTATGCTTCACCTCCGTTCTCTTAATGTAAAAATGGTTATATATGCACGCCGATTGTATACCCTTATTTTGTACCTGCAGATATCACGTGCCATGCCTTGCCCCTATTCAGGTGACCTGGACAGGGGGGTGGCCCCCACGTTGCCTGGGGCACGGTACACTCCAGCAGATGGCGGCGTCGAAGCGTCGTCGGGAACGTCGTATATTTAATGATATCCCGTTCTTTGCCTTCCTAAGACAATGTAAATTAAGATTTTTACACACTTTATATGGAAGGTTTCTTATTTTGTACTGGCAGACATCTCGCGACATGCCTTGCCCTTCCTCTTAATTACGTTCTACATTTCAGCACTAACATATGCCTCCTGCTTTCAGATTACCACGGATTCCTTTTCCCAAACAGCCTACCTTAATTTACTCCGACAGTTGATGCTTTGCTCATGTCGCATGTTTAATTTTGCGTTGCTGTGTTCAGTATGTTTGTTCATTTTTCCTTGCCTTACGTCATTAAGTAAAGTCAGCCAGGATGTGCTATTTGCAGAGTTACTAATTAAATTATTAAGTAAAGTCAGCCAGGATGTGCTATTTGCAGAGTTACTATGTAATTATTAAGTAGAGTCAGCCAGGATGTGCTGTTTGCAGAGTTCCTAAGTAAATTATTAAGTAAAGTCAGCCAGGATGTGCTATTTGCAGAGTTACTAAGTAAATCATTAAGTAAAGTCAGCCAGGATGTGCTATTTGCAGAGTTTCTAAGTAAATTATTAAGTAAAGTCAGCCAGGATGTGCTATTTGCAGAGTTACTAAGTAAATTATTAAGTAAAGTCAGCCAGGATGTGCTATTTGCAGAGTTACTAAGTAAATTATTAAGTAAAGTCAGCCAGGATGTGCTATTTGCAGAGTTACTAAGTAAATTATTAAGTAAAGTCAGCCAGGATGTGCTATTTGCAGAGTTACTAATTACTAATTACTAGTCTTTTGCTGGGTTACCTTTATGCTTCTCCCCTTCCTGTCTAGGTATGTTTAGGTATGGCTAGCGGTGCGCGAGCGCGGCTTATCGGTTGCCCCCCCCCCCCTGGTTCCCTGTTTACTCGGTCTCGCCCGCTTCCGCATTCTTCCATCCCATTCTACGTTATCGCCTCTCGCTTTTGGGCCTATGTCCTTTCTCAGACCGGGTTGTGTGCCGTCCAGCGCGCCTCGGCGACATTATCTTCTCTTCGGCCCTCTGTCATTTCCGCCCCCCCCCCCAGCCGTGCGGGCTCGCCTGTGGGAAACGTCCCCTTGGTTCCTCCTACGTCTGCGTATCTGTTAAATTTGTTATTGTTGGACTCGCAATTTGATTTGTATTTATTACGGCAAATTTTTCTCCCGCAATTTACTCTTTGTTTAAGTTTCACGTTCAATTTGTTATATTAAGGGACTTTCAATTAGGATTTGTATTAATCTATTGCTTTGCCTCTGTGCCTTTAAGTTATTTTCAGCTAGGGTACGCTAGTTGCAGTGCATTCGGGTGGGGCCCCCCCCCCCCACATTTTTTTTTTCTCCTCCGGTTATTTCGTCCTATTACACTCGTTTCCCTAATTATATATTCTGAATATTGTGCATTATATTTGACCACCCATTCTTCATCGTATCGACAGTACATTAAGTTACATTTGGATGCTACCGAGAAGTTTAGCATGGCCTCGCGCACGGTGTCATGCAAAAACTGGCCATTCGGCCTTCCTTTCGGCAAGCTCAAGCCAGTTAGCATGACGTCGGCCAGCTTGTTGTCGGCCAGCAGCAGCCAGCATGCTGTTGGCCATACGGTCGCTAACGTTCTTTGGCCATCCGGCCTTCTGGGCTATTTTACTCTTCTTGTTCCTTCGCCATTGTTGTTTCCTACTACGTACAGTGTGTCCTCACTTGAACGAACTATATGGGGCGAAGCCGATTCGTTCCAGTGCGGAATTCGTTCCATCCGTCCGGCCCCAACAACCTTCTTATTTTTTTTTTTTTAAACATATGCCAGGACACATTAGTTTGTTTCTTTGTTGTGTGGTGCTTCATTATAATATCTTTCATGCTCTTTTGGTGTCAATAATAATCTGAGATGCGAGAATCACCATCCCCCACCCCACTCACACCATCCTCCACACCACCCACACCATCCTCCACACCACCCACACCATCCTCCACACCACCCACACCATCCTCCACACCACCCACACCATCCTCCACACCACCCACACCATCCTCCACACCACCCACACCATCCTCCACACCACCCACACCATCCTCCACACCACCCACACCATCCTCCACACCACCCACACCATCCTCCACACCATCCTCCACACCACCCACACCATCCCCCACACCACCCATACCATCCCCCACACCACCCACACCATCCCCACACCATCCTCCACACCACCCACACCATCCCCTACACCACCCACACCATCCCCCACACCACCCACACCATCCCCCACACCACCCACACCATCCCCCACACCACCCATACCATCCCCCACACCACCCACACCATCCCCCACACCACCCACACCATCCCCCACACCACCCACACCATCCCCCACACCATCCCCCACACCACCCACACCATCCCCCACACCACCCACACCACCCACACCATCCCCCACACCACCCACACCATCCCCCACACCACCCACACCATCCTCCACACCACTCACACCATCCTCCACACCATCCACACCATCCCCCACACCATCCCCCACACCACCCATACCATCCCCCACACCACCCACACCATCCCCCACACCACCCACACCATCCCCCACACCACCCACACCATCCCCCACACCATCCCCCACACCACCCACACCATCCCCCACACCACCCACACCATCCCCCACACCACCCACACCATCCCCCACACCACCCACACCATCCCCCACACCACCCACACCATCCTCCACACCACTCACACCATCCTCCACACCACCCACACCATCCCCCACACCACCCACACCATCCCCCACACCATCCACACCATCCCCCACACCACCCACACCATCCCCCACACCACCCACACCATCCCCCACACCACCCTCCACACCACCCACACCATCCCCCACACCATCCCCCACACCACCCACACCATCCTCCCCCACACCACCCACACCATCCCCCACACCACTAACACCATTCGCCCCCACCACCCACACTCCCCACACCACCACCCACACACCCCACACCACCACCCACACCATCCACCACACACCCCACATCATCCCCCACACCATCCCCCACACCACCACCCACACCACCCACATCATCCCCCACACCACCCACACCATCCCCCACACCCCCACACCCTCCCCAACACCACTAACACCATTCGCCCCCACCACCCACACTCCCCACACCACCACCCACACACCCCACACCACCACCCACATCATCCCCCACACACCCCACACCACCCACATCATCCCCCCACACCCAACCACACCACCCACACCCAACCACACCACCCACACCAACCCACCCACACCCAAACCACACCACACCACCCAAACCATACCACACCACCCACACCGTGTATTGAAGCAGCAGGCTTGGAAGCGTCTCAACTCGCCCGACAAAAAAAAATGATGGGTTGACAGGTCTCCTCTCACACCTCCAGGACTCCCCCCCCCACCCCCCAGGTACCCGGCCATACACACCACAATGCCAAGTCAGCTATTGTTTTCTTCAGGAAACAATAAAACGTGTTAATGATTAATAATGTATATTAATACACGAAAATTAACATATTTTGGCATAAATATTTTACAGCTAAGATTGAGATTTATAATAGAGTATGAATGAGAGGTTTGGCAGCCAAGCATGGTCACCACCCTTCTCTCTCCACTTCCACCTCCCCTGACAACACCTTCCACCACTGACCCCACCTGCCTCTTTCCACCACCTGCCTCCCCTGACCCCATGTGCCTCCCCTGACACCACCTGCCTACCCTGACCCCACCTGCCTCCCCTGACCCCACCTGCCTACCCTGACCCCACCTGCCTACCCTGACCCCACCTGCCTACCCTGACCCCACCTGCCTACCCTGACCCCACCTGCCTACCCTGACCCCACCTGCCTCCCCTGACCCCACCTGCCTCCCCTGACCCCACCTGCCTCCCCTGACCCCACCTGCCTCCCCTGACCCCGCCTGCCTCCCCTGACCCCGCCTGCCTCCCCTGACCCCGCCTGCCTCCCCTGACCCCGCCTGCCTCCCCTGACACCGCCTGCCTCCCCTGACCCCACCTGCCTCTTTCCACCACCTGCCTCCCCTGACCCCACCTGCCTCCCCCTGACACCGCCTGCCTCTTTCCACCACCTGCCTCCCCTGACCCCACCTGCCTCCCCTGACACCGCCTGCCTCCCCTGACCCCACCTGCCTCCCTTGACCCCACCTGCCTCCCCTGACACCACCTGCCTCCTCTGACACCACCTGCCTCCCCTGACCCCACCTGCCTCCCCTGACCCCACCTGCCTCCCCTGACCCCACCTGCCTCCCCTGACACCACCTGCCTCCCCTGACCCCATGTGCCTCCCCTGACACCACCTGCCTCCCCTGACACCACCTGCCTCCCCTGACACCACCTGCCTCCCCTGACACCGCCTGCCTCCCCTGACCCCACCTGCCTCCCTTGACCCCACCTGCCTCCCCTGACACCACCTGCCTCCTCTGACACCACCTGCCTCCCCTGACCCCACCTGCCTCCCCTGACCCCACCTGCCTCCCCTGACCCCACCTGCCTCCCCTGACCCCACCTGCCTCCCCTGACACCACCTGCCTCCCCTGACCCCATGTGCCTCCCCTGACACCACCTGCCTCCCCTGACACCACCTGCCTCCCCTGACACCACCTGCCTCCCCTGACACCGCCTGCCTCCCCTGACACCACCACAAATGATGTCAGCCACTTCACCAAGGCCTAACGTTCACACGACCTGTGCTTGTTTTATTGGCCTCCTCAAAATTTATTCTAAATAGGTATTAGTACAGTACGTAGGCTGTTAGAGGGAGGGAGGGAGGGATCCAGGAAACAACCCCCCCTCCCACCCCCCACCCCCCAATGGCTCAGGGAGCGACCGGCCGGCCACACAATGCCAACTGTTATCTACACCCCAATTGTATTAAAAATTCTGTGAAAAGGAAATGTGTTCAAACTGTTTAAAATATGTACTGTATATATTACAATTTTCACCATTATTATTGCTCCAATATGACATATTTTTCTAATAAAAAGGCTATTTTCAGTGTAGATAATGCGATAATTATCATTAAATTGACTCTTGGCATCTGACGATGAGAGGAGAGTGAGTGGTCTCTGTGGTCAGGTGGAGGAAGGAGGGTGGGGGCGGGGGAGCACATGTTGCCTCCTGACAACAACTCTCTCACCAATGCCTCCCTGACACCATTTTATCACCATTTCTCCCTAGAAACAATGGGTAGGGATAATAAAACACTACATAACTGTTTACACTCTGGCGAATCATAGTTGATGACAGCCAGCTCTGACGCTCGGCCTCGGTGACCGCTTGGACGAACATTCCTCACTTAATCGAACATTTGTATGTTCCACTGAACATTTGGTACCGAATTCAATTTGTTCGGCTCTTCCGGGAATTCGATAGAGCGGGGTTCGTTAGTCTGAGGAAGCACTGTAATAGTATTCTATTTAATTTTACCTCATCTATCATTAGGTTGGGGGCCCTTACCTCCAACCGCTATTCCTTCCACTGCGCTCTGCCCGCTTGGCGCTCAACGCCGGCTTCTTCTGTTCCCTTTATTCGCAGCCACGACAAGCCGGAACCCCCCCCCCCTCCACACCCTACTGCGGCGAGGAAGAGAACGCGAGCCGGATATTCCTCTGATCACCATTACAACGCACGCAGCGGTGCCGGGATGCAGCCGCCCAGGGCCTACGTTAATACTATTATCTTCCCTTATTTGCTGGGCTATATGGTAGTATTAATATTATTCCGTATCGTTACTGTCATTCCAGTATTATTTTATTAAAATATAAATTGTTATTATGGTTTGGCGTTGCTTTCTTAATTCCTTCCATTCTGCGGCACTTGCCGTCATCGGTTATTTACGATATTATATATGATACGATACGGTCATTGGTCATCTGTAATATTGTCATCGCTAAATAATAACAATTATATATTTATTTTGACATTTTTCGGCGATGCTGTGGTCACAAGCTGAACATCAATGCTGTTCACTCATGCTGCGTGCGCCGGCCTTGGTTGCTCCAACAGTACTGTGCCTCTCACACCTGAGAATATTGCCCACGATTTTTTTTTTAAATGGCATCCGTTTACAAGAGCCCTGAGGAAGCTACTGTGAACCCCGTGTAGCCGCGGGCCATTTGAATCAGGCCTGGCACCCTATGGCGTATATATACGTCATGCGCACCATGGGACATGTTACTCAGGGTGTATATATACGCCATGCGCAGTTTAAGGGTTAAAGGTCATGTAGTTTAACTCGACACTCATCCATCCCTCCTTTCATCCATCCCTACATCCATCCATCCCTCCCTCCCTCCCTCCCTCCCTCCCTCCCTCCCTCCCATCCCTCCCTCCCTCCCTCCCTTCCATCCCTCCCTCCCTCCCTCTCTCCCTCCCATCCCTCCCTTCCATCCCTCCCTTCCATCCATCCATCCCTCCCTCCCTCCCTCCCTCCCCTCCCTCCCTCCCCTCCCTCCCTCCCTCCCTCCCTCCCTCCCTCCCTCCCTCCCTCCCTCCCTCCCTCCCTCCCTCCCTCCCTCCCTCCCTCCTCCCTCCCTCCCTCCCTCCCTCCCTCCCTCCCTCCCTCCCTCCCTCCCTCCCTCCCTCCCTCCCTCCCTCCCTCCCTCCCTCCCTCCCTCCCTCCCTCCCTCCCTCCCTCCCTCCCTCCCTCCCTCCCTCCCTCCCTCCCTCCCTCCCTCCCTCCCTCCCTCCCTCCCTCTATCCATCCATCCATCCTTCCATCCATATATCTATTCGTCCCTCCCTCCATCCATCCACCCTCCATCCATTTCCACCCACCCACCCACCCACCCCTCCCTCCCTCCCTCCCTCCCTCCCTCCCTCCCTCCCTCCCTCCCTCCCTCCCTCCCTCCCTCCCTCCCTCCCTCCCTCCTATCCATCCATCCATCCATTCCATCCATATATCTATTCGTCCCTCCCTCCATCCATCCACCCTCCATCCATTCACCCACCCACCCACCCATCCATCCATCCCTCCTTCTCATCCATCCCTCCTTCCTTCCATCCCTCCCTCCCTCCCTCCCTCCATCCATCCCTGCAAAGGTATGTCCAACAAAGTCAGGGAATGAACACTCCAGCCTCATAACAAATCAAAACTGTGTCATGAATCTGTAACTTCACAGGGTAGAAGGCACTAAGAGTGGTGAACCAAGTGGCTGTCTGTACAAAATATCTTACCTGAATGTTACTTGAAATATTACCTACATGTTAGTGTTCGAATTAAGGTTGTAGTACAGTAATTTTAGTGTAAAATAGTTTTCATAAACTGTATTTTAGTACTCAACATATAGCAGAACTACTTATCAATAAAGTGCTAACAGCATAATACATTATAATACATATTTACTGTACAGCATTCACAACTCCATGAGAAGTCAAGATGGACATAATTCCAACAATAAGGAAAGTAGCTGTAACACAGTATTTTTTTGGTAGAGTAGTAATATATAGGTACAGTATATAATATGATAATGCATTTTTATTCTTTATAAAAAAAGGACACCAGCGCAAACGCCTCTTGAAGGTCACCTTTTGCAACGAATCCAACGCTGCAACGCACCAGGGTTGGTCCCATATAGTGCGTTGAATCGAGGTTGTACTGTATTAGTGAATTCATATTCCCAGTTTATATTATGAATTGTATTTATGTGGTTACCTATTGCTGCTTTGCCGTGTAGTCTAAAAGGCAAGTTTCTTGGTATCCGAGGGTGTTATGTCCATGTTTGCTGAGAGGAAGGTAGGCTAGTGATCGGTTGTTCTATCACTGATTATACCAGAGGCAAGGGAGGATAAGGGCATGTTGCACCACTTGTTTCTCTTTATTTACAAAAGTATATATGTTGAATAACTTGATAAATCACATAATTCACATAACAAATAATGTCTCAATTGATGGTTGGTTTACCTGGTATACTCCATTGCAAGCATATAAAGTAGTGAAAAGGATCTGAACATAATATTCAATGGTGTTGGGCTCTGGGCAATAACATATGGCTTAATTGACACCATATGGGCAAGAGTATAGATTAAAACAAAGGCGTAAACCACCAATGTACATCCACAGATGATAATCGTTATTTGACAATAACTGCATTCACCTAGTAAGTAACTAATGAGTAACAGGATTTAATAGTAACTATGGAGAGCAGGATTTTTCTCAAGGGTCAAGGAAAAGTCTATTTTATCCACATAGACCAGTTATATCCTTATTTGCATCACACAGGTAAAATCCAGGCAATAATTATATAAAACCAGCGGTGAATGTAATGAAACGCCATTTTCTAGAGGAGTCCCGGAGGCTCCCTGAAGCTAACCAAACTGATATGTGCTATATTAGTTTGGGGTCATCAGTCATGGCCTATGAGCACTTTACATTTAAAGTATGTCTTATTCTGCCATCGACCTGGGTGGGCACCCAGAAAGATAGGCGAACCAAAACAAACAAATAGCCAGTAAACTTGCTACCTACGACCCGAAAAGCAAAGAAACTCCTGCTGAAAGAAAAGAAGCTAACAGAAACTAGCAACCCTGCATGCAACTAGGTACTCCCACGCATTAGCGTAACCCCCTTTCCTCCGATACTTGCCATCGACTGGGGAAGGACCCCGAAAAATAGGCGAAGCAAAACAGACCACTCTGATGTTAACCTGTGCAATCTGCATCCTAAAAGATAAAATTAACTCCCCTAGAAAGAAACAAAAAATGCAACATTCCATGTAACTAGCACTCCCGCTTGTCAGTCCCCCCCTCCCATAGGGGGGAAGGGGAAGCCGGCAGCCCACCACTCCAGTTCTTGAACGATGAAAAAAATGCCGACCAGAGGGAGGGTATCAGAGAACCTCCAGGGCTCACCCAGAAAATGACATTTCATTACATTCAATGATGGTTTTCTGTGGGGAGCCCCATCGGCTCCCTGAAGCTAACTATCCAAAGATAAAAAGAGGGACATACCTGGGAGGTGGCAGCACTGCAGGTCTCAAGACAAGGAAGAGACAGACGGCTGCGACAAGAGCCCCAGCCACACATGGAACCGTAATGTTCACGAGATACCTGGCAGTCAGCACCCTGTTTGACCTCAAAAACCCCAGCACCTGAATGGCAACCCAAGACATGTTGCCAAAACCCACTGCAAGAGCTGCATACTTCCTAATATCACGGGCACGAGGGGTACCTGCTTGATACCTGCTTGATGGGGTTCTGGGAGTTCTTCTACTCCCCAAGCCTGGCCCAAGGCCAGACTTGACTTGTGAGAACTTGGTCCACCAGGCTGTTGCTTGGAGCGGCCCGCAGGCCCACATACCAACCACAGCCCGATTGGTCCGGCACTTTTTTTTCAGAAAACATTCTAGTTTTCTCTTGAAGATGTCCACGGTTGTTCCGGCAATATTTCTTATATTTAAACTGCAGGCTAGCTAGACTTTATGACACTGGACAACCTGAGATGCATAAGCCCTGGAACAGGGAACCAGAAAAACCAGATCAACCCAAAGAGCATCCACCGGCACAGAACCAGTGGCCCGCAGGTAGCATACCTGGAGCATACCTGGAGGGGGCTCTGGGAGTTCTTCTACTCCCTGAGCCCACCAGGCTCGACGTGTGATAACTCGGTCCAACAGGCCGTTGCTTGGCGAGGCCCACAGGCCAACATATCCACTACAGCCTAGTTGGTCTGGCACTTCTTGCAAGAACTTATCTAATTGCCTCTTTAATACATCCACCTTTGTTCCAGTAATATTTCTAATGCTTGCTGGGAGGGTGTTGAACAGCTGTGGGCCCCTGATGTTAAGACAGTACTCTCTGATTGCGCCTATGGCACCTCTACTCTTCACTGGTTCTATTCTGCATTTCCTTCTGTATCTTTTGTTCCAGTATGTTATTATTCTACTGTGCAAATTTGGTACCAGGCCTTCAAGTATTTTTCCATGTATATATTATTTGATTCCTTTCTCATCTCCTTTCCAAAGAGTACATTTTGAGAGCTTTGAGACAGTCCCAATAATTTAATGTTTTATTATTTCTATACGTGCAGTATATGTTCTATGTATTCCCTCCAATTCAGAGATATCTCCCGCTCTGAAATGGGAAAGCGAGTACCAAGCAATACTCAATACGGGACAGCACCAGTGATTTAAATAGTATTTGCATTGCTGTTGGGTCTGGATTTGAACGTTCTCATAATTCATCCTACCTGTATCGTTTTCCTGGCCACTGCTATATATGCTCGGTTATGTTCACTGAATGTCAGGTCATCAGACATCATAATTTCCAGATCTTTTACATGTTGCTTTCTTTCTATAATTGTGTCTGATCTCTGTCCTGTACCCTATGTTTTATTTAACTTCCTCATTTCCACTATACCTACGTACTGTACTTGGAACTTGTCCCCATTGAACATCATGTTAATTTAAGTTGGCCAATCGAAGACCTTATTAATATCTGCCTGCAGTTTTTCAGTGTCTTCTTCAGAGGAAATTTTCATGCTGATTTTTGTATCACCTGCAAAGTATGACACGAAGCTGTGACTAGCATTTTTGTCTATATCAGAGATAAAAATGAGAAATAGTAGAGGTGCAAGGACTGTGCCCTGGGGTACAGAGCCTTTCACTGCACTTGGACTTGATCTTATTTGATTGACTATCTCACTCTGCATTCTGTTTGACAAATTTGATAATCCAATGCCCCACTTTTCCTGTTATTCCTATTGATCTCATTTTATGGGCTATCACTCCATGGTCACATTTGTCAAATGCCTTTGCAAAGTCTGTGTATACAACATCTGCATTGTGCTTTTTTTCTAAGGCTTCTGTGATTTTGTCATAGTGGTTGAGTAACTGAAAAACAGGATCTTCCCGCTCAAAATCCATGTTGTCCTGTGTTGTGTAGTTCATTATTTTCCATAAAACTAGAAATCCGATTCCTTATCACTCTTTTAGAAACTTTTACTATGTGCGATGAACAAGAAATGCACGAGAAAACGTCCAGAAATGAGCGGAAGTAACATCCACCTCGAACGCAAGCTGCAGTGGCTCTGCCAACGCTGTGCAATAAGAAGCGACACTATTGGGGCACGAAATATCGATCCAGGAAAAGTCAAGAGAGAGAGCACAAACAACCAGGTCCAAAATCGACGAAAACCGGTGAAGAGAAAGAAAACGACAAAGACCGCCAAGAAACACTGAGAAAACACAGGTGGGACACCATCAAAGTAACCACATGATCATACAAATAGAGATACACACGCGTCAGAAAGACCTGACAAACAGTGTGGAACAGCACCGCAAACCAGCAAGGTACCTCACTGGCCTGATCTGCTGAAAGAGGGAAAGCCGCTGAAAAACGCTCCGATTCGGACACCGAGCAAGCAGTACAGTACCTGAAACCAAAGCTAGGCCGGTGAACATGGAGCCAGGAGAACCACTCTTCCCTGATATGAATCCAGCAAAGCAAGAACTCAAAGCAACAGCTGGACCAGGGAAAAAGAGGTACAGGAACCCCACCTCGACCAGTCCTGCCAAAAAGTGTCTACAGCGCCACACACAATGGGAGACACCGAAACCACTCCAACACAAAGAAATCCCCCTCTGGAAGCCTGTACATCTCACAAAGCCAAAGAAGGAGGCGGCATCGACCATCCACTCTGTGGTAAGAGGAATGAAACATGACAGGCCGTCTGCCAGGACGTTGGACACCCTAAATGTGAATGGCATGGAGAGCGAAACTTACTACCCTGTGGCTTCACTAGGCCACCCCTGGCTGGCCCGGTGAGCGCTGGTCACAAAGTCCCCAACCGAGAGACAGGGTATCCATGAACACATCGAGCAAGGCGAGAGGAAGGCGCCAGGGCACGAAACCTCAAGAGGTTTGAGGAAGAAAACAGCCTCTGAAGCCAAACTCTGCCCAGGAGATAAACCAGCAGGGCAAAGTTCAGGCTCCCGCACAGCTGCTCGAGCAACAGTCGAGTGACTGACCGAATTACTGACCCTGCCTAGGATGTAACCCCACATCAAGCTGACTAACTCCCGAGTACCTACTCACTGCTAGGTGAACAGGAGCATTGGGCAAAAGGAAATGTGCACAACCATTTCTGTCCAGCCCGGGATTCGAACCCCGAATTATCGATTATGCGTAGAGAACAAACCCGATTGTACTACCGGGACCCTAAACTTTAAATAATTACCTAAACTTAAAAATAAATATTTATTTATTTATTTATTTATTTATTTATTTATTTATTTATTTATGCATATACAAGAATGTACATTGGGAATGTGAGGATACATAATATGGTAATTACAGTCTTGTAAAGCCACTAGTACGCACAGCATTTCGGGCAGGTCCTTAATCTAAGAAAATTTTAAGGAGGTAAATACTTGCAAAATTTATAGACAAAAAAATGATAACAGTTACATGGAATGAAAAAAAGAAGATGAGAGAAAATTGTAGGTACAGTATATTAAAGCACATAGGTAGCCAAGAATGATTGCAATGACAGCTTGAATGGTAGTTGACAAAAATTGGTAGTCACAATACAGCATATGGCTAGCACATAATAGAAGACAGCAATGAACACAATGATAAGGTTGTTTGATACTACATAAAAATTAGATTGGGTAACACTAGGTACAGAGCAAATTTAAAGCTCAGTGTAGGAAACTAAGAAGATGAAATTAGGTACTTTTTGGTTTTGCTTTTAAATAAGGCAAAAGTTTTAGTTTTTAAATTCAATATAATCTTGATACCAACTGATCCTCATCATAACAGCCTCTTCAAAGGGTTAGGTGGCAAGGGTGTTGGTATGATTTGTAGGTGCTATCAAGACTACTTTGATTTAGACTCTGCATCAACTACAACTTATACCAATACCCTCCTCATCAAAAAGTAATTCTTTAAGGAATGCAAAAAATTGTAGTTACAGGCCAAACTCCCTTAGGAAGCCGTTGATGTAGCCTCTGTCCTCCTTGCGGCACACACGCGGCGTCATCACAGTATAATGGTGGTTTAAGGTTGAAAAATGTTTCTAGCTGTCAATGCCCGTCAGCGGCCATCAGCGAATGTCAACACCTCTCTGCATCTGTCAGCTCATGTCTGTACTCATCAGCATCTCTCAGTTCCACTCTATACCAATCAGTATCCGTCTGCACCTTTCTATAGACTTTGGCAAATGTCTACAAACGTCAGCATGTCTAGTCACGTCAAGAGTCTTTCAGCGCCCATCACTGCCTATCTATAGCGTCCGTCTGCACTTGTCTACAGTAGTTAGCATTCTTATGCACCTATCTACTGCAGTTAGCGTCCATCTGTACCCGTTAACAAACCAATAGACTCTGTCAACGACCGTCAGCACCGTCACCGACCGCCTCAGTAAGTATCCGTCACCGACCGCGTCAGTCAGCGGCGTCAACAACACCTCAACAGCTGATCATTTGTAAACACTCAAAGGAGAACCTAAAACTATAGACTAAAAATATTTATCTTTATGTGAAATGTTTTATAAATATAAATATACGTTTTATATTATTTTGTATACCATTTTTAGTAATTATTTTGTATTTAGGACTAATTCAGTAATTGCAATTTAATCAACAATACCGGTCCTTTTAATTAATGAAGCTATATACGTGCTTTAAATTGAACTTACTTATGCTTTAATTTTGGAAATTACGACCACTGAATTTATAAAATAATAATAAGTATTATTTACTAAATTTTGTTATGTATTTGATTGCGATGTAGGCAACAAATCGATACAAATTTCGCCAGAAACAAATTCTTGTCATTTTATGTTTATGTTCGTTATTTGCTGCTTTTATGTGATATTGATCAGTTGAAAAAATACTATTGATCCTAATCTAGTGTTCTGTTGTTGCTATATACACACACTGTATTCTGTATTTGAAATAATGCAGTTTTTAGATTTTACAATAATCTTGTAAAATTGTTCTGTATCAATTGCTGCCTTAATAACTGACATACCTGTGAGTCTATTATACACAGATAATTACAATGTACTCACCTCTCGCACCTGTCGTGGTGATAAGCTGGGGCTATGAAGCGGCTAAATTCACTGAAGACATCAGTGATGTGAGAGAGTATTTGCCTCATCTTAAACACGAAGCTTGCTCTTGGAGTGTGGTAGGTGTAGCCAAAATTATCTCCCATTTTGGTATTTCCGACTATTGCTTCATTCAATTGCAAATTCTATTAAAATGACCAACTATTTGTAATTAAGTATTGCCGTCAAGTATAAGATATTTTCCGAAATGCACTTTTTCACATTCCAGTTCGAAATATTTGTATTTGGCTAGGAACGACGCATAGCCAGTCAGTGTTAGCATTATGAGGCAGAATTAAGGTAGTTTTCCTCGACTCCTTCAAGGCAGTTAACATCTGTGGAGAGACACCAGGGAACTCTGCAGCCGAGAAGTACGACATTTTCCTCGCTCATAATTTACATTTAAACAGAACACATATATGCACTTTATTCTTAAAATTCTCGCCAAAACGGCTTTCTAGAGATATATAGAAGGTTTCTAAAAAAATTTAAGAAATATATGATCTTTTTTCGAGGAATAAATAAGAGAAAATCAGTGGTTGTGTGTCTGGCAGCGAGGTAGAAATGGCGCCACGTATTGATTGACTGTTCGTCACATGGGAATGACTGTGAACTAAATATAATATATATACTCCCGGGTGTATATAATATCTATACTCCCAGGTTATATAATATATATACTCCTGGGTGTATATAATACATAAGGCTCTCCGGGTGCGGCATATCCTCTTCTTCGAGGCTTGAGGATCCCTTCAAACTACAGGAGGTGGTGCTGCTGCTCAAAAATTGTGCTCAACTGGTACATTTGTACTGTGCAAAAACAAAAAAAAATGGTCAACCTACTCATGAAAAACTCCCCACACACCAAACAGAATGCCCTGAAGGAAACAAACGGCGTCTATGCCTTCACATGCCCGCTTGGGGATTGTAAGCCCCCAAAGAACTCAGTATATAGACAAGACAACAACGTCTCTTTCTAGGCGATTAACTATGTACAAACAACAGGGCTCCATCAAGGAACATATAATCTCTTTCTGGCTATAAGGAAACACGCAATGCATGGGGACTTTTAATAATAATTTTTTTTTATATAAGTACAATACAAAAATGTAATTTGATAGACTAAGTAACAGTTGTAAATTTAATAGGTAAGTAACAGTTGTAAATTTAATAGACTAAATAACAATTCTAAATTTAATAGTCTTAGTAAGTTGTAAATTTAATAGACTAACATTTGTAATTTAATAGACTATAAGTAATGTGCAGACTACTTACAATTCAGATACAAGTAGACGTATATAAAAAGTTATATGACAAGACTAATAATATGACTTGTAACTTACATAAAGAAAACAATAGTAATTAACAGAGTAGACGAAGTACGTAACGGTTTAAGACCGTAGGGTTAGTACCAAAGCGTTTATACCAATTGTAAGATAAAGTCATTAAAATAAATACATGAATTAAGATCGTAAAGTTTGTACAAAAAAAATTGTAACATAAAAGTAAGGTTTAGTTTAGTTCATGTATTATGCACCCCATACCCATCTTGTGGGCAGTAGTGGAAAGGGTTACAGAGGCACATAATGGGCTCAGGGACTGAACCCCACAGTTCATTTAGCTAAGCAAGTTACAATCTTGATGAGCTAGTTACAAAATTCAATATAATTCAAAAATTCAAAATTCTTGCAAATGATATTCCATCTTCCAGTACTGATGTTAAGGACTATCTTACAGGTAACTATCCACAGTCTCTGTACCTAAAGCCTACAAATTCCACTGATGTTAATGAGATAATCCTTTCCCTTAAAACCAAGTCTAGTGCCCTTAAGGAGATACCAACTTTAATTTACAAAAAAGCCTCCAGATCTTTAGCCCCTGCTATTGCATTGCTCCTCAACAAGTCACTTGAACTCCAAACCTTTCCAGATATTCTAAAAAAAAAGCGAGAGTAACCCCTGTCCACAAATGTGGTGATCTCACAGATGTTAACAACTACATACCTATATCAATCCTGCCTAACTTGTCAAAAATATTTGAAAAACGAATCTACAAGCAGCTTTACTCTTATCTAGCCAAACACAATATATTTAGCTCTTGTCAATATGGCTTCAGACCCAAAAAAAAGCACTAACGATGCACTTATTAGTATGAATAACTTAATTCATGCAGCTCTTGATAAAAAGGAGTTCCCTGTTGGGTTATTTGTGGACCTGCGTAAGGCATTTAACACTGTCAACCACCAAAACCTTCTTCTTAAATTACATCATTATGGAGTCAGAGGACACTTCCTGCAATACCTCAAATCTTACCTTACTGACAGGCTCCAGTATGTTTCTGTGAATAATTCAATTTCTCCCACCCTACCCATCAACATTGGTGTTCCTCAGGGCAGCATACTTGGCCCTCTCCTCTTTCTCATCTACATTAATGACCTTCCAAATGCTTCCCAACCCCTCAAACCAATTCTATTTGCTGACGACACAACCTACATTTACTCCAGTCCTGACCCCCTTGCTCTAAATGTCACAGTAAATACTGAGCTAAATAAAGTCCATCTTTGGCTAACTGCCAACAAACTCACCCTTAACACTGACGAAACTTTCTATATTCTGTTTGGCAATAAATCCTCTAATCAAATAAATCTCAGGATAAATAATACCCAAATTTGTAACAAAGTAGATGGCAAATTCCTTGGCATTCTCATTGACCAGCAAGCTGAATTTCCAGGGACACATTCTAAATATATAAAAAAAAAATTAAAAAATTGTTGGCATTCTTTCTAAGATCAGATATTATGTACCACGCCCTGCCCTGGTGACTCTCTATTACTCTCTCATCTATCCATATCTCAACAACGACTTAATCAAACTATATCAAAAAAAGTTTCAAAAACTGTGGGCATTCTTTCTAAGATCAGATATTATGTACCACGCCCTGCCCTGGTGACTCTCTATTACTCCTTTATCTATCCATATCTCAACTATGGTATTTGTGCTTGGGGCTCTACTACCCAAAATCACTTACGTCCTCTAATTACTCAACACAAAGCTGCTATTAGGACAATATCCAATTCTGGCCCCAGACATCACTCGGTACCCCTACTCAAATCTCTGAAGATGTTAGACATTAAGTCACTGCACATTCTCTCATGTGTATTATACATATATAAAACGCTAAACTATAATGCCAATCCTGATCTCAAAAGCTTCATAGAAGGTTGTAACAGAACCCATGAGCACCACACCAGGAATAAATACAGTTTTGATATTCCTAGAGTACGACTTAATCAAACTAGAAATGCTCTACAAATCAAGGGACCCAGAATGTGGAATGACCAACCATGTTAAAGACTGTACCTCTCTGAACCAGTTTAAGATAAAAACGAAGCTTTACCTAATAAATTCCCTGTAACCTACCTTACCCCTCTATTGTCAACCAATGTCTGTTTTTTTTAAAGAGCGCTGTTTGTCGACAGAATTGTATTTGTGCTGCTTTTTCAGCTATGTTCTTTTTTTTTTTTGAGATATATACAAGAGTTGTTACATTCTTGTACAGCCACTAGTACGCGTAGCGTTTCGGGCAGGTCCCTGGAATACGATCCCTTGCCGCGAAGAATCGTTTTAAATCGTTTTCTCATTTCTTGTTTTCATTTTACTCTTTATGCTCAATTAGTATTAAGCTTTAGTCATTTAAGTTTTTCATGCCCGAAACGCTTTGCGTAATAGTGGCTTTAGGCATTGTATGTACTAGCTTTATCTATAAGTCCACCAATCTTTGTAAAAATCTCTTGCATGTATGTACCTTACCTAAATAAACATTTATTTATTTATTTAACATAACTAGAAATGCTTTACAAATCAAGGGACCCAGAATGTGGAATGACCTTCCCAATCATGTTAAAGACTGTATCTCTCTCAACCAGTTTAAGATAAAAACTAAACACTACCTAATAAATTCCCTGTAACCTACCTTACCCCTCCCTATATTGTCAACCCATGTCTGTTTTTTTAAACAGCGCTGTTTATCGACCTAATTGTATTTGTGCTGCTTTTTCTGCCATGTTCCCCCTTTTTTTTTATTTGTTCTCAACACATTTTAAACTTTAATCTCAATTAGTATTAAGTTTTAGTCTTTAATGTTTTTCTGTGGTTGGAAGAAAACGCTCACAGAGTGGGGGACTTATTTTATTTTATAATAATAATAATAATTAATTATTTAAATACAAATAATTAATTAATAATAATAGTCATAATTAATGATTAAATAATTGATAATCCTTAAATGAAGAAGCATAATAGCTCATTATAACGAATAAATAGATAATTAAAGTGGAATTAATTATGGTGACTATAATGATTAGTGAATAACCATAAATTATTATACAGAAATAAAATTAATGGATAGCCGTTATAATGAATGTATTAAATCAAATACAGTGAAGACCTCTCTAATTGAAAGTTGCATGATTGAATTTACGGTAATTCCAATTCTTGGTATTCTTGGCTTATCACTTTGGGGGTTCCGTCGGAGCACCCCCAATCCCGCGAGGGCCAGCGGCGCGGAACCCCCACCCCCGAAGGGCGAGCGGAAGCTGGCTGCTATAGGTAGGAACATGACTTCTCGCTACCGTGGCCGTAAGCGTGCCCGTATGTCCGGATAGGCCATTAAAAAACAATCAGGTTTTCCTGAGTGAAAAAGGTACCATTCCGGGTCTAGTAGGCAGATGCTGCTAACTGACGCAGTTCGCTTGGTGGGCCGATGGAGCGCCATCTTGACGAGCCATGGAGCAGAGAGGCGGGATGGCCCACCGTTCTCACACAAGACAGCACATATAAGACGTAATGCTTAAAGTCAATATGTTGAATGTGAATTAGTACATATGTGATATATTCCCAGTTACCTTTTTTTCCAAGGCTCAAACTCTTCCTCACGTACCAATTTACGTCTCACAGTACTCGTTCATCAACGTAGATAACAGAATAGTCGTGATTGGTTCAATTAGAATGAAAATTGTAGTTTTCAGGTCCCACATGGGTTGTGAAATTTACCTACTATTGTCCATACTCTTAGAATATTACAAATCAGCTACATCCTATTGAAGGCTCGTAGTTTTGTTTTGAGAAATATTAGTTGTTCTTAGTAAATTATAATAAGCACTATAAATTATTACATAGAATAACAGTGCTTCACCAATCAATATTATATACCATAGTTTGTGCTTTAAAAATCTTTAAAGAATGTTTTGTAAGAACGCTAACAGAAAACGATGTTACGTTTGAATGTCTATGGGGTAAACTACTGCAAACAGGATGGTATGGTGTCTACTATACCAACTATAGGATGGGTATATTGTCCACTACCACCTGTTAGGTGGGTAAGGGGTCCAATACCACCCACAGGATGCATGGGTATGGGGGGATCACATCCACCCACAGGAAGGGTATGGGGTCCAATAAACGATTCTTCGCGGCAGGGGATCGTATTCCAGGGACCTGCCTGAAACGCTACGCGTACTAGTGGCTGTACAAGAATGTAACAACTCTTGTATATATCTCTCTCAAAAAAAATACCATCCACTGGATGTGGATGGCGTCCACTACCACCCACAGGATGGGTATGGGGGCTCCAACCACCCATAGAATGGGTATGGGGTCCAATAACACCCACTGGATGTGTATGGCGTCCATTGCCGCCCACAGGATGAGTATAGGGTCCAGTATCGCCCACAGTATAGGGTCCACTGCCGCCCACAGGGTCGTTAGGGGTTCCACTACCGCCGACAGGGTTGGTAGGGGGTCCACTACCGCCCACAGAATCGGTAGGGGGTCCACTGCCGCCCACAGGGTCGGTAGGGCATCCACTGCCGCCCACTATCGCAGAGTGCACTCCTGGCATTGAACGCACATAGCAGTGACACCCATAAAATAGTCAGTGATATTCGAATGAATGTTTTAGCTGCTAAAGAAAACAGATTTGAAATTAAATTCTATGGATACCATCACATGTTGGTATCTCAAGGCATGACACTGTTGATATGCTTGCAAAGACAGCCTGTAGAAAACCAGTGGTAGAAATTGATATGGGTGTTTCATTAGCAGTGACAAAGAGAATACTTAAACAAATATCTAATGAAGATCTCACCGACCTAACAAATTCACAAAGACCTGAAAGTTGTAGCATTAAATATTATGATAGATATCGTGAGGAGACATTCACATATGGGACAAATAGAACAAGAACCCGGCAATGTGATGTTATAGTGGCCAGAATACGCCTGGGATATAGACGTATCTGGCAGCTTTCTCAAAACCCAAATGTCGAGTACACAATGTGTCAACTTTGTGAAAGAGAAAACATGCACTCTCTTGAACATTATATTGTAGAATGTCCCATATTGTCTGACTTTCGCCCTCCTGGGCTGAGGTATGCTGAACTGTGTAATTACTATATGAGTACTGGAACACTTGATGATATATTGGACTTGTATCCAAGATTGACCATGTAATGTATCATTTATACAATGTGATGTAACTATATAACCTGAACTTGTAAAAGCACCTTAATCACCTTCAGTGATTAAGTGCTTAATTGCACACTAGTTTCTCTGTCAGCTATCTCACCCTGTCAGAGTAAGAGACAAATGTATGTGAATGCATGTGTGTGTATATATGCATGTATATATGTATATGTACGTATATATGTGTGTGTATGTATATGTATGTGTATAAAGTACATATGGAAGCTGATCAGAATTGCATTTCACCTTTGTAAATGCACATTAATGACACTTCGAACACTTTATGTAGGGCATACGTAAATCTGTGTATCTATGTATTTACGTATGTAGGTTAGCTTAGCATTTTAAAAGTACCGAATCACCTTCTGTGGTTGATTGTTCAATAAATCCCTGAACTATATGTTTAACTGATCTCTAACTCTGTCCATGGAGGACAGAAGAAAATGTACATATGTTGGTTAGCATTGTAAATGTGTGGCCACGTTTGTGGTAGAAAATAATAATAATAAAAAAAACTACCGCCCACAGGGTCGGTATGGGGTCCACTACCGCCCACAGGGTCGGTAGGGGGTCCACTGCCGTCCACAGGGTCGGTATGGGGTCCACTGCCGTCCACAGGGTCGGTAGGGGGTCCACTGCCGTCCACAGGGTCGGCAGGGGGTCCACTGCCGTCCACAGGGTCGGTAGGGGGTCCACTGCCGTCCACAGGGTCGGTAGGGGGTCCACTGCCGTCCACAGGGTCGGTAGGGGGTCCACTGCCGCACACAGGGTCGGCAGGGGGTCCACTGCCGTCCACAGGGTCGGTAGGGGGTCCACTGCCGTCCACAGGGTCGGTAGGGGGTCCGCTGCCGCACACAGGGTCTGTAGGGCGTCCACAGGGTCGCTGGTGTTCCGAACCATAATGGAAACAGACCCAACTATGGGATGGGTTAACCCAAGTATCGCGTTTCCAAAAGGGTCGCCCATGTTGGAAAAGACGAAAGCCGAAAGAATATTGTTGAAAAAGCAGCACAAATACAATTACAAATTATTACAGAAAATTACATTCAAACAGCGTTGATTTGAAAAAAAAAAAAAAAACATACATGGGTTGACAACAGAGGGGTAAGGTGAGTTACAGGGAATTTATTAGGTATAGCTTCGTTTTTAACTTAAACTGGTTGAGAGAGGTACAGTCTTTAACATGGTTGGGAAGGTCATTCCACATTCTGGGCCCCTTGATTTGTAGAGCATTTCTAGTTTGATTAAGTCGTACTCTAGGAATATCAAAACTGTATTTATTTCTGGTGTGGTACTCATGGGTTCTGTTACAACCTTCTATGAAGCTTTTGAGATCAGGATTGGCATTATAGTTTAGCGTTTTATATATGTATAATACACATGAGAGAATGTGCAGTGACTTAATGTCTAACATATTCAGAGATTTGAGTAGGGGTACCGAGTGATGTCTGGGGCCAGAATTGGATATTGTCCTAATAGCAGCTTTGTGTTGAGTAATTAGAGGACGTAAGTGATTTTGGGTAGTAGAACCCCAAGCACAAATACCATAGTTGAGATATGGATAGATAAGGGAGTAATAGAGAGTCACCAGGGCAGGGCGTGGTACATAATATCTGATCTTAGAAAGAATGCCCACAGTTTTTGAAACTTTTTTTGATATGTTTAGAATGTGTCCCTGGAAATTCAGCTTGTGGTCAATGAGAGTGCCAAGGAATTTGCCATCTAATTTGTTACAAATTTGGGTATTGTTTATTTTGAGATTTATTTGATTAGAGGATTTATTGCCAAACAGAATATAGAAAGTTTTGTAAATGTTAAGGGTGAGTTTGTTGGCAGTTAGCCACAGATGGACTTTATTTAGCTCAGTATTTACTGTGGCATTTAGAGCAAGGGGATCAGGACTGGAGTAAATGAAGGTTGTGTCGTCAGCAAATAGAATTGGTTTGAGGCATTTGGAAGGTCATTAATGTAGATGAGAAAGAGGAGAGGGCCAAGTATGCTGCCCTGGGGAACACCAATGTTGATGGGTAGGGTGGGAGAAATTGTATTATTCACAGAAACACATTGGAGCCTGTCAGTAAGGTAGGATTTGAGGTATTGTAGGGAGTGTCCTCTGACACCATAATGATGTAATTTGAGAAGAAGGTTTTGGTGGTTGACAGTATCGAAAGCTTTACGCAGGTCCACAAATAACCCAACAGGGAACTCATTTTTATCAAGAGCTGTATGAATCGAGTTAAGCATACTAATAAGTACATCGTTAGTGCTTTTTTTGGGCCTGAAGCCATATTGGCAAGGGCTAAGTATATTGAGTTTGGCTAGATATGAGTAAAGCTGCTTATAGATTAGTTTTTCAAAAATTTTTGACAAGTTTGGCAGGATTGATATAGGTCTGTAGTTGTTAACATCTGTGAGATCACCACATTTGTGGACAGGCGTTACTCTCGCTTTTTTTTAGAATATCTGGAAAGGTTTGGAGTTCAAGTGACTTGTTGAAGAGCAAAGCAATAGCAGGGGCTAAAGATCTGGAGGCTTTTTTGTAGATTAAAGTTGGTATCTCCTCAAGGGCACCAGACTTGGTTTTAAGGGAAAGGATTATCTCATTGACGTCAGTGGAATTAATAGGCTTTAGGTACAGAGACTGTGGATAGTTACCTGTAAGGTAGTCCTTAATGTCAGTACTGGAAGATGGAATATCATTAGCAAGGGATGAACCAATGGAAGAGAAGAACCTATTGAACTCAATAGCAGAATCAGAGGCTGAAAGCTGACCATCGTTATTAGACAGGAGAGTCGGTTTGTTATTTAAAGACTTCTTTGATCCCAATATTTGTGAAATTGTTCTCCAAGTTTGTTTAATGTTGCTCTTTATTTGGGTAAATTTATCTTCGTAGTATTTAGTTTTGGCTCGTCTAATTATCTTAGATAGCAATAATGAGTAATTCTTTGAGAATTCTTTGGAGACAATTCCTAACCTATACTTCTTCTCAAGGTCATGTTTTTTATTAATAGATTTAAGTATTCCCTTTGTAAGCCAGGGATTGTTAAGCCTTTTGGTTGTGACTTGTTTTGTAAGCATAGGACAGTGGGTATTATAAAGGCTAAGAGTTTTTTGAAGAAAAGATTGAACTGCTAGGTTGATGTCCTCTATGTTACCTAACTCGGACTCCCAGTTGACATTATCAGTAGCAGTTATAAAATTGTCTATAGCAGTTTCATTGTGTAGTCTAAAACGTATCTCTCTTGACTCAAGAGGTGGTTTGCTAATGTTAGTTAAGAGAAATGTGGGGTAATGGTCTGTAGTGCTATCGGTGATTATACCTGAAGTAAGCGGAGAGGTTATGTTTGTCCAGATGTGATCTAGAGTCGTGGCAGTGCTATCAGTGATTCTAGTAGAACTTATGTAATGAATGGACAGAGGTGACATAGGCTGGTATGTGAGGATATGGGTTGCTCATATTTTGTTAATTTAGCTTGTGCTAAGTTGAATTTGGTTAAAATTGTGTAGTATAAGTATAATTTTTTGTAGATTTAGATGAATTTAGGTTCTAATTGGTTGCATTTTTGATGGGATATAGTAAATTTGCTTAAATTATCATAGAAATTACTGACTTCACCTAACTCCACCTGCCCTAACATAACTAAGTCTAGAACCAATAAGTCTGTTGGGTGGTTTGCCTAAATAAATATGGGTGACATGATTGAATAAGATCTAACACGGGGTTATTAATAAGGCATTAAAAACAATGGACATATGTTAGATGAATAGTCTAGCACTAATAACGTTGAAAAAATAATGGAAAATGTATGTTTTTATATTGAGCTCATAGAATGTCAGACGAATACAATGTGAATTGTATTCACTGACGATTGTACATTCATGTGAAATTCTGACTTTTGGGGGAGTTGGTCAAACTTAGCATATTATAAATATTGTCCTAAACATACCTAGAAATATATCATGCAAATTGTGTATTGTTTGCCCTAGTTGGCTGTGATTGTATTTGTACAAATAGCACAATTATTATACTTGTGCAAGTTCTGTATTAATTTTGTGCAGGTTATGTATTTTGCATGTGTTGTATGATGACTGCAATTATGTATTGGTCATATTCCCACAAATTGTGTATTGTTTGTGCAAGTTGTGTATAAATTTTACATGTTTTCTATGTGTTTTTGTGGAATTGAATAGTTGTGTTCATATTTGGGCTAGTTGTGTATTGATTATATTTTTGTGCAAGTTGTTTATTAATTGTGTATATGTCGTAACTGTATTTGTGTGAATTATGTATTTGCGCTGGTTGTGTATTTACATATTTGGGCTAGTTGTGTATTGTATGTATTTGTGCAAGTTGTGTAATAATTAGGAAAGATGTGTAATAATTTTGCAAGTTGTGGTTGTTGAATTGTGGAACCATTTACCGCGTATCGTGGTGGAGGTGGGGTCACTCGATTGTTTCAAGCGTGGATTGGACATGTATATGAGTGGGATTGAGTGGGACTGAGTGGTTATAAATAGGGGCTGCCTCGTATGGACCAACATGCTTCTGCAGTTACTTTTATTCTTATGTATTACCTGCGCATGCTGTGTAATTGTATATGGACGAATTGTTTATTTATTCCTTTGTGTATTGATTGTCATTGTGCAAGTTGTGTAATTATTTAGCAAGTTTGCTTGTATTAATTGTGCAGGTATGTATATTAATTACACAATTTGTGTAATAATTGTCCATGTTTTACAATTGTTTTGTGTAAATAGTGTATTTATACAATTTTTTTTTAATATGCTGAAGTGGAACTGGGGCAACTGTATTTTTTTGTGCGAATTGTGTATTTGTGTAAGTTCTCTATATGTTATCTGAAAAATAGATCTTCATGCGAAAGTGTATTTGGTTTATGAAACAATGTGTGGGTATTTTTGTGAAAATTATGTTTATGGAATTCTATAATTTAGTGAAAGCGCTTTTCGATCATATGAACAAATATGCAATTTGTTATATTTATGCAAATACCATACTTTGTGTAACTGTTGTACTTTGAATGTATATAGAATATTTATGTAAATGGTATATTTTGTGCGCAATTGATACATTTTGTATGTAAATGTCATATTTTGTTTATAAATGACATTTTGTGTGTGAATGGCATATTTTGTGTGTGAATGGCTGTTACGGCCCTATTGGGACGCAACCGGGTTCTTCTCTGATGGTAGTAGAGTTTGGGAATCCGGCCCCAAGTTAGTAGAGGCTTTCAAGGGGTGAGCCTTGTAACGCAAGTTAAAACAATAGGGGAGGTACTCAAATACTCCTGTGTTCTGATATATGTATATTCTCTTATATATATTCCTTTATATCCTTTATATGTCGTACCTAGTAGCCAGAACTCACTTCTCAGCCTACTATGCAAGGCCCATTTTGCCTAATAAGCCAAGTTTTACTGAATTAATATATTTTCTCTAATTATTTTCTTATGAAATGATAAAGCTACCCATTTCATTATGTATGAGGTCAATTTTTTTTATTGGAGTTAAAATTAACGTAGATATATGACCGAACCTAACCAACCCTACCTAACCTAACCTAACCTATCTTTATAGGTTAGGTTAGGTTAGGTAGCCGAAAACGTTAGGTTAGGTTTGGTTAGGTAGGTTAGGTAGTCGAAAAAACATTAATTCATGAAAACTAGGCTTATTATTTATTTATTTATTTATTTATTTATTTATATATATACAAGAAAGTACATTGGGTTTGTGAGAATACATTGAATAGTACAGTATTTACAATCTTGTAAAGCCACTAGTACGCGCACCGTTTCGGGCAGGTCCTTAATCTAACAGATAATTTTAAGTAGGTAATTTCTATCAGAATTGATAAATGATAACAAATACATTGCAAGAGAAAAATGAGATGAGAGAGATTAGTAAGTATGTTAAAGCACATTGTTATATTAAAGCTCTGATTGATTACATTGACAGCTTGATTGGTAATTTAAACAAGATTAATAGACACCATACAGCAGATTGACAGCACATATAAGACAGCAATGATCACAATGGTAAAGATGTTCAGATTGGGTGCATAAAGATTGGGAGACTGGGTAACTGACTGGGTAACTATTAGAACTATTAGTCAGTAACTCAGTAGCAATAGATACAGATAAACAAGATTAATAAACACTGACTGACATCAACACCGTATTGCTTGAACTTGAACGTATTGCCAGATATATTTGTATCCTAATCTTAATCTCATGTAAATTGAATCCTTCCAAGTAGACTTTCCTTTACCATAAGTGAAGGACGAATTTGTATTTATTATTGAATAATTCTTAAGTGTGTTACTACTGTCCACCATTGCCATTCTCTTTATCATTTCTTCACCCTCTTGGATCATCTTGACTCTTGTTTTTATTTGTTTCAAGGTTAACTGACATACAACATCAACAAGAGTTTTTTCAGTGGCTCTCTTCGCTATGTCATCAACTACCTCATTCAACAGTATTCTCACATGTGAAGGGATCCACATTAATCTTACTTTATACCCAGTTCTTTCTAATTTCTTAATATTCTCTCTACACTGTATCACAATATTCTGATATACTGGGCTTCTGCTATTTAAAGACTCTAACGCTCCTCTGCTGTCAATAAAGAAGCACAGATTGGGTATTATCAAGCTGTCAAGCTGTTATCATTAGGCAAATCGGGCCTTGCATAGTAGGCTGAGAAGTGAGTTCTGGCTACTAGGTACGACATACATATATATATATATATATATATATATATATATATATATATATATATATATATATATATATATATATATATATATATATATATATATATATATATATTATTAAATATGACCGAAAAAGTAAGATTAATAATTCTAACACGAATTTTCTCAATCTTTCGTACATTTCTTTTCACTGTTGGAGGTAATTCAAAAATCAATTCTCCAAAATTCATTTTTATGAAAGTAGAAAAGTAGAAAGTAGAAAAGTAGAAAGTAGGCCCAGAAAGTAGAGTTGGAAATTCTGTTGGACGACATATTCGACCTCGAGACACAAAAGAAGGTCACTACCAAAGATACCTTACAAGCAGAACTTATTGCAGAAGGAGGAAAGAATCGAGGTAATTACAGAAGCACCATACTGTCCCCCGAGCTCAAAGCGGCAGCCAAAAGCCTTCGTGAGAACAAGGAGATAGTTGACAGGAGAGGTGACAAGTCGCCAATATATGTCATTCTTAAAAAAGACGAATATCTGGCGAAAATGAACCTCATACTCTCTGACCAAACTAAGTTCCAAAGGGTAACGAAGGATACTACAGCCGAATTGAAAGCAAAGGTCAACAAACTGATCGAAACTGTGAACGCCAAGAAATCTGGACTCCACCTGCCAAAGATCATTGGGGAATATAAACCTGGATATGCGTATGGAAATGTCAAGACACACAAGCCTGGAAACCCACTTCGGCCAATCATTAGCCAGATACCCACACCCACGTACAGACTAGCGAAGCGACTCAACGGCCTGCTGACTCCTTATGTCCCTTGCGCCTTCAGCCTGAAGTCGCCAAAGGAATTTGTTGACTTACTGTGGGGCACACGGGCCACAGGAATAAGAGCCTCGTTGGACGTAGAATCGCTGTTCACTAACGTACCAGTGGACGAGACAATCGGGATGATAGCCGACAGAGTGTATTGTAATCCAGCCTGTACTCCTCTTGACATACCAGAAAATATCCTAAGGAAACTACTCCAAGCTTGTACTAAAGAGGCACCCTTCTTGAGCCCGGATGGGCACATGTATAAGCAAGTAGATGGGGTCGCCATGGGTTCTCCCCTAGGTGTCCTGTTTGCAAACTTCTACATGGGTACCATCGAGCAAAAAGTCTTAGTCGACATGAACATGAAACCGGCCATATACTGCAGGTATGTTGACGACATTTTTACACAGGTACCTGATGTCAGACATCGGCAGGAGTTGAAGGAGGCATTTGAGCAGAGTTCCGTGCTGCGTTTCACTTACGAGATGGAAAAGGATGGGAAGCTGCCCTTTCTAGATGTAACAGTCATGGAAAAGAGCGGAGGTTTCCACACTGCAGTCTACACTAAGGAAACGAACATAGGAATGTGCCTAAAAGCCAACAGCGACTGACCAGACAGGTACAAGAAGAGTGTTGTTAACGCATATGTCGACCGTGCTCTCAGCCACAGCTCAGAATGGAAGCAAGTCGACGAAGAACTCTGTAGGGTAAGGCAGGTCCTAGTCAACAACGGCTTCTCCAATGGTTTCGTCGAAGACATCATAAGAAGGAAAGTGAAACGCCATGCAACCTCTGAAGAGACAACCAACACAACACCTATACCCCCTATTAGACTATTTTACAGGAACTTCTTTTCCACAGCTCATAAAACGGAGGAAAGGGTCCTGAAAGATATTGTTAATAGAAACGTTATCCCTACAGACAAAAATCAGAGGAAACAACTGACGATTTACTATAAAACCAGAAAAACGGCCAGCCTACCCATGAGAAACTCTCCAGACACAAAACAGAACGCTTTAAAAGAGACTAACGTCGTCTATGCCTTCAAATGCCCTCTTGGGGACTATAAGCTCCAAAAAACTCAGTATATAGGCAAGACAACAACATCTCTTTCTAGGCGTTTAACGATGCATAAGCAACAGGGCTCCATTAAGGAACATATAATCTCTTCCCACAACCAAACCATCGCCAGAGAAATCCTAGTAAACAACACAGAAATCATCGACAGATAGAGCGATAGCAGGCGGCTTGACGTTTGCGAGGCATTACACATCAAGAAGTCAACACCAGCAATCAACAGCCAATTAAAGCACAACTATATTCTACCCACCTCAAGACTCCGCTCCAATATAGAAACATCAAGAAATATGGACCAATAGGCTTTCTGCAATCACTTCTATTCAATACCCATTGGTTTCATGTTCTGGCTTGTGTTGATGAAATTAATACCTTATTAAATACCACCTCACCCCATCCACCTCACTCAATGTAGATATAAACAAAATCGGAGATGTGTAAGTTCTATTCAGTTGTGTATGTGTTAACTAAAGTCTTTGAAAATGTAATAAGTTTTACGAAACGCGCTCAAGTGTCGCGTCAGACTAGAAATAAAAATGAATTTTGGAGAATTGATTTTTGAATTACCTCCAACAGTGAAAAGAAATGTACGAAAGATTGAGAAAATTCGTGTTAGAATTATTAATCTTACTTTTTCGGCCATTTTTAATAATATATGTCTACAGGAAAGACTGCTACCAAAATATACTAATATATATATATATATATATATATATATATATATATATATATATATATATATATATATATATATATATATTAGTATATATACTAATATATATATTAGTATATATACTATATATATATATAGTATATATATATATATATATATATATATATATATATATATATATATATATATATATATATATATATATATATATATATTGTGACGATAAAGTGTTGGAGTGTTGATGTTCGGCAGTCCTCCAATGGCAGGTGGCAATGCCTTGTCACACTTACTGAAAAAAAAGAGACTGCTTGCCTGTTTGTCTGTGGTAAGGTAATGGGAAGACACACAAAACACAATATAAACAATGAAATTTTAATTACTTTAGAAAACAAGATATGAACAAAGACAATCCCTTGGCTTACGTAACATTCAAAACAAGTCAACAAACAAAACAACATGAATAATTAATGAATGTGAAATTTACTCTAATATAAAATGAAGTGCAAGACAATAATAATGATAATCAGGTGCCGAGAATACTGGCTAAAGCTGCCACCTCCCTTAGTACACGACAGCCAGGGCTTAGTCTACCAGAGAGAGATGTCAACTTCTAAGAGCACAGAGATATTATGAGGAATACGGCGTGAGCTGGCCCAGACGTCGACTCAGGTAGAGGGCGTGAGTGCAGGTGCAGGTGCGGTCGGCGATACACCAGTCAATCAGGAGCAGGCAGGCGGAGAATGGGTAGTTTACTCGTTGACGACGGGCGGAGCCGGCGTGTCGGGTGGTGCACGGTACGCTTTGTTTCCTGGGCAAAACGTTTGGCAATACTGGTGGACGTATCTTCAATATAGTATCTTGTACTTGTAAAATGACGTGAATGATATATGGAAGAGCAGGCTCAATCTCTCTTGAAAGAGATTATCGTCACAACTCTCCCCCGAAGCCTGCGGTTCCGGAAGAAGTTACGTCTTCATGTGGTAGAGTGATAGGTGGAGTTGCCTCTACTTCATAGACTCTGGAGAGGGCGTCGGCTATGATGTTGTCAGAACCCTTGATGTAGAAGATCTCCAGGTTGAAATCTTGTAGATATAAAGCCCATCGTAGAAGACGTTGGTTATTGAATTGGGCTTGATGTAAGAAGCGGAGAGGATTGTGGTCTGAGTAGATGGTGGTAGACCTAGCACCTTGTAGGTATGGAGCAAAGTGCTGTAGATTCAGGACGATGGAGAGTAGCTCCTTCTCGATAGTGCTGTAGTTCTTCCGGTGGGGTTTCAACTTGTAGCTGTAGTAGCTAACAGGTAGAACCTCCTCGCCTCGTTGCTGCATCAGGACACCCCCGATGCCGGTACCACTGGCGTCGACATGGAGGATGAAAGGCTTGGTGATATCTGGCGAGGCGAGAATAGGATTAAAACAGAGCAGGAATTTGAGTTGTTCGAAAGCAACGGTTTGCTGAATGGTCCAATTATACCGTTGCTTGGGACTGGTTAAAGTGATTAATGGGGTTGTTACCGTACTAAAATTCTTCACAAACCTACGGTAGTAGGAGGCAAGACCAAGGAAGCACAGGAGCTGCTTCCTGGTGGTAGGCTGTGGATAATGCTTGATGGCTTGAGTGTGTATGTTTAACGGAGCTAGGCTGCCACTCCCTATTACATGACCCAGATAACGCACTTTACCTTTGGCAAAGGTGGACTTACCCAGGTTGATGGTGAGGCCGGCTGTCAGGAGCTTGGCGAACAGTCGTTGCAGCTGGAGCAGATGTTCGCTCCAGGTGTTGGATGCTACAACGATATCATCCAAATAGGCGTTGGTGTTATACAAGCCCTGGATGACGCGGTTGACAGCTCTCTGAAAGGTGGCCGGGGCATTACATAGTCCAAAGGGAAGGCGTTCATACCTGAAAAGTCCAAAGGGAGTGATAAAGGCAGATATTTCTTTGGCTCGCTCTGTTAAACACACTTGGTAATACCCCTTGAGCAAGTCCACTTGGGACAAGTACCGGGCATTACCAATGGCGTCAAGGATGTCATCTATCCTAGGTAAGGGGTACGCATCCTTGACAGTCACATTATTCAATTTCCGATAGTCTGTGCACAATCTAACCTTACCTTGGGGTTTTGGCACCAAGATACAGGGTGAGGCCCAGGGGGACTCACAAGGTGTGGCCAGTCCATGATCCAGGAGGTACTGTACCTCAGCACGCATGATTTCCTTCTTGCTAGGGCTGATTCGGTAGAAGGGTTGACGAATCGGCCGGGTGTCAGGGAGCAGTTGGATGTCGTGCTGAGTTACATTACACTCTTGTGGATCATCTCGGAACAACTCCTGATGTTCCTTGAAGATTTTGATGAGAGGTGCACTATTATTGTCCTGAAAATAGTTATGAAGATCAGTTAGGATTTCCGAATTGGAAAGCGCTGACTCAGTGTGAGTGCTTTCGGGAGGAGAAGCAGGGAAGGTCTCACTGTGGATGTATGGACCTTTAAAGGAAGAATATGTTATCAATACAGTGGGAGGAGTACCGTTATATAGCTTCAGGAGGTTGACGTGGCACAACTGGGTCTTCCGCCGCCTATCTGGAGTCTCTAGAACGTAGTTGTGGTTGTTTCTGCACTCCTTGATGCAGTAGGGTCCTGAAAACCTGTTTTGCAAGGGAGAACCTGGGATAGGGAAATAGGCCAGCACGAAGTCTCCTGGTTTAAATTTCCTTACTTTGCTGTTCTGGTCGTAATGAGTCTTCATCCTCTCCTGTGCTTTCAATAGATTATCCTTAGCAAAGTTATGCACCCTCTCTAGAATGTGTTGTAGGTTTCGAAGAAACTGGGGCACATTCTGATACTCACTGAAGGTGGCATCACGTAGAGAGTCTTTAAAAGCTTTGAGAGGAGTACGGCACTTACGTCCGTAGAGCATCTCATAAGGAGATACTCCTAGAGACTCCTTGGGAAGACTTCTAAATATACACATTATTAAATCTATTTGCTTATCCCAATCCTTAGAGGTTTCATTGCAAAACTTCTTCAGGAGTGCTTTAATAGTCTGATGACTACGCTCAAGAGAACCCTGTGAAGCAGAATGATAGGGGCTGGACAATACCTGTGTGATGTTGAACTCTTCCAGTGTCCTCTTGAAGAGATCACTGGTGAAGTTGGTGCCACAGTCGCTCTGAACCTCCCTTGGAAATCCATACTGGGTGAAGATCTTCAATAAGTGTTTCACCACCGTAGCAGCCGTAATGTTCTTTACTGGAACTGCTATGGGGAATCTGGTGGTAGGACACAGGATGGTTAGTATATAGGCGTTACCAGAACTGGTCCGAGGTAAAGGACCAACACAGTCTATAATAAGTCTGTAGAAAGGTTCCGCAGGCACCTGGACGGGTGTCAGTGGTGCTCTGGGGATAGAGATGTTCGGTTTGCCTGCCATCTGACATGTATGACACTGTTTGACGTACTGTTTGACGCTATTTACCATACCTGGCCAGTAGTAGTCTTGACGGATTCCGTGGTAGGTCTGGTTAAATCCGTAGTGCGAAAGTGCTCCGTGGGCCAGGTGTAGAATAGTGGGCCGCAGGCTGGCAGGGATCACTAGTTGTTCGACGTTGGCCCAATCGTCCTCCTCCTTCAGTTTACTGGGTCTGTATCTGCGGTAGAGCAATTCGTTCTCTAGGAAGAACCCAGGAATACTGTCTGGTTGAGTCTCAGCCTGGAAGAATAATGGTGTCAAGGTAAGATCTTCCCTCTGTAACTTACGGAACTCCAACGTGGTCAGATTCGAGGGTAGTTTCTAAGGGTCTTGAGGGACAGCGGTAGCAGTACAGTCAGCTGGCTGTGGTCGTGCAGCTTGTGCACGGGTGGTCACTAAAACCGGAGGAGAAACTTCATCACTCTCTTGAACCTTTGCTGGAACATACTCAAAGATGGGATTATTCATTACAGAGGTACACACCTGGGGTTTGTCCATGACGATCAGGTTGGTCGGTTGCAGGTCTTCTGCCAAGTCGTTGCCCAGGAGAAGTTGCACTCCAGGCATGGGAAAAGGCTTTTCCCTGATGGCGACTTGGACTTCACCGGTCACGAAGGGACAATCCAGGTGGACTCTGGCGAGTAGATAAGGAGTGGTAGCAGTGAGGTCAGTGATGAAGACGGTTTCCCCGGTGTAGGCGATATTGGGCACAGCTGATTTCAAAAGGATTGATTGAAGAGCCGCTGTGTCCCTCAAGATCTTCAGTGTGAAACGTCCCTCCGGATCTGAACCGTTGGTAGAGGCAGTTCCAGGATACAGGTGTTTACTGAAGAGAGAAAGATCATTAACATGAACACCAACATTCATCACAGGCTTACCGGACTTAGGAGGAGTCTGTTTGGGTTTAGTGGATTCAGTATTACCTTTGTATTGAGACTTACCACATTTATCTATGCTATGTCCATAGAGTCTACAATACTTACAGTACAATTGCGAGCCAGCTTGATCGGTACTCACTTTCTCGTAACTGTACCAAGACTTCTTACTGGAAGGTGGTTCTGGTGTCAGCCGGTGGATGAGGCTGAAAGTGTCAGCCGACTTAGCACACTTTAGGTAGTCGGTCTCTTCTTTATCTGCTAAATATAAACGGACAGGAGGAGGCACACGCCTCAATAATTCTTCAACTAGCATGAGGTTGACGAGTTCTGCAAAGGTAGAGACATGTGCTGCTTCCACCCATTTCATAAAATATCTCCTTTTGGTATTAGCAAATTCTAGAAAGGTAGTGGTACTTGCCTTTAGGTGGTCACGGAATTTTCTTCGGTAGCTTTCGGTGGAGAGAAGGTAGGCGTCCAACACTGCTTGTTTCAGAGTCTGGTAGTCATTCTTAGACGCCAAAGTACTGAGTCTAATTGCAGCTCTACCTGTGAGATGTACTCTGAGAAGGGTAGCCTTTCTCGGTCGGCAGGCCAACTAAGTTGATTAGCAAGGGTCTCAAAGGTGGTAAAAAATACGTCGACTTCTGTCTCTACAAATGGTGGCATTAACTTACTTGCATGTGAGATATTGAAACTTACAGGAAGACTGGCGGTAGCTTGCTGGTGTTGAGTGAGGTGTGTAGTTTCCAACGCGAATTCTTGTTGACAACATTCCATAGCCAGAGCAGCTTGTTGTTTGTCATGCTCGCGTTGCATCTCCAGGTGGCGTTGTTTTGCTTCAAGCTGTCCTCGCTCACGTTCACGGAGTATTGCAATCTCACGTTCTTGGTCTTCTTTCCTCAAGGCAGCTTCTCGTTCCTTGAGGGCGATTTCATGTTCCTGTTCTTCTTTCCTCATTGCAGCTTCTCGTTATTTTTCTTCCTTTCGTATGGCAGTTGCTTCCCTTTGCTGCTCTCGTTCGATCTTGGCAAGTTCTAGTTTGAGTTTCATCGTTGCCAAAATCAGGTTTATCTGCAATAGAGTAAGTTTCGTGAGTTTCAGAGTCAATCTTACCTTCCTCTAAGAGATGATCCAGTAACAGGTTATGCAGTTCATTTTTGTTGGCTCCACGGGGAACATCTAGTTGATACTCATGTGCAAGAGTTTGTAATTCGATCCTCTTGGCACGACTTAAGGTCCCTATTTCACCTGCTGGATCTGCACGGAAAACTTGGAGACGAAACATGGTGAAATTAGCAAATAAATGTACAACGAATATACTGTTGTGATATGGTGAATGTCAGAAACAGGACAACGTGGCAACTGGTAACTATCCTGTGGAATCGTTAACAATTAATGTTAATTTCAAGATGGTAAATGATTAATAAATCAAGATCGCAGGAAATCTTGTACCCGGTACTCAATGTAAGAGGATAAGGGCAAGAAAATCCTACTAAGTAAGCGAAACTGAGTTTCTAAAACAAATGAAACATTTAATTGCCTCAAAAGTGAATTAGGTAGTCCAAGAATGTAGGCATACCTTGCCGAGTCTCTATAGGACAGAAGCAAGGGTTTTCCCACTAAATGAAATATGATACAGAATTAGCGAACTTTGTGCTAAGAAAAAAGAAAGCTAAATATCATCATCTCTGACCGACGTGTAGGGGTGCGAGGTGTCAACTGGTGACGAGAACTGCTGCTGAGGTCCCAATTCAGCAATAAAAGTTCGTGCTAGAGGAACTATGGCCCTCTTTATCCTCCTACCGTCGGATTGCAGAAGATTAGGTGCTCTTGACCCGGGGACAGACCACAGTACCAGGGTACCAATATGATGATCTGCCGAAAATATGAGAAATATCCTAGGGACAAAAGATGGTAAACACGAGTATTAACACGGAGGGAGAGATGACCAATTAAGAGAATGCCTGAGGCCTACAGTCACCACGTAATCCAAAGTTGTCTCACACTCACCACATGCTACTCTCGGAATGCACAATACACACAGCACCATATGAAAATAAAATTGAATATTGAAAATAGTGAAAAGCTACTGTACCAAAGCCAAATACGCTTACCACAAATTTACGGTCTGGTACTAGTACCTGAGTGAAGCTCCTTGGACAGGCCCCCATGAAATGTGACGGTAAAGTGTTGGAGTGTTGATGTTCGGCAGTCCTCCAATGGCAGGTGGCAATGCCTTGTCACACTTAGAGAAAAAAAGAGACTGCTTGCCTGTTTGTCTGTGGTAAGGTAATGGGAAGACACACAAAACACAATATAAACAATGAAATTTTAATTACTTTAGAAAACAAGATATGAACAAAGACAATCCCTTGGCTTACGTAAAATTTAAAACAGGTCAACAAACAAAACAACATGAATAATTAATGAATGTGAAATTTACTAAAATATAAAAGGAAGTGCAAGACAATAATAATGATAATCAGGTGCCGAGAATACTGGCTAAAGCTGCCACCTCCCTTAGTACACGACAGCCAGGGCTTAGTCTACCAGAGAGAGATGTCAACTTCTAAGAGCACAGAGATATTCTGAGGAATATGGCATGAGCTGGCCCAGACGTCGACTCAGGTAGAGGGCATGAGTGCAGGTGCGGTCGGCGATACACCAGCCAATCAGGAGCAGGCAGGCGGAGAATGGGTAGTTTGCTCGTTGACGACGGGCAGAGCCGGCGTGTCGGGTGGTGCAAGGTACGCTTTGCTTCCTGGGCAAAACGTTTGGCGATACTGGTGGACGTATCTTCAATATAGTATCTTGTACTTGTAAAATGACGTGAATGATATAGGGAAGAGCAGGCTCAATCTCTCTTGAAAGAGATTATCGTCACAATAAATATATATATATATATATATATATATATATATATATATATATATATATATGGAATATATATATATATGGACCATGCTGGAAAAAGTTGTTAACCTCTCCCTCAACGAATGCCAGTGGAAACAAGCCACTCTTCCTGTCAGGCTCGGTGGCTTGGGTGTCCGCACCGCCACCCAAATTGCTGTCCCAGCCTTCCTGTCTTCCTCCTCAGCATCAGATGACCTGGTTAAGGAAATTCTACCTGACACCCTGAGTGATGTAGCGGGGATACAGGACCCCCACTACACGGAATGCGACACGAAATGGGGTGCCATGACAGACCCAGCACTCAGACCAGCCATGCCGAAAGCCAAGAAACAATCCAGTTGGGACAGCCCCATTGTAGACAAAGAAGCCACAGCTTTGCTGGAGGCAGCAACAACCCCCAGTGATCGTGCACGCCTCACAGCTGTGCAGGCTCCCCATGCAGGGGACTTCCTTCTGGCAGTCCCTATGTCTGCGACAGGCACACGTCTTGATCCGCAGGAGCTCCGTATTGCAGTCGCTCTCCGCCTTGCTGCCCCTATTCACACTGTTCACAGGTGTATTTGCGGCGAGGCAGATGCTGACGAATATGGATTGCATGGCCTGCACTGTGGAAAATCGGGTGGTTGGCACACTAGACACGACGAAGTCAACGACATCATTAAAAGAAGCCTTGCCTCTGCTCAGTGTCCAGCGGAGAGAGAGCCCCGTAACCTACTGAACCGTGACTCTGTTAGCTTTGCCGGCCGACCAGACGGAATCACACTGCGTCCGTGGAAGGGTGGCAGGCAGTTAGCATGGGACTATACTTGCGTATCCACCCTGGCAACGACATACATCACCCTCTCTGCCGGCACGGCAGGAGCCGCAGCGACACACAGAGAAAAACAAAAGTCAGTCAAGTACAGGCAATTAGATCAAAGGTACAATTTCGTTCCAATAGGGTCTGAGACCCTAGGCCCATGGGGTGAGAGTGCAAGAAGGTTTCTTAAGGATCTTGGTTCCAAGCTCATTGACACCACAAGAGACCCTAGAGCAGCAAGTTTTCTCTTTCAGCGCCTCAGTGTCGCGATCCAGAGGGGGGAATGCTCGCTGCATCCTCGGTTCCTGCCCGGCGTCGGAGGAGTTCGAGGAAATCTACAGCCTCTAGGAAGCGAACTTTTTCTTGTGTCCTCTTAATGTTTATTTTTTGTATAAAATCAGATATGTAACTGTATAACCTTGCATAATAATATATATATATATATATATATATATATATATATATATATATATATATATATATATATATATATATATATATATATTTATATATATATGTCGTACCTAGTAGCCAGAACGCACTTCTCAGCCTACTATGCAAGGCCCGATTTGCCTAATAAGCCAAGTTTTCATGAATTAATTGTTTTTCGACTACCTAACCTACCTAACCTAACTTTTTCGGCTACCTAACCTAACCTATTAAGATAGGTTAGGTTAGGTTAGGTTAGGTAGGGTTGGTTATGTTCGCTCATATATCTACGTTAATTTCAACTCCAATAAAAAAAAATGACCGCATACATAATGAAATGGGTAGCTTTATCATTTCATAAGATAAAAATTTGAGAAAATATATTAATTCAGGAAAACTTGGCTTATTAGGCAAATCGGGCCTTGCATAGTAGGCCGAGAAGTGCGTTCTGGCTACTAGGTACGACATATATATATATATATATATATATATATATATATATATATATATATATATATATATATATATATATATATATATATATATATATATATATATATATATATATATATGTCGTACCTAGTAGCCAGAACGCACTTCTCGGCCTACTATGCAAGGCCCGATTTGCCTAATAAGCCAAGTTTTCATGAATTAATTGTTTTTCGACTACCTAACCAAACCTAACCTAACATTTTCGGCTACCTAACCTAACCTAACCTATAAAGATAGGTTAGGTTAGGTTAGGTAGGGTTGGTTAGGTTCCGTCATATATCTACGTTAATTTTAACTCCAATAAAAAAAATAGACCTCATACATAATGAAATGGGTAGCTTTATCATTTCATAAGAAAAAAAATAGTAAAAATATATTAATTCAGGAAAACTTGGTTTATTAGGCAAATCAGGCCTTGCATAGTAGGCTGAGAAGTGCGTTCTGGCTACTAGGTACGACATATATATATATATATATATATATATATATATATATATATATATATATATATATATATATTTGTATATTTTGGTAGCAGTCTTTCCTGTAGACATATATTATTAAATATGACCGAAAAAGTAAGATTAATAATTCTAACACGAATTTTCTCGATCTTTCGTACGTTTCTTTTCACTGTTGGTGGTAATTCAAAAATCAATACACCAAAATTCATTTTTATTTCTAGTCTGACGCGACACTTGAGCGCGTTTCGTAAAACTTATTACATTTTCAAAGACTTTAGTTTACACATACACAACTGAATAGAACTTACACATCTTCGATTTGTTTATATCTACATTTGAGTGAGGTGGATGGGGTGAGGTGGTATTAATAGGGTATTAAATTCCTAAACACAAGACAGAACACAAAACAATGGGTATTAAATGGAAGTGATTGTAGAAAGCCTATTGGTCCATATTTCTTGATGCTTCTATATTGGAGCGGAGTCTTGAGGTGGGTAGAATATAGTTGTGCATTAATTGGCTGTTGATTGCTGGTGTTGACTTCTTGATGTGTAGTGCCTCGCAGACTTTAAGCCGCCTGCTATCGCTGTATCTATCGATGATTTCTGTGTTGTTTACTAGGATTTCTCTGGCGATGGTTTGGTTGTGGGAAGAGATTATATGTTCCTTAATGGAGCCCTGTTGCTTATGCATCGTTAAACGCCTAGAAAGAGATGTTGTTGTCTTGCCTATATACTGTTTTTTTTGGAGCTTACAGTCCCCAAGAGGGCATTTGAAGGCATAGACGACGTTGGTCTCTTTTAAAGCGTTCTGCTTTGTGTCTGGAGAGTTTCTCATGAGTAGGCTGGCCATTTTTCTGGTTTTATAGTAAATAGTCAGTTGTATCCTCTGATTTTTGTCTGTAGGGATAACGTTTCTATTAACAATATCTTTCAGGACACTTTCCTCCGTTTTATGAGCTGTGGAAAAGAAGTTCCTGTAAAATAGTCTAATAGGGGGTATAGGTGTTGTGTTAGTTGTCTCTTCAGAGGTTGCATGGCGTTTCACTTTCCTTCTTATGATGTCTTCGACAAAACCATTGGAGAAGCCGTTGTTGACTAGGACCTGCCTTACCCTACAGAGTTCTTTGTCGACTTGCTTCCATTCTGAGCTGTGGCTGAGAGCACGGTCGACATAAGCGTTAACAACACTCCTCTTGTACCTGTCTGGGCAGTCGCTGTTGGCATTTAGGCACATTCCTATGTTCGTTTCCTTAGTGTAGACTGCAGTAGGAATGTGCCTAAATGCCAACAGCGACTGCCCAACACTCGCCCCATTAGTGAATCAGTGACTTCAAGCAACTCCAGCGCTATCTGCATCGCCTATATATAGTCTCGAACGAGCAGTTGACCTCAGAATATTCTAGTGCTCTAGAGCTGATGCTTCTATCTAAGCATACGTCCTGTATATTAGTAGAGGTTTCAGCCAGCCCACTATTCTCAGCACCTTTAACTAATTTTTGTTTTGCTTACTGTTGAGTAACGTAATCATTATTTTATTTTATATTGTGTTTTGTCTTTGTATATATTTTGATCCGCACTGTACATAGCTAAGGGATTATCTTTATTTTGTTTATATTTGTTTAAAGTAAATTAAAGTTCATTATTTATAAGATTTATTTTGCGTGTTTTTCCCTTTCACTTTACCACAGGAGACAACCGCCAAGCAGTCAACATTTTGTTTCTCTTTTTTTTTTTAATGTGATTGGCATTAACACCAGCCATAGAGAAGACTGCCTTAACACCTACATTTCTCGTCACAATATATATATATATAATATATATATATATATATATATATATATATATATATATATATATATATATATATATATATATATATATATATATATATATATATATATATATATATATATATATATTTTGGTAGCAGTCTTTCCTGTAGACATATATTATTAAATATGACCGAAAAAGTAAGATTAATAATTCTAACACGAATTTTCTCAATCTTTCGTACATTTCTTTTCACTGTTAGAGGTAAATCAAAAATCAATTCTCCAAAATTCATTTTTATTTCTAGTCTGACGCGACACGAGCGCGTTTCGTAAAACTTATTACATTTTCAAAGACTTTAGTTTACAAATACACAACTGAATAGAACTTACGCATCTCCGATTTTATATCTACATTTTAGTGAGGTGGATGGGGTGAGGTGGGATTAATAGGGTATTAATTTCATCAACACAAGACAGAACAAGAGGTGGCATTAATAGGGTATTAATTTCATCAACACAAGACAGAACACGAAACAATGGGTATTGAATAGAAGTGTTTGTAGAAAGCCTATTGGTCCATATTTCTTGATGCTTCTATATTGGAGCGGAGTCTTGAGGTGGGTAGAATATAGTTGTGCATTAATTGGCTGTTGATTGCTGGTGTTGACTTCTTGATGTGTAGTGCCTCGCAAACGTCAAGCCGCCTGCTATCGCTGTATCTATCGATGATTTCTGTGTTGTTTACTAGGACTTCTCTGGCGATGGTTTGGTTGTGGGAAGAGATTATATGTTCCTTAATGGAGCCCTGTTGCTTATGCATCGTTAAACGCCTAGAAAGAGATGTTGTTGTCTTGCCTATATACTGGGTTTTTTGGAGCTTACAGTCCCCAAGAGGGCATTTGAAGGCATAGACGACGTTAGTCTCTTTTAAAGCGTTCTGTTTTGTGTCTGGAGAATTTCTCATGAGTAGGCTGGCCGTTTTTCTGGTTTTATAGTAAATCGTCAGTTGTATCCTCTGATTTTTGTCTGTAGGGATAACGTTTCTATTAACAATATCTTTCAGGACCCTTTCCTCCGATTTATGAGCTGTGGAAAAGAAGTTCCTGTAAAATAGTCTAATAGGGGGTATAGGTGTTGTGTTAGTTGTCTCTTCAGAGGTTGCATGGCGTTTCACTTTCCTTCTTATGATGTCTTCGACGAAACCATTGGAGAAGCCGTTGTTGACTAGGACCTGCCTTACCCTACAGAGTTCTTCGTCGACTTGCTTCCATTCTGAGCTGTGGCTGAGAGCACGGTCGACATATGCGTTAACAACACTCCTTTTGTACCTGTCTGGGCAGTCGCTGTTGGCATTTAGGCACATTCCTATGTTCGTTTCCTTAGTGTAGACTGCAGTGTGGAAACCTCCGCTCTTTTCCATGACTGTTACATTTAGAAAGGGCAGCTTCCCATCCTTTTCCATCTCGTAAGTGAAACGCAGCACGGAACTCTGCTCAAATGCCTCCTTCAGCTCCTGCAGATGTCTGACATCAGGTACCTGTGTAAAAATGTTGTCAACATACCTGCGTATATGGCCGGTTTCAAGTTCATGTCGACTAAGACTTTTTGCTCGATGGTACCCATGTAGAAGTTTGCAAACAGGACACCTAGGGGAGAACCCATGGTGACCCCATCTACTTGCTTATACATGTGCCCATCCGGGCTCAAGAAGGGTGCCTCTTTAGTACAAGTTTGGAGTAGTTTCCTCAGAATATTTTCTGGTATGTCTAGAGGAGTACAGGCTGGATCACGATACACTCTGTCGGCTATCATCCCGATTGTATCGTCCACAGGTACGTTGGTAAACAGCGATTCTACGTCCAACGAGGCTCTTATCCCTGAGGCCCGTGTGCCCCGCAGTAAGTCAACAAATTCCTTTGGAGACTTCAGGCTGAAGGCGCAGGGAACATAAGGAGTCAGCAGGCCGTTGAGTCTCTTCGCCAGTCTTTACGTGGGTGTGGGTATCTGGCTAATGATTGGCCGAAGTGGGTTTCCAGGCTTGTGTGTCTTGACATTTCCATACGCATATCCTGGTTTATATTCCCCAATGATCTTTGGCAGGTGGAGTCCGGATTTCTTGGCGTTCACAGTTTCGATCAGTTTGTTCAAAAACAGTTTCGATCAGTTTGTTTGATCAAAAAGCAAAGGTCAACAAACTGATCGAAATTGTGAACGCCAAGAAATCCGGACTCCACCTGCCAAAGATCATTGGGGAATATAAACCAGGATATGCGTATGGAAATGTCAAGACACACAAGCCTGGAAACCCACTTCGGCCAATCATTAGCCAGATACCCACACCCACGTACAGACTGGCGAAGCGACTCAACGGCCTGCTGACTCCTTATGTTCTCTGCGCCTTCAGCCTGAAGTCGCCAAAGGAATTTGTTGACGTCGTGCAAATTATACAAATAAGTGTAATACACTCTATAGTAAATCACTTCTTTTCTTCACCTTAAAAGTACGAAAATGAGTTTTGGAGAACTCCTATTTCAATTAAGCCCTGATGATAAGAAAATAGTTAGAGGGATAGAAGCCCTAAACCAGAAAATAATAAATACAGAATATGCGGTCATATTCAATGAAACATGTTTGAAAGAAAACCTGCTGCCAGTATACACCAATATATATATATATATATATATATATATATATATATATATATATATATATATATATATATATATATATATATATATATATATTGTTGGAAATTTCCAACACTAATAAACTACTATTGTATTATAATACATCATCATCATTATATACTAACTACAGTAGTTATTAATTTCACTAACAGTAGTGTAGACATAAATTAAACTATTTCTTCCGCTATTCTGCGTATTAGTGCTAGAATTCTCATGAAATCGAGTAGCAAAATTGCGTCAGATAATGTCTAGATGGACACGTTTATTACCAATGTGTTAGAGAATTGAATGTGGTTCTCTAAAATTATCAGTATTCCGAGTAATAATTACCTACGGATAATATGACTCCCGATAATCTAAAACCGAGAGTTATTAACTGAAATTATTATCAAGTAGCAGTTTTATCTGTTACGTACGAATGCTATGGAGAATAAAATTCGTCTCCATTTCTCGTTTAAAACCATTAAACGAGAATATGATAATATTTAAGTCCCTATAATTGCAACCCAGTTCTCATTAACGTATTACATCCATAATTGCGTGGAAAAGAATTATCCGTGATTAATAATTTCTGTGGTGAATGCGAGAGACGGGTTGAGGGAAGGCGGAGACGCCATTGTACACAAGCCTTCCCAGGCGTGAAGAGTGGCGAGACACGTGGTAGTGACTGGGGAGTTTTTATCGACAAGAATTACGTTGATACCCGGTTAACAGTTAACAATTACTTATCCACATGTTCTATAGTGCCCGGCCAGTTAATAACGCGTCAACAATTGAAGCCACGACCCGTAATTACACTTACACAGCAGTGGACGCCTGGGACTGGCTGATGCGGTTTCGGCAGACCTCAGTATTTGATACGCTCATGTTAAGTATACCATTCTCGTTTGATGCATCATCCTAGATTGTATATTTGTGAGTAGTCTGTCGTTACACAGCAAGGATACCTAATACACAACGTTAGTTGAATTTCAACAATTTCTCCGTGTTCATGAATATTTGAAATAAATCGTAGCCTAATCAAATGCTACTTAAATTTCTCTGATTTCAGCGTGTATACGAGGAGTCGACAGGTTACAATACAATACAATACAATACAATACAATACAATTTTATTTAGGTAAGGTACATACATACAATAAATATTTACAAGGATTGTTTAACTTATAGGTATAGCTAGTACATACAATGCCTAAAGCCACTATTACGCAAAGCGTTTCGGGCATGATAAACTTAAATGACAAGCTTAATACTAATTGAGCATAATGAGTAGAATGAAAACAAGAAATGAAAACATAGATGAAAAAGCAGCACAAATACAATTATGTCGACAAACAGCGCTCTTTAAAGAAAAAAACAGACATTGGTTGACAATAGAAGGGTAAGGTAGGTTACAGGGAATTTATTAGGTATAGCTTCACTTTTAACTTAAACTGGTTGAGAGAGGTACAGTCTTTAACATGGTTGGGAAGGACATTCCACATTCTGGGCCCCTTGATTTGTAGAGCATTTCTAGTTTAAGTCGTACTCTAGGAATATCAAAACTGTATTTATTTCTGGTGTGGTGCTCATGGGTTCTGATACAACCTTCTATGAAGCTTTTGAGATCAGGATTGGCATTATAGTTTAGCGTTTTATATATGTATAATACACATGAGAGAATGTGCAGTGACTTAATGTCTAACATATTCAGAGATTTAAGTAGGGGTACCGAGTGATGTCTGGGGCCAGAATTGGATATTGTCCTAATAGCAGCTTTGTGTTGAGTAATTAGAGGACGTAAGTGATTTTGGGTAGTAGAGCCCCAAGCACAAATACCATAGTTGAGATATGGATAGATAAGGGAGTAATAGAGAGTCACCAGGGCAGGGCGTGGTACATAATATCTGATCTTAGAAAGAATGCCCACAGTTTTTGAAACTTTTTGATATGTTTAGAATGTGTCCCTGGAAATTAAGCTTGCGGTCAATGAGAATGCCAAGGAATTTGCCATCTAATTTGTTACAAATTTGGGTATTGTTTATTTTGAGATTTATTTGATTAGAGGATTTATTGCCAAACAGAATATAAAAGGTTTTGTCAATGTTAAGGGTGAGTTTGTTGGCAGTTAGCCACAGATGGACTTTATTTAGCTCAGTATTTACTGTGGCATTTAGAGCAAGGGGATCAGGACTGGAGTAAATGAAGGTTGTGTCGTCAGCAAATAGAATTGGTTTTAGAATTGGTTGTTTCTCATCATTCGTGATATTCACCTCGGGTTCTTTCTTTATTGGGATCCTGTGACCACGAGGACGAATGACGAAATGGCGTTACAGAAATCGTCTTACAGCTAAGACATTTTTTTCGTACAAATTTATCTAATATTATTACTGATTTCTATATAATTCGTATAGGATCTTTACATTGAATCAATTATTGTCAGAAATGATGATTTGGTAATTAATGTGTTTTGCTCTGACTGTTGCTCCAGTAATTCATAATCTTTAATATTCATAATTTGAGTTATCATATCTTTGAATCTATTACCACACTGGTTCCTAGATATATTTGAACTTCTAGAAATACCCCCCCCCCAATGTTAATATTTGAGGCTTTGACTTTAATTAATTAATAATACAGTCTATTCATTATTTTCAAGTGATTATTCATTTAATTAGTTTCCATAGACACTGGTTCTCTAGTGTCATTCTAATGATCACTATTATTCGTTTTCCCTCTTTTCTCAAAAGTGGGTGGTCCTTCGATTTATTTAAATACAATAACCAAATAATTGAATATCTGAGTCAAGCCCCAGAAATCCAACATATATATAAACTTGAGGAATTAAAAAAAGACATGTCATTGATCCATTTTATTTCATAACAATAGGGGTGCTGTTTTAGTGAGTGCATGTAGGGAAGCGCACACACACTCACCGAGCACTGGAGGCACTTATCTGGTGTTCCCTTAAGTACAGACGTTACACTGGGAGCATCATATCATCTTGTATCAAAACATAAAATTGATGAGGCTACTGGGACGGTGAATGAAATATATAATATACTATATACTTAGGGAAGCAGGGAATGGTACTTCAGTTTGAATTGGCCATGATTGGCATTTTTAGTTGAAAATAAATCTGAATATTCAGTAGACTTAATTTGAGTAGACTTAAGGATCCCTGCAGTAGAGTAGGGTTCATTCTCAACTCACAATCTAGAATTCCGGGTTCGAATCCCAGGCGGGACAGAAATAATTGGGGGAATTTCCTATCACCTAATACCCATGTCCACCTAGCAGTAAATAGGTACCCAAGAGTTAGTCAGCTTGTTGTGGATTTGCATCCTGGGCAGGGTCAGTAATTCAACCTTATTATGACAGTCTTGACTAGGCCTTGAGCCCACGGCTGTGATGATAACTAAGTACCCTGTGTATCGTTCCTCTTAATTATCTGTTATTTTCGTGATTGTGGTAGATAAGTTAATGGTTAATATGTTTAACAATTCATTAATGAGTTTTTAATTTAATTTCAGATCTATGATTTAAAAATATTCTTCTCTGCTCTTATCCAATGAATTCATTTGTCTGCTATCAAATATCTAGCTGTTAAGATTAATTAATATAGAGAAAGTAAATAATAATACCGTGGCTGGCTCCAACACATTAACCGATACTTTAGAAAATAAGAAAGGATAAAGTTCCGAAGCCTCGCCACTCCCTACCTACATTTTCAGGTGTGAGAGATGGTGTAAAAATAATCATTTAACCATGTTTCATAGTTCTCATATGATGATTTAGTCACTAACACTTGATTTTAAATTATTATACTCGAGCCTAGAACAAAAATGAAGGCACTTCCAGATCTTCCAGCTGCCATACTGGCATTTATGTAACATAAATCCTGGAAGACTGAAGCACTCAAAAGTCTGGACAGGTGAACATTGCTGGAACAACTGGAAAAAACCTTCAGGAAGAAATATAATAAATATTTATTAAATAATAGCATTGTTATTTGACTGAAAGATGAGAAATGCATAGGATTGAAAAGCCTAAACATTAACGTAGGACTGTTAGTATGTTTAGAAAATGTGTGAACTGTTTTGGTATAATAATACCATTATTATACTTCTGCGTCTGCTACTACCACTACCACTACAACCATTGCTACTACTACTGATACTGTTATACGTCTATTATAACTGATAGCCATACATATTCTTGAAAACAAAATCACAATACATAAACAAAGATAGCCTATGCATATGACATTTTTTTTCATATTTTCTTGACTACCAGCAATAATTAAGTTCATTTAATGTCTTGCATCCGCTGGTGTGTTGTGTACGTTCGCGACGGTCTCTGGATGGCTTCGCTTGTGCACAGGTGTAAACAAAACAAAATCTTGAAAGGGAAGGCTTAAAAAAAAGTCTATCTTAGTCAAGCCAGCCATCACTACTACCTGGATGGTTGTGGCTGCCCATATTCGGATTGGAAGGCCCAATCCCTACAACCTTGGATAGATGAGTGATGACTGTGCTAGTGGGATGCTTGAGGATTGATCAATATCTGATACTGTGATGGTTAAGAATGTTTATATTTCCACTCTTGCATGTGGCTGAGTGATCAATTTCAGCTGGTATGGTAGTTGAGGAGTGATCTATTTCAGCTGGTATGGTAGTTGAGGAGTGATCTATTTCAGCTGGTATGGTAGTTGAGGAGTGATCTATTTCAGCTGGTATGGTAGTTGAGGAGTGATCTATTTCAGCTGGTATGGTAGTTGAGGAGTGATCTATTTCAGCTCATATGGTAGTCGAGGAGTCATCTATTTCGGCTGGTATGGTAGTTGAGGAGTGATCTATTTCAGCTGGCAGGATAGTTGAGGAGTTATCTATTTCTGCTGGTGAAGTGGTTGAGGAGTGATTATTTCAGCTATTAAATTCGTTGTGGAGTGATCTATTTCTGCAGGTGGAGTGGTTACGTAGTGATCTATTTCTGCTCGAGGAGTGGTTGATGAACAATCTATTTCTGATGGAGGGATTGTTGGAGAGGAATCAGTTTGCTACTGCAAAAGCGGGAGGCATTACTCCTGCAGAATGATCTCCGTCTGCCTCAACACCTCCTCCCAAGCCTTGTCAACATCATACGGCTCCGTCATACTTGAACATACAGCAAACCTGTCAAATATTTAAGTGTTAAGCTCAAAAATAACATAAATCATACATTACTAATCATTGGAGAATCAACATGTTTGTGTTTATAAATTAACATTTGCTTTTAATTTGAAATAATATATAAATATTCAAGAATTTTTATATATTATTTTTTGTTGCATTGTTGTTTTGAAACATGACCAGACCTGGTGAAATGTGATCTGAAATGATGAAACATGACCTGACCAGATTAATATGACTTAAGATGAATCATGGCTAGACGTGATAACACATGAGCAAAAGTGAAGAGACATAATTATATGATAATCTGCTGAAACTTGTCCTGACCTGATGAGACATGACCATAAAAGAACAAAACATGATCTGACCTGATAAAACACGATCTGACATGATGACACATAACCTGACTGATGAAACATGACATGGCCTGAGGAAATATGACGTGACGGGATGAAACAGGACCTGACCTGAGGAAATATGACGTGACGGGATGAAACAGGACCTGACCTGAGGAAATAGGTGCTCCTGATCTTGGAAGGGACGAGGTGAATGACACCTCCAGCGTTGAGGTTCTTGAGCAGCGCCTCGTTGACCTCGTTGTCTCTCTGTAAAGTTATCACAACGCGTTATCACAACCCAGATATTATCTTCATGTGTTTAATATATAGTTACCTTGAACAGGTACAGATTTTTGTCTTGACACAACACGGTCTCTGTCTTGACATGACATAGTCTTTGTCTTGACATGACACGGTCTTTGTATTGACTTAACACCGTCTAAACTTTCATATGACATGGTCTTAGCATTGACACAACATGGTGTTCACCTTAACACGACAGTGATTATTTAGCATGAATTGTTTCCATATTTCTGATGTTCCTTTTCAATTGTGAAGAAAGTTGAGAAATTTCACTTTTTAATTAAAGTTAATTTCACAATTTTATTGGACGTGATGAGTGATGCTAAAGAACGCATTTGGCTGAGTCTACGGAGATAGAGAGAACGGGAACACACATTAACTGGTTCGATGGTATATATTCTATGTGGAATGACGTGAAAGGAGATACTATCTAGTCGAGGGGACTCGGGCTGACTGACTCTGTATTCCCATTGGTGGGCTGAGGTGGTCAGTGTGGTGAGAGATGGAAGCTATGACTGTCTTGTGATAGTGGAGGGCACCTAGCTGCATGTTGATAATTGGACGAGTGTGTTCAGTCATAGCCAGGACAATACACATTCATTTCATATTGTTGACATATTTAAGGATGAAATACAATAGTTTACCAATAGAATATTTAGATACATTGAGTATCATTAATAATCTCAAAATTTATGCCTCCAAAAAATATATTTATTAAAGAAGGGATTCCTTAATGCGGATTTCCAAATATGTTTACTGATATACAATTATTTCAACACACAACCAGACCATTGCCAAAGATATTCTGACCAATAACGCCAACATAATCTATAGAGATATCGACAACAGAAGAAAAGACGTAGACAAAGCACTACACATCAGTCATCTAATCAACAACAGCTGGCTTACGCCCAGATATGTATCCTACCCGGGCGCCCCCTCCAGGAGGACTGGTCGATGACCGGGCCGCGGGGACGCTAAGCCCCGGAAACACCTCAAGGTGACCAAGGTACCCTCCTCAAGACCAGGATAGACAGCTCACACCTCACCCACTGCCCCAGCTGGGTAATGATAGACAGCTCACACCTCACCCACTGCCCCAGCTGGGTAATGATAGACAGCTCACACCTCACCCACTGCCCCAGCTGGGTAATGATAGACAGCTCACACCTCACCCACTGCCCCAGCTGGGTAATGATAGACAGCTCACACCTCACCCACTGCCCCAGCTGGGTAATGATAGACAGCTCACACCTCACCCACTGCCCCAGCTGGGTAATGATAGACAGCTCACACCTCACCCACTGCCCCAGCTGGGTAATGATAGACAGCTCACACCTCACCCACTGCCCCAGCTGGGTAATGATAGACAGCTCACACCTCACCCACTGCCCCAGCTGGGTAATGATAGACAGCTCACACCTCACCCACTGCCCCAGCTGGGTAATGATAGACAGCTCACACCTCACCCACTGCCCCAGCTGGGTAATGATAGACAGCTCACACCTCACCCACTGCCCCAGCTGGGTAATGATAGACAGCTCACACCTCACCCACTGCCCCAGCTGGGTAATGATAGACAGCTCACACCTCACCCACTGCCCCAGCTGGGTAATGATAGACAGCTCACACCTCACCCACTGCCCCAGCTGGGTAATGATAGACAGCTCACACCTCACCCACTGCCCCAGCTGGGTAATGATAGACAGCTCACACCTCACCCACTGCCCCAGCTGGGTAATGATAGACAGCTCACACCTCACCCACTGCCCCAGCTGGGTAATGATAGACAGCTCACACCTCACCCACTGCCCCAGCTGGGTAATGATAGACAGCTCACACCTCACCCACTGCCCCAGCTGGGTAATGATAGACAGCTCACACCTCACCCACTGCCCCAGCTGGGTAATGATAGACAGCTCACACCTCACCCACTGCCCCAGCTGGGTAATGATAGACAGCTCACACCTCACCCACTGCCCCAGCTGGGTAATGATAGACAGCTCACACCTCACCCACTGCCCCAGCTGGGTAATGATAGACAGCTCACACCTCACCCACTGCCCCAGCTGGGTAATGATAGACAGCTCACACCTCACCCACTGCCCCAGCTGGGTAATGATAGACAGCTCACACCTCACCCACTGCCCCAGCTGGGTAATGATAGACAGCTCACACCTCACCCACTGCCCCAGCTGGGTAATGCCTAACTTCACTTCGTCTTCATTTCTATCCACTTTCCCTCTCAAGTTATTGAGAGTTTCAATTAATTAAATGCATCATTTATCATTGGGACAATTTTAAAATTCCTTTTAAAATTCATTTTAAAATTGGAGAGCGTGCTAAATAGGCACCTTTCCTGAGCTCTGATGATCAAATTTACAAACAAGCAGTCCTTGTGGCACAGTGGTAAGACACTCGCCCGGCACTTTGCGAGCGCTTTGGCCTGGGTTCGTATCCTGGCTGGGGAGGATTGACCGGGCGCCAATTCTTAATTGTAGCCTCTATTCACCCAGCAGTGAATGGGTATCTGATTGTTAAACGATTTGGCGGGTCGTATTAAAGAGAAAATTAAGATTAAAGACCTGCCCGAAACGCTATGCGTGCTAGTGGCTTTATAAGAATGTAAGAACTCTTGTATAAATAAATAAATAATAAATAAATAAATAAAAAAGTAGATAGTATCACCATAAGTTCCCCCTCCAGGTGTACTATTTGTAAATAATTATATAGTTACTATACAGGTACCAGACGTCACCCGTAGGTATGGTGATGATATAGTCCTGTCAGTACCTGCAGCACAAACACTTCCTAGCAGTCCGCATTCATACTCAACACGGGCAGATGATCATTGGTACCACATACATTCGTCCAAACTTAGGTCTCCCCCTACAGGACCTAAACACTCTCTTCAACCACACACACATACCAGTCTTCCTCCTAGCAGACCTAAATGCAAAACACCAAACATTCAACCATCGCCAACACAACATGCACGGTCAACAACTACACCAACTCCACCAAAACAAACACCTCACCTTCCTTGGCCCCGACTTCCAAACAACCTACACACACAATGGAACTGGGAGACCAGATCTCATCCTCACCAACAGAGCAGGCACCCGCCTCCAACACTACATCACACCCGGACCCCTCACTGGCTCAGATCACATACCCAAATCACTCACACTCTCCAGCAACCCCATGCTCATCCCAGCCACCCCACAATATGACTATCAAAATGCAGACTGGGAAGCCTTCAAACAACACCTAACTGCCAGCACACAGCCCTACAACTTCCAAGACAAACCACACACAGACATAGATTCCCAAATCCTCACCATCCAGAATAACATCATACAAGCAGCTGATGCTACCATTCCAAAAACTACCCACAAAACCAGATACTCCTTTTTTCCTTCGATCAGAACAAAAAGGCTACTCTCCTGCTATCACAACAGATTCACCCACAACCTTCACAGATACAACCAAGTAAACACAGACCTCACTATACTCAAAAACCACATACTCAACAGCCTTGACCAAGACCATGCTAACCACTGGGAGAAACTCATACATAAAGCTGAAATGGAAAGAAAAACAACTCCACAACAATTTTGGAACTTCATAAAGAGGATCAGGGGAAACTCCTCCTCTTCTGTCTTTACATACATCACTCACAACAATCAAAACTACACCGATCCCTCAGAAGTAGTAGACATATTCAAACAACACTGGCAGGACATCTTCAATCCCCACCCCCCACAGCCAACAGCAATACAAAACATAAACAGAGTAGAAACATGGATCCGACACAACCCTCATGCCATCACACACTACCCTACCATTGACCTCACGACACTAGACGACTTAGAAAGTGACCTCACAGAATCAATACTACCTGAAGAAGTTAAACTCATGCTCAAGAACATCAGACGTAAAGCCCCAGGAGCCTCTGGCATTGGCCAAGCTCTCCTCAAGCAACTTCCAGACCCCCTAATCTTTGCACTCACAGACGTCTACAACGTCTCACTAGCATCAGGATATTTCCCAAGCCCAAAGAAAGCCACAGCAATCCTCATTCCAAAACCCCAAAAATCCCCGACAGACCCCAAGAACTACAGACCGATCAGCCTACTAGAGACACTAGGGAAAGTATACGAAAAACTCATTAATCATAAACTCAGGAATCACCTAGAACACAAAAACATATTGACAGACAAACAATTTGGCTTCAGACGACACCGCTCAACACAAGACGCACTGAACATAATAACAAACTACCTCTCCATAAATAAACACCAGAGGGCCAAGACGGCCCTCATTGCAAAGGACGTCGAAAAGGCTTTTGACACAGTATGGCACGACGGCCTACGTTACAAACTCTGCACTCTATTTCAACTATCTGACAACATGCAGAGGCTACTTTGCAGCTTTCTAACAAATAGAAAGATGCAAATCAAGTTCCTCAGCAAGCTGTCAGGTTACTTCAACCTAAATGCAGGTGTCCCCCAGGGCTCAGTTCTCTCACCAACCTTATACATACTCTATATAAACGACATCCCTGACCCAATATACTGGACATCAATGACCCTTTGCTACGCTGACGACGTAACCCAACTGATCACAGACTATACGATTAACGCCCTCACACGGAAAGCACAACTAGAAATAGACAAAGTCACCCTCTGGGAACACGACTGGCGAATAAAAACAAACCCCAACAAGTCTAAAATTACATACTTCTTCTACAACAAACGACGTAACCCTGACCCAGTAAAACTCTACTATCAATCACCAGATGCAACCCAGATCCCAAGAGTCAACAACACCACAGTACTTGGACTCACATTAGACTTTAACCTTCGCTTTCACACACACATAACACCCAAGACAGCTATAGCCTCAAACGCTCTATCAAAACTCTTCCCACTCAAACATGCCTCCCAAGCCACCAAGCTCTATCTATACAAAACACTTATTCTCCCACTCCTAACATATGCACCGATCCCACTCTCACTTGCAGCACCAACAAATAGGAAGAAACTCCAGCGTACCCAGAACAGGGCTCTGAGATGGGTGTTCGATACCCACTAGCAGGACTTCACCACCAGTGAGGCCCTGCATGAGTGGGCGAACATCCCACCTCTGAACATAACCTGGGATACTATGGGGAAGAAACACATTAACAGAATTCTCACCTATCATGACAACTACAACGCGTTCCTCAGAAACGTCCTAAGTAGACCCAGACATACGCACAACCTCTTTAACCTGATCGACGATCCACCTCCTGCTCCGTCCTTTACATAACCCCTCTCCTGTAATATACCACTACTCAAATCACCAAACTTCCAACTATAGCCTCCTAACTCTTCTCCCCCCTCTTTAGGAGTGGGGGGGGGGGGGGACCAACTAGCTCCCGTTTTCTGGTGCCTTGGGTGGGGGCACGATGCTGATTAGCAGATCCAAGACCACATCTGGTGTGAGCCTCCAGGGCACACCCAGCTGAGGGCTGCTGTCTCCGTGGGTGCTCAGAAAGACGAAATGTTGTCACAGAGATCCGATTCCTTGCCTTCACTGCCTAGTCTGGTCATAACGATTTCAATGCCATGCAGCTGGGTCTAGCCCTGGCACTTTACCTCATACTGAAAACCCTTCCTCTCACCCCCACTAATTCTTCCACTATCCCCACTTCCACTATCACCCATTAGGGTATCTTGACCTATATTTAATTCATTCATTCATTCCCGATACATGGTATAGCATAAAGAAGCGTCTGAGTCAAGTCTAGTACTAAATACACTTATGAGGTGGAGATGATGGTGAGCTGCCTGGTCTAGATGTAGCACTCTGTAAGGAATGGTGGCGCTGGAACTCATGCTATGGAAATTAACACA